>NC_134173.1:32855224-33155224 GCF_964188355.1 Buteo buteo
GTTTAAACTGCTTCTACACATTGCTATGAAATAATCTTCTATTTCAATGTAACTTGGAAATATGATCCATTTCTTTAGGTGTAGCTAATAATGCTCTGGACTCTTACTATTGTAATGGTGTTAATTCTTCCCAGTCTCTGTTCTGCTCGTCTGGCTTGCGCAAAGAGTTTAAAAAGGGCAGGAACCTAAGACCACCGGCATTGCAGGGAAATAACATCTGAAAAGCTTCCAATCTTACAGTCCGCCCTCCTGCTGATGAAGAGCAATAGCAGACTTGATTTGGGTTTATTTGTGGATGGGTATTTTCTAAAAAATAACAAATCAAAGAAATAAATCAGTGCAGATCTTATATGACATTTTATCTGCTTTGATTTGTTGGTTGCTGTAGCATGACTGATAGAAAAGGAAGTACACTTCCTATTTTGCTACTGGGAGCATGCTTAAGCTTCTTTCATTTATTGTGGTACCTTTCTGTCATTTTGCTTATACTTCCAAACACATTCTACTACTTTTATTTTTTTTTACTTTTTCTTTCCAAATCCACAGATTTTATATTCATCAGTTCCTACTTAGTTTAACTTCTTTTTTTTTTTTTTTGCATCTTGGGTCAATCTTGCAGTTTCTATTTAGTCCTTACTTTGGAGAAAAGCCTTAGTGACTTCAACAGGTGGTCTCCTGGAATCAGCTCTTGGTTATGCTGTATGGAGTACATGATGTCTGCTAGAGAAATGCAGCTGAAATCACTGTGCTTGTTTGTCTGGTTACAATCTGAAATTTTATGCCAAAATCTATATCGCCAGTCAGGCCCTCCAGAATTGCTCTTCAAATTTGCTTTATCACTGAAGTCTCATTGAGCTACTTGCATGATGGTTGAAGCAGTAAAGGGAGACTGCAAAGTCAGTACCCTCTTTTCGGAGCCCGAAGAAGGAGACATAGGAGTATATTTGTGACTCTCTTGACAAACAGGTTCAAAAAAGTCTACTATTGATTGGCTTTTGTGCTGCTTCAGCAGCTGAAAGTTGCCTTCTTTATTCAAATGATGGACTGTGGAGTGGAGAAGTCCTGTTCACATGTACACATAATGCATGTGCTGTAGGATTGGGGGAAATGAGATCCTATGTTTGTTTTTTATATCCAGAATCTGCTCTGTTACGTTGCCAGGTTCCTTACTAGTTTCCTTGAATGCAGAAGCATGTCTGTTTTGCAGGTGTTTTGCTAAAATTATGTTTCATTGTAAAGAACAGGTCTTATCCTGTTTGTTTTGCCTTTTTAAAAGCTACATTCACTTGTGGAATCGTATAAGCAATTATTAATAGCCAAACAGTTAACAGTAAAACAAAGACGTCCATGTCTTTGATTTGGATTTAAGTCTTCGAATAATCTTTTGCTGAGCCGTGCAAAACACTTCTATTGTGTGATTGTTTGAATCATCGCTAATGAAGTTGACACACCCATGATTTTGGTTTTGGCTTCGATACCTGGAGGACTTACTGAAGTGGCTGGAGGGTTTGGTTGTGTTCCACATCTCACAGCATCATGGGACACTGGGACAGTAGTTGCCTCAGGGAAGCAAGAGAAAGTCAAAACTGGCATCATCACTGTTCATCTTCACTCCCACTTTGATACTGCTCTGGTTCCTTTTAGATTCTCACTTCTTTTCCTCAATGCAACAGCAGGAGAGCATCATAACTTGGTCTGTGCAGAAAAAAAAGACTAAAGATGGCTTGATCTCCATTTTTTAAGTATGTATCTGAGCGAAAGTGGGTGATACTTCAGGGTTCTTTACTTTGGCAAAGAGCATTTACAAAATCTAAATACTGGACATTTAAAGCTAATCAGATTTAACCTGGGAATAAATTGAAAAATGAGTTAAGCAGGGGTAAGTGATTATTGGAAAATTGCTAAGGTATATAGTGGACTATCCGTAAGGAAGTCTTTAAAACAAGGTATCTTTCTAAAAGATAGGTACTGTAAGTAAACCAGAAGTTATAGCCTGTGTGATCAGGAGGCTGTTCCAAATGCAGATCATGGTTTCTGTTAAATTTCTAGGTTGTACCACAGGAAAGCAGTAAGGAAGAAGGGACTTGTTGCTCCTTTTTAAGTTACCAATACCTGTCGGCTTTTCTGTCAAACAGGTCTTATTAAAAATGGGTTGTATCTTGACAAGAATGATAAATGTTTAAACTCTATGGGTTTTACTGTATTTCATTCTTAACTGAAAAGGTAGGGTCTCTTCAGGAAAAAAACAACCATGTTAATAACTTCTAGTTGTTCAAAATTGTTAAAGTGTGCTAGTTTGCGGTGTTGAGAGACTTTGCTTAGGTTGTAGGGTAGGAGAGGAAAGCTCTCTCCCTCTCTTTAAACTGTCCAGGTCCTGACCTCAGATTCGGGGGCATGCCTTGCTGTGCAGAAACCAAGGACTGCATCCTTTCTCCTCTTGCAGTATCAGTTCAGGAAGCAGGAATAATGGGTCTCCTGAATGACAGCAGTGATATTAGTATGGGATTTTGCTTGCAAAATTGTCTTCCCTTCCAGATGGGAAGGACCTGGCATCATCCTAGCTGGTGTCACTGTGATGGCTGCAGGACTATACCTGGCTTCTCCCACTTCTATGGAATGTAGGCAGAGCTGACACACCAGCCCTCATCAGCCTCTAAGAAGTGCCCTAAATTTATTCAGCCCTCTGGAAGCATCCTGTTTGTGTTTGGCATACTTAGAGGCTCAGAAATTATATTAATATAAGTATGCCAATAGGTAGAAGGAATGAAAGCAGCCATAATATTTGAATAGAAAACATACAGGAATAACAGAATAGCTTTGCTGGTGGAGAGGTGGCATGATACGTTAAAATTCAGGTTCAAACAAGCTAAATAACTGTATCACAGTATGCCTGTGGATTCCAGTTAGAAGGAATACTATAATGTTATGGTTACAATATTGATTACTTGGTTGGGCAACTAACAATGAACATGATATGCTAAGAGAGAGTAAAAAATCACAATAATAATGAAAAACTTTGTTTCTGTATAGATAGTGTAAACATCATATGGGCATATAAGACAGACCCTCTTTTTTTCTTTTTTCTTTTTTTTTTTTTGACACCAGGTATGACATTTCAGAGTAAATGGCCAAACAAGAGGAGAAACAGCTTGTGATTTAAGCCTAAGTTACTGTGCTGGACATGGTACAAAAGGTAACTACCAAAGAGTCAGTGCAGTAGTGATTGCCATGTACTGAAGCTCAATATTCTTGTGGGAGTGAAAGAGCCACAGAAGTGTTAGATAAAACTGAGGAAACCTGTCTGAAAGGAAATTAAAACAGTCAAAATTCTAAATTTCTTGAAGTACCATGAAGTATCAGGGGTGGTTTTAGAGTCTTTTTGATAGGTAATGTGCATTTTCTCTTGAAAATCAGTTTCTAAACAGACTAAAAAAGAATAAAAGAAATAAAAAGACATAATTGAATATGTGGAAGTCATTCCAAATAAGGAACATACAAAAGAGAATAAACTTTCACAAGGTTCATATCAAACCATAGTAAGGTACACCCAAAAAAATTCGAAGAAAATTGTGAAAGACATAAGAGTAAATAAATTAACTCTTCTATTTCAAGCACATTTGAAGTTGAAACTCTGCTGATGTATCTCTAGAATCAGTATATGAAAGAAATGTGATAGTATTGTACTGATATTCAGTATGGAGGAGCTTATAGCTGCTACAACATTTTTTTGCAGGAGGTGCAGCAAAGAAATATATTCAAATTGAGGCAGAATAGTTTTAGGCTGAGTATAACAAAATTGTTATGAAATTCTGAGGACAGATGCTGCTTACCCAGGAGTTTAAATGACACAAATATGAAATTGCCAAATTGTTAACTGGAGTATGCATCCTAGCTGTTACTAGTAGAGGAATGGAAAGTGGCTGTTTGTGTTGCCAGTCTAGAGTGTCTGACTTTGTAGCAGGCAAACTGTTAGAAGCTAAGTAATGAAGATTAGGTGAGGAGACACAGGGACATGTATCATGAAAGATTGCCATTGTGGTTTTGTAGCCCTGCTTCACTATTCTACCAATTTTTCTGAAGGAGTCAGTGTAGGGCGGTTGGATGCTATGTGCTGCCTCTCCAAGAAACATGATCCACCACCATCGCCATTCATCTTATAAAATTACTGTGTTGTTCAGTAAGTGGGAAAGTTCCCTTCTGAGAAGGATGTGAGAAGTAAAAAGTTAAGTTTGCAGAGTAAAGGGGTTTTTCCACTAGGGTCTTACTAGATTAGTCTGCGTACATGGGCCTGTCAGTGTATTTATGAGAGGATGAAGGACAAGGTTGGCTTATTCAAGCAGGAAGGTCCTTTGCAGGGCAGTAGAAAAAGGTCATAATGCTTAATGACTGAATGATAAAGTGGCAGATGAAATTCTATGTTAATAAATTCAAAATAATCCATTTAGGGGGAAAACCAGCTGTGACTATGTTATTCAATGCTAGACTCCGCATTAGCTCTTACTTTTCAGGGAAGAGACCTGAAATGGTTGCAGGCAGGTCTCTGCAAATTTTAGCTCACAGCCAGTGAGTCACAGTCAAAAAGATAAATAAATTTTAGGAATGAGTAGGAAGGGGACAGACAACTAAACAGAAACCATCCCTGACTTTGCTTAAATACAGGATACATTTCTTGTTATCTGTAACAGGCCAAGTAAATAGATCTTCATTTAGTTAAGTATTGACTGATTTCATAGGAAGCCAATCCAAATTTAAAAAAGCAGGCTCAAAGAGTGATTAAAGCATCAAAATATCTAAATGAAACTTTTCCCCTCAAAAATTAAGTTTTTCGAAGTCACTTTGCAAATTGCTTCTCCAAGTCCTTGCAGCTGTGGGATTCACAGACTCCGTAAGTTGGCTATACTTAAAAAGTGTCGTGATTCATCTGTCATACCATAACTACCAAGAAACATCATGCTGTTAGGAAAACAGTCTAGTGAGCAGCCCACAACGCTTATGGAGCCATTTCAATATCTCTTAGCATGTAAAGTTGCCTGTGATCATTGAATGGGCAAACATCCTCGTTTTTTTGACATGTAATGGTATGAAGTGATGTTTAATAATGTTTTGTGTTAGAGGTTGCAAGATAACTCTAAAAATCAATTTGTAGCAAATGACACTTCATGTACAAATCATTAGTTTAAAGACAGAATATTTCAATGTTAATTTTTATTATGGGTCAAAGAGAAAGAGGATGCAAGGTGAAAAACAGAGGTAATTTTTCTTGTGAGAAGAACAGAGGTACATAGTCATGCAAATGTCATGCATATTAGCCAGAATTTTGTTAAGAGTTACCTTAGATTTATTTTCTCATTCCCCTGCTTTCTGGGACTTGAAGTGGGAGGGTCGTGTCTCCCCCTTCTTCCTGTGCAATAAATAGTTAACAACATGGACATTTTCAATGTCCTGGGGCAGGCCTTTGAGTTAACAATTAACATAGGAGAGACACCCTGTCAGTTATTGTTTCAGCCTCTTTTTCTGCAGACTGACAAAAGTATTCTGGTTCATGTTTGGCAATTTCACACTCAGAAGGATTTCTGTTAGCCAAAAGGTCTAAGTTGTTGTTATTATTGCCTTAATGTCAGCATAGATTCTGTAGGCTCTGGCAGAAATGATGAGGACAATTAGCCTTCCCTGTGCTTGAGATCTGACTGTTACACAAATTTAATCCTTAACGGTATCCACCAGTTAAACTACATAAATATGTCTAATGTATCTATATATGCATATAGATATAATGAAATCTGTATCGTTTCTTACTGCTGGACTACCAAAAGTTTTGGAAACCCATAATGATGTCTGTTGCCTTAGCAGAAGTTGCAGTAACTCTATTTATTTAGCATTATTTTTTTGGATGGGCATATTGACTGCTGTAAGTGACATCAAACTCAGGCTGAAAGTTTCCAAACTGAGACAAACTCTGCCAAAACAGAAAGAATTCTGTTATTGTTGAGCTCTAGATCCCTAATGTGCAACTCTCAAACAGCAGTGCTATGTTTTGGGAAATACTGATCAACTGGGACCCAGAAGCAGGCAACAAAAAGACGTTGCTGGCTCCAAATGGCAAATTCCCTTCTCTGAAAGGGCAAAATGAAAGGAGGTAAGGGATATTTACAGAGAGTGCTTGTTATTCCTCCTTCTTTATGCACTTCTAAATATGCAGTTTCCTATTTGAAAGAATTTCTCAGCTAGGTAAGACTTCTATTTCTTGCAACTGATCAAACTAGAGGAAAATAAAGAGAGGAATAAGATCAGCATGGCTAGTAAGAATGAGAGTGATTCTCGAGCATACCATCCAACTTCGATTATATTTTGCAATTTACTGTAAATACCCTTATGATACTTTCATATTTTGGGGGGAATTCTTCAAACTTTTGCTCAACTAACTTCCATGGGAATTTATATGAATAATGACCTCTGGATTCTTGATGTGGAAATAATTATCCTCCTACTGGATAATACCTTGTCAGCCTGTCTAGTACTACCACAGATTTCTGTGTGTGCTCAGCTAGGCCAAGCCTTGAGAAATGAAGCTGCATCATGCTGCTTTGCTTTTCTTCCATCCTAACGACTGTATACTTCTAGAAAGGGCAAACTTCATTCCTAGGCCTGGGAATGACTGATCAAATCACTCACCTTTTTTCTTCTTTTCTTTTTACTCTTTTTTTTCTGGTTAACATCTTAGATGTGTTGTTCATTCATTCTTTTTAGTGTCTGTCTTGGAATAAAAATCTACAAAGAAAAAAACCTCCCTACTTGCATCAAAATTATAATATTTCCAGTAAATGCTCACTTGCTTCCTTTGCTCACTTGTTTTATTTAAGGCATTACCAAGGTGTTGTAAAGGATAACTCATGATTGGGAGTCTGGGGATGTACATTGTGACATGATGACACTGTCCACTCTGAGATAAGAACAATGTAGACTTTGCTGCTGGCACTGTGCTGACTGGTAGGGCCATGCTTCTCGCAAGGCTGGCAAATGGAAGAGGACAGGTGCTGAGCACCGCAGTTCTGATAACAGCAGTGGATGCAGGGCATGTGTGCTCCCAGTCTTGCCTTCAGGGGCATAAAAGCTTGCATGTAGCTAGTCAAGAAACAGACATGTATCAATAAAATAAAGACAGGGTGTAATTAAACAATAAAGCATGACAAACAGTGCATTTCTAGGGAATTACAACATGCCTTGGGTGGAGTTACAAGGCATGAGGCCAAAGGTTGGATGGCTTTAATCACCCAAGACACACAGAAAACCCCTAATGCCGACAGTGCTAGAGGAAGAGTGGGATGGTGTGGGCAGTCTTTCTGCATACAGTTTAGAAGTCAAGTTTTGATTTTGTCCTATTTGGGTACAGAACTGTCTGTCTGTCCTGCACGTGTTTTGCTGTGTATGGCCTCAACTGGTTAACCTACAAGACTGCAGAATGACACTGGCACGTCCAACCAGATAGTCACTTGTTCAGCACCCAAGTAGATCTAATGTGTGGAGCAGAAAGTTCTACCCTGGATTAAGGCAGTTTTTTCCAGCCTGTGTGCCTGGGCTGGGATTTCCCTGAGTAGAGTTCAAGAGCAATGCGAGCAGCTGCTAGGTCTGGTATGGGGAACAAGGGACCGGGAGAATGAGAGGATCCTTGGGATGCTGGAAGCTGGACTGTTGAAGGGGGTCTGTGCTGAGGCTAAGGCTGGGGAGCCTTGAGATGACATATCTGGGGTAACAGACATGTTGTGACCATGGACTTGGCCAGAGAGGTCCAGAGGATGAGCTGGAAGCCAGAGTTACATTGTCCAGTGAGGTGGGACAAATGCTTTTCAGTGTGGATAATTAAAATATAATTGTGATACCACCAGGTGTCCTGATGGCTACTATTGTAATTCTGTACAGGGGGGCTGTGAGATTTCAAGAAGCTGTGAGTGGGATGGCCAGTTTCTTCTTCTTCATGCTGATCTGCTCCAAGTGACCTTTCTAAGGATCTGAAGTTCTACCCAAGAGGTAGGTATGAGGTGATGCTTGCAGGTGTAGTGTTTCTCTTACCCCGTGTTCTTCCTCTTTGTTATCTTCTGGCATTTGGCTGGAGGGATAGAAGACTTCTGCAGAGACAGAAGGCTTCTGCTGAGAACCACAGCTGGCAGCAGGATGTCGTCTCTCAGTGAGGGGCAGAAGCTAAATCCGGCGTGCTCGCTGCACGGCAGCTCCCAGGAGGGTGCGAGAGTAACAGGCTCTTGGAGAAGAGGTCTTGTGAGGTGGGAGTCTTTGTGTCATGCTGGTAATAAAGTGTTCAAAGACAGAACATGCTGATTCACAGAAGTTGAGACTGTTTGTGGGAAAGGGTTGGCTTTCACAAATATCTTGACTTGAAAACTATTGTGGAAATAAAGTTTTGGAACTGTCAGAATGTTTTGGTAGTTTCTAACTGAATGGCTTTCTCATTCAAAGTTACTTTTTGTTTTGAAAATTAAACTTAATAGCATATTTAAGAAGTTGCATTGAAAAGATATGTTTTGAAATTGTCAAAGCAAAATGTTGTCCTTGAACTCCAGGTTTTTTTTCTTTGCTCTAGGTCTTTAGCTTTGAAAATTTTAATAATTTAAACCTTTCCTCTCACCTTGAAGTGTGGAAAAAATACTGATATCTAGAAAACTCTTTACAAGGAAACCTTTTCTCTCTCAGCTTAACATAAAGTGCCACTTTAACATGGAGTAGGCCCATTTAAAAACAACAAGTTTCTAATAAATTCACTTAAAAAATAAATAAAACAATTCTATTGCTACATAAGCCACCTTTTACTGCTGCAATTAGTCTCCCACAAGTACAACCAGGTTCTCTGATTTTAAGCTTAAAATGATTACTGATGATTGTAATGCACTCAAAAGAAACCAAACACAGATGGTTAAATTTGAACAATGTTTTTCTCACACAGTATTTAATGTTCAAGAAAGTCATAAAACAAAGAAGTCCCAATTCAGTACTGTGCAGCATGTCCTGCTGATGTGTTTATTTCTGTTGCCTGGATTTTAATCACTGGGATGTGCTCACTTCAAATGTGATGCTAAACATTGCCTGTTATTATAATGCATTTCCCAGGAAAGTGCATTCTGACTAGCATGCAAAGCGCAGGAGAAAAACATAGGAGGATTATTATTATTTTTTTTTTTAAACTGGCCTTAAGAAAAACAATGGTTCATTCTTTCAAGCCCTGGATCCTGAGTCCTATTTATACTGTTACCAGTTTGGCAAAGGGAAAGGGCCTTCCAAGTGAGTGTGAATTACAGTTGTACCTACAGCCTCGCACTGCCAGCGGGCCATACTCTAAGTGTGAATTCAGCTCCTCACAACTCAGTGTCATACTTTCTGCCCCCACTGTGCCAGGAAGCTTCATGGCGTGGCTCACAGCCTTACCAATGTGCTTAGTCAAGCTTGCAGGGCAGAATCCCAGTCCCCATCTGCTCTGCATGGACGTTAAAGATACCGCTATGCTTTTTCCTAAGAGTAGTGGTTTGTTGCAGAGTTCTTGACTATAATTATGTCCCACAGTAACCGTTGTGCAGCAAGACATGAGTCAGTTGCCTACTTTCAGTCCAGCAGTGGTTGCGTTTTGGTGGTGATGCAGATTTCTGGAGCAGTGAGTGTGTTATATAGTGAAGCCTTGTTACTGACGTTCTTAGGTTAGCTGGGCTTGCTGGTTAAGCTTGTGCAATAGAAGTGCTTCTCATCACTGTGATGTCGGGGTGCCATGGTGCCGTAAGATGTATAGAACAGATATGACTGCTTTTTTCTTTATTTGTAACATTATTGGCACCTTTATAGTACTATATATAGGTTCATTATCTATTGCATTATTATCTATTGGCACCTTTATAGTACTATATATAGGTTCATTATCTATTGCATTAAAATGATGGTGGATGGTGAAGGTAGGTGGAAGGTAAAGCAGAATAGTTATGAAGGAAAGGTGGCAGCTTCTCGGCCCATATTACTGAAACTAAGACAAAATACTTTTTTTTTTGCTAGGACTGGCTAGAACCTCATCATCAGCTCTGAATCAGTCAAGCACAAACCCGATTCATTCTGTGACTCTCCCCACTTCTACTACCTTTCAAGTATTTTTTACCTGGGAAACTTTATGACAGTAGTATCTTGCAACATAAAACATTATTGTCCTACACTGTGTGCTCAGGACTTTATCATTACAGCAGAACACCAACAGCAGCAGGTTGGCAGATTTGCTGCTGAGCTGGTTGGGTCCTCCATGTCATTAGTCCATGTTACATGTGTTACCGAAACCCAGCATTCACTACTTAGCGTGGAGGTACAGAGAAAGAAAGGAAGCGCTGTTGGCAGACATCATCAGCTAGTTCTTGTCTGCGATTTCATGATGTTTAAGGCACAGCAGAGCTTTTTTCTCATTAGTAAGAGTCAGTATGCAGAAAACAGATCTCATGAAGTGCTGGTGTACTGTGTCACCCTGTTCCATCCTCATTTCAGCATCACCCACTTCTGCCTTGCCTGAAAAGTTACACACTCTGCAGGATGCCTTGGGAAGACGGATTGTTTTCATTTGCAGAGAGGTTTGCAGCAGAGCACTTTTAAAATGACATTGTAAGAAATTGCTACAGTGCAAGACCTGCTCTGACTTTTATTTATATAAAAAGAGATCAGGGTTAGGATTTCTAGTTGGAAGAAACCCATGATTTTATTAGGACAGGGGGGCTCATTCTTCTCTCTTGGCATACTATGCTCTCTGCAATCTATTTGAGAGGCAATAAAGGCGGTAATAAAGTGGCAATCAAAAACAACGCTTCAGTAGTCCTGATCTGCAGTTTGTGGGATTTCATTTGGAACTTATTTACCTAACCCCCTCCCACACAGCTGTCTGTCTTAGGCACCTCCACGAATATCTCCTCTTTGGAGTACTTGAGGCCGTCAGAATCTTGAATTTAGTTCTTTCTCATAGCAGCCTGGAAGGCTTTATTGTTGTGAAGGGCAAATGTAGAGAGGTAAGGGTATATGGGTACTACAGGTATGGAGTACAGAGATGGCAGTAATGACTCTGGAGCCAGGAGCGATACATTTGTGTCAGTGCCACATTATACCAGGTTAACTGACCCCCCAAAGAAGAAACCTGTATTTCTCATGGATTTGCTGGGGCTGGGGGACTGTCCTGCCACCAGATCTGAGTGAGAACTTCTCCATGTCTCTGCACCATGCTGTGCTGCACTGCAGCCAAACGGTGCCCTGGGGTGTCAGAGCTGTCAGTGTTTGGGTGCTCTGAAGTGCAAAGCAGATACGTCTGAGTGACTTATCTCACAGCAGCTGAACGTGCCTCCTGAGGTCCCTTCCAACCTGAATTACTGTATGATCCTGTGATCCCTCGTTTCACAAGTCCAGAGCTATTGCTGCAGCCACTAGGCAATCCTTTCCTTCACCCCACAGCTGTGGTTAGCTGGCTACACTGACAGTAGGACAGTAGCTGACACTGACAGCAATGCTTCTCACCTGGTAATACAGCTGAGCAAATAGTTCAGAATGAAGTTGATGTATTATCTTTTATTGGCAGGCATATAATAAAAGCAAGATATGTATAAGCTGCTCATAATTTTCTCACATTCATTATTTTACATATTTTAGGGAGCTGTGTTTCACAGATCTTTTCTCTGTGTGTTGATTATGAACCATTCTGTGAGCATCACCAGGCTTCTTGATTGCTACTTTGTAATTAGGTACCAGGACTTTGAAGATCTTGTTACTGACCTAGCTGGGACAAGTTCACAGCATTGCTGGCATTCATAATCCCGAGTGGATAGGTTGGATGCTTTCTCTTATTCCTCAGGATGGCAAGATTGACATATACTTTCTGCAGGTTTTCATGCCAGTAGATACTGACCTGGATGTGACCAAGAAAGGCTGAAGAGAGGACTGAATGATCATAAATTCAAAATTACACACACAGAAAAGGCTTGTTTCTCAGTTTCCTCTGTTTTATGTTACTGCTCTGGAAGTCTTTTTCCTTTCCCTCTCTATTTTTGCACATATCTTCTGTTGGGCCGGAACATATTTAAAGGGAAGAGCTGAACAGCTAGTAATAGAAATACTGTATGTTTTTTGTATGCATAGGTAGTTTTCTGTCTCTGGAGGCTAATAGATTTAAGGTCCTAGGCTAATTGTTATATACACAACTGATGGAAAATTGGGACACAGTTGACCATGATTATGAACTTATGCAGAGCATTTCCTTCAGTTTTCACTCTTCCAGCATAAGTGTGGGATTCTGTGTTCCTTGCTCAAGCAAAGTCCTGCTGTGCAGCTGAGTCAAGGTAATGGGCTGTTGCCTGAATGAAGACTGCAGCATTTAGAAATATAGGGCAAAGCAGATTTTCTACTCTTTATTGACTTTCTTCCTTACTGTGGGATTTGAGCACATCCCAATCTTTAATACATTTCTCTTTGTAACATACTTTGGGATGGAGGACAATGTTATCATCCCAAATCTGCCTATAGGGAATTGACATGGGTAGAGGTGAAAAACTTTAAAACATTCAGGTTTCCAGTGGTACAGATGGGACCTTAATTGGGTGCCTCACTCTCATAGTTAGTAGCTAGACATTTTTAAAAATGCCCCTAGAGACGTCTCTGAAAATCAGCAACGTGGCAGAGCAGGGACTTGAACCCACCCTGGTGTCCCGGATGCTTAGCTAGTGCTGCAAATGCTGGTTTATCCTTCCTGTCCTAACACTGTACTTAGTCTTGTCACTGCTGCCTTTGATTTAGAAGGGCCGCTCTGAATAGAAAGACTGTACTCGGGGTGAGTAATGGTGGTGAAATTGGTCTGTCTTTTTAGTAGCTGATTTTTAAGCCTGAAAAATCTGGCATCTTCACAAATTGTGAATCAGTGCATCCAGCTACAGATGTTATCCTCTGCAAATTGAGGATCCTGTACCCAGCCGTAGTGCTGTTGAACTACAGAAATGCTATCTGAAAGTGATTCCTATTTCTGTGGCATGCAGAAGATACTTGCTTTCTCTTTGTAGAAGCAAAAGATCAGAGAAGGTAAAAAGCAAACTAGACTAACACAAAGGAAGGGGAAAAAATGTGTTCAAAAGACCTCTGTCTCTCCCTGGCTTCCTGCTCCCTCCCCCTGCCCCCCGCCTCCTCTTCCTTCTGTCTCTAAGGGTTAAATATGCAAAGGGAAAAAATTGCTAGACTTTATGTCTGTGCTTGGTGGGAACTATTAAATTACGGCTGGATGTTTTTAATTATGCCACACATAAATGCCTGAACACAACAGTGTTTTAATCCAAATGTGAGCCTCATTTATGTGTGTTCTGTGTTTGCTCTGAAATGCACTGGCTGGCACTTGTTTGTGGTGGCCCCTTTGTGGCATTGTAACAGTGTAGGGTTTTCCCCCCCTCCTCTTTTTTTTTTCCCAAGTGCGAGGATGGGAGCTAGTGCTGGCGAGGGGGAAAGGAAATGGGTAATAAAACAGAGAGCTAAGCGGCTCACTGGAGCCAGCGATGCTGGGATCTGGTTAATTGCTCCGAAATGAAAAAGATTCGGGGGTTTTCATGAAATCCCATAGGTGCATTTGCCAAGCCTCAAATATTAGATTGAATTACAGTTCCTAATTCCTCCCCCCTTTTACCCACAGCCATGTGTCTTATTTCTTCCTAAGGGTTGTCCACTTTTCAGAGCAATGAATATAAGAGGGAAGCTGAGTAAGGACTGCCTGCTTGCTTGTTTTACACCTTCCCCACCTACATCTTTTCCTAATCCTACCTTTTATTAAAAAACAAGAAATCTCTCTCTCTCTCTCCTCCAGTGTATCCCGATCTGTTTGTGGATTTGAGGTTGAAATGTTGCCTATATATTCTGCCTCGCAAGGGACTGCGGGGAGAGTGTGCCGAGGAAGACTGTCTCTGTCCCTTGTTCTCTACACCCACGCACTAGCTAAGCATAATATAATCCTTTTCTGCGTAGCCACCAAGACTTGTTTTTTTAAAGGGGCTTTGACCTGTCCCTCTCATTTTCAGGAATAATTTTACATTGGCAGTTAGTTGTGCCAGCATTTTTACTATCCCACAATGGGATTTTAGCACCTGATTTGTGGGTGTAAGGGGACTTCACTGGGAAATTACATCAGTGGCGTGGCTCAGAGGAGTAACTGTCTCCGAGATCAAATCCTTAAATGGTAGGATTGGCACCCACAAAACTGAAGCTGGAGCTGAGACTCTCTTGCGTATAAATTATATCCACAAATCAAGATGCAAGCCCCATTTCTGACAGTTATTGTGTTTTGTTAACCAGTGAACAATGTATATTTTCTCAGCCTGGACATTTCAAGATTACAAAAAGTGCACCTTGGTTATTCAGCTGGTATCTGATCCAAGTGTTGTTTCTCTTCTTGTGAGGAACTGGAGATCTTTCCTCTTTCTTCCACCCTGGAGCTGGGAAGGCCCTCTGAGTCATCTAGGTCTGTCCCAGCCTTGGAACAGACCTTTCTGCTGGAAATTTCTCTGGCATGTTTTTCTGAGCTGATTGCTCTGGTGTTCTCAGCATCCCCCCACAGGTAGAGAATTCTGATGCATTTCTTCAGGGACCTTTTTTTTTTTTTTGCCTTTTGCTTTTGTTTCAACCTTCTTTTTGTGTTTTGGGTAAAGGCGTTCCTGCATGCCAGCCCTCCGTCCTTGTGGAAGTTCTTGTTTCCTACACGCCTGTGTTATTTCTCACCTTCCTCATACCATTTATCAGTGGAAGCTCCCCTGGAAATGAGTGTCTGAAGTGTTACTTCAAAATTTGCATGCACATTAGCGATTAAATGTAAGTTCCTACTTTCAGTCAGCTGTGATTATTTTAAATAATTAAAAATTAAGAGCCCCATTTCCCACTCAAAGGCAAGAAGGATTTGAGCCACTGTTTAGCTGGCAATGTCTACCCAGCTCCTCATGCAGCCTCTGTTCTTAGGCGCTAGTCTGGGTTGCTTCGCTTAAGAAAGCAGAGCAACTAAGGGCATGCTCTAGTAAAGCATGCTTTGATACTTCTGCTGTTTCCTTGTACGTGATCTCATGATGCATTGCTGTGGGGAGATCTAACTGTTCTGCCAACTTGTTTTCAAGAACTGTTTTCAAAGAGAATGGTTTTAAATTGCTCACTTGGGGGGTCATTTATTGTCTATTTTTTTAGTGCTGGGTCCTCAGGCATTTGAGGGTGAAATCTCTATTGTTCACCCCACCTCCAAAATGATCAGAAATCACGGATTTTTATTTAGCCACCCACTGTCTTTTGACCTGAATACTTCAGTTTTTATTTCCCACCCAGTCCCTTCCTAATGTTAGCCACAGTCTTCCCATCTCGCTCTCACCCTGTAGGGTAAGGAAATGTGGTTTCATCCATGAATGACATTAATGCCATTGTGTGAATCATTAGTGGATCCAGCATCACAAGCCCTAGGGGATCAAATACTTGCAAACCACTAGAGAGAGATTCTAATATCAAATACGTGGCAGGAATCATCCTAGCTCGAAGAAAACAAAACAACCCTATTTAATACCCAGAGAAGGTCACGGTGCTTAGAGAGAGCAGAGAGCTTGTGTAATGGCCTTGAGGGGCCCAGTGGCAACCATCCTGCTTCTCCCTTCTGTCTGCAGCCCCTCTCACCTCCCCTCCTCCCTTTCCAACCAACTAACCAGTTCCTTCCCACTTGTGGCATATAATGGCAGTATTTGAAGCCCTGACAAGGCAGTTGCCTTGTTCTTCCTCAAAACAAACAAACAAAAAGTCAAGATGAAGCATGATTAACTCAGAAAAAAATTAATAAAGACAAAACCTGAGCTTTTGTGGAGGGGGGTAGGAGAGGAAGAACTGAACACCTGCTGCGCTGCTGCAGTGCCATCTACATTGCCCCGGAGGCTGCAGTTAATTCTACCTTTGCTGGTCTTTGTGCGGGTATTTCTGCTTTGCCTTAGCCCTAGGTAGAAGAGAGCACAGGGTTGTCTCGCAGCCCAAGGAAGAGCATAAGATGTAACCTTGTGACTGCTTGCTGGCACCTCCGATGATCCCAGCACTTAAGTATGTGTTCAAAAAATTTTTTTTTGTCTAATGGCAGGTGCTCACATTCAAAAATTTTGGCCAAACATCTGCTGGGATGTAAACACACAGGGCATATTTGGCTGTTGGCTCCTGCAGTATGCATTACCTGTGTAAGAACAGGAATACTGTGCAAAAGCAGAGGAAAGCAGATGGGAGTGCTCTGTTATGCATAACAGGACACAGACTTCCCTTAATGACCTCATCCTGGTAACCTTGAAAAGAAAATTCAAAGGTATCACAAACTCCTTTTCTGTGGAAACAATTATTCACAAATATCAGGCATCAATACTTCACATTCACTGCAAAAATTAGGCGGTTAATAAATATGGGCAGTCTATCCAAGTAATTAACCGGCATAGCTAGAGCCTGCTGTGGTGCAAGTGGCAAACCTAGAGATGTGTAAAACATCTTAAAATAGCTGTTGAAATATTTGTGTAAAATTGTATTTTTTTCAAGAACCTACATTTCATTTCTTTTCCCTTGTGCCCTATGAATTAAAATATTGGAATATGGGAATCTCCAGTCCCAGAGGGTGGTCGTGGTGGCAGAACTGAAGGGAGGGTTAATTAATTTTATCAGGTATACAGAACAAGCTTGAAAGAACTTGAAATCAGCTAGGTTGGTTTTAACTATATTCATGTCTGAAACTCTTTGCAAAGTAAACCTGATCATTTGTATTGGAGTTCTTACACCCCATCTCCAGAGCTAATAGAGGTGACAAAGCAATGCGGAGTGGAAAAATTAAACTCAGTATTCTGAGAAATATCAGGTAACACTCTGAATTTTCAAACTCTTCGATGCTGACATCTGTAAACAGAGATTCTGTAAGTTTACTTTTTGAAGCTCATTGCCATAGTGAACTTGTTAGTTCTCTGGTAACTATGAAGGTTTTGCCAGCAGTGATGTCAGACTCAGAATTAAAAGTATGTGTGGAACAGATAAGATAAAAGGTGCCTTTTTTCTTCTTTGAACATCGAGAGTTTTCTGGTTGTAGTTTCTCGAACTTGTTGAAGTTAATACATGATAACACAAACTATTTTGGGACAGGGAAAGATAATCCTTCAGGCACAACAACAAAAAAACAAAATAAAGAGAAAGCACCTCCCACCCAGACCCTACGTATATGGAAGATTGATTTTCTGTGTGCATGGTTAAATAAATGTCTTAATTTATTAAGCAAAGACTTATGGAAAAAAAAGAAAAATGATAAAAATAATGTTTAATCCATGCATATGGCTACTACAGAGTCTTTTTGAATAATGGATCTTTTCCTGCACATCAGTGTTACTACAAAACTGGAAAAGCATCAGAGGAATCTTTCGCTTGCTGTATGAGCCTTGGGAAGTTAAGTACTGAGATGAGGCTAGGATATGTTTTCCCAAACTGTGAAACTTTGATAAAAATAGGGCTGAAAATGGCTGTATAAGGTAATAGATAGGTACAAGCCCTCACTGGTGAAATCTCTGATCAGGATCAGCAATGTTCCATTATTTATCAGGAACTTGGAAATGCTATGATGTTTTAAAAATTCAACTAGATACTGTCCCTAACTGGATATCTCTCTACATACTGTATCTTTTGCTATTTCTACCGTAACTTATATGAACTATAGTATAAGTAGTGAAAATACAAACAGTAGCCAAGACATTTTTAAGTGATAACTTCTATTAATAAGGTACAACATAGACTTCAAGGTCTATGAGCATTCCTTAACAAGCAGAAGCTTATGTGGTAACTGAATAGTTTCATGGTTTCTAAAAAACTGTTTAAATCAGTGGACTTAAAGCAACTCCTGTCAAAGTCAGAGAGAATTTTACCAGTGGAAACAGAATTAAGCCCCAAAGAGATCATTTTTTCAGCACCTTTGCAACTTTTCATCTGGCACCATTGAAGGCAATGGAGAGGTTTTAATTGACTTTGGTGCATAAAGGGATGTTAGTTGTGTAACCCAAGATATCTCATATGTGCCAAAGAATAAAAGAAATTTAGAATGAGACCAGTTTTGCTGTAATGGTGATGATATAATACTCAAGAGCAAACAACTAATAACCTCTTCTTAAAACAAGAATCCATCATGAATGCTCTAAGACCAAAGGGAAAATTTGCCTCTGGCCTCTGGGATTCCCTGCTGGGCAATGAAAAGAGGAGCTATATCATGCAGAAAACTATGAGGAAAGAGGAAAAGCCCTCAGGGGTAAAAAGCCTCTTTCCTCCTTGCCTCCCCTCCCCTCCCGCATAGCTATCTTTACTGCTTGTGCACAATTCCATTGAGAAAAAACAGTTCATGATTGAACAAACTGAGAAAGTGCTAGTTCAGGCGGCCTCTTCTTTCCTTTCATAGATTAATGGCAACTGAAAATGAAAGGATTATTTAAGGCCACTTGGGCAATATTAAGTACTGCGATTGTGTGAGTCTAGGATCACATGTAGCCTGGAAACTAAAGGCAGCAAACCACATTAGGTTAGTGTAGGTGGACACCTAGGTTATGAAACAGGGAGTTCTTGGATTTGCTTGTCAGTAGTTCAAGAATTGCCTGTTTTGAAGATGGAAATGAAGTAAATGGTGGTTTGCAGTCAGCCTTTCTGTGCTGGGACAGGAGCTGCCTTTTGAGTATCTCACTTTGCCTTTTGCCTCTCTCTGTATCAGCAAAAGGTTCTACCTGCTCTGTATCTCCAGTTCTGGACCGGTACAAGTGTGCCAGTGTCAATTCATCGTTGCTGTGAGAAAGCTGAATTGGAGAAGTGAGCTTTATATTAACTTGCTGACATGAGATACATGCTTATTCTGTTACCCCATGGATGTGAGTTGCGTAGATGGAAGCTTGCTGTCAGACCTCGCAATGTTCTTAGATTTATTATCTGACAGTTTGGTTGTGCCCACGGAGCTTTGCATTTATGGGCAATTGTGTCTGTAAGAAAGGGTAGGGGTGTGAAAGTGCATATCTCTAATGTAAAGCAGTGTAGAAATCCCTGAACCACCATCAGATGAGCTAGCTTGGGATCTGAAAGCTTTGGTATAGCTCTACAGCTGAGATAATTAGTCCTCCTAGGGGTGGGGGAAGGACCCAGGGCTAGTTTGCTTTGGTGCCATACAGTACTAACATGACTACTGCTGGTAAAGTCTGAGCTGGTGATGGTTCATTATGCTGTGTCAGAATGAAGCTGGCAAAAATTTGGATGGAACTAGATCTGGAAATCTCTTTGCATTAGATTGTTGTATGAACTGACATTTGTTTGGATGAGTTAAGTGAAAGGATTTAATATAAGTCTGAGAACTTCCAATGGTATCTGCGAGGCCTTTGGTCTTTCCAAGCATGTAGTACCCCTGTAGAGGAAGAAGCTTCACTGATACTGTCTGGAAAATGACTGGAGGAAAGTAAACAGAAATAAGCAGCGGAAGACCACTGCATTATTTTTTGTACTTGAGAAAGTATGTTGGTAGATAGTCTCCATCCCAAATTGTGCTAACTAATTCTGCAGTCCATGCACCCCTGTGCTTCAGGAACCTGGTTGCCAGTGATCATATGTAAGAGCTTTCATTTGGGATGGGCATTACACAGTGCTGGTGTCATATGGGACTTGTGACTCTCTTCTTGCACAGACTAGGTATTCTTTACTTTGTGCAAGATAAAGGCCAAATCACAGATCGCTCCCAAGTGTACTGGCCATGTTACACTGTGTGTTCTCCAGATACAGCTCTGGGTTCTCGAGAGTTTAGAACTGACCTTGGAAAAGGTATACAGAAATGATTTAAACAAACAACGGGGAGTGGGAGGAACGTACCTCTGCACAGAATACTTTGTCTGTGTCTTCCCACCCACTTCTTTGTCTCTAGTAAACCCTTACTGCTTCTTTCTTCCTTGTTTGTTACAGTTTTGGATGTCTCGCTGCATTGATATTTCCAATTCTGGATATTTTGAGTCTTACTAAGAACAGAAAAAATGGGTGGAATGAGAATTTCTATGATTTTCATGTACAGATGGTGGTGGTGTTCATGTTTAGCTGTTAGTTAATAAAAAAGCCCCTGAACCCCAGGCTAAGGTTTTTCAAATGGGCCCAGGCTCACTTTCCCCTTTTATCCAACCTTTATTCTTTCAGGCTAGGAGACATTCTTTCCTATGTGTGAAGAAGTGATTGGTTTCCTTCCCAGTCTGGATCTACAGCAGTCTCCTGAATTATTTTGTCTAAGGTTCTTGTAAAGAGAAGCAGGAATTTTTGTTCCCCCTCCCTCATGCAGAAGTGCAGGTTTTGTTCTTGCTGTCTCTGCTTTGAGCAGTGAGGAAGAGAAATCCCTTCCTGGCAGTTGAAAGGACAGACAATTCAGAAATATAAATGTGTAAAGGAGGGTGCGTGTGGGTCATTCTTATATCACGCCAGTGTAAATCAGCAGTGGGGTCAGAGTAATATATGCTGCATCACTTGGTGGGAAACCTACTTGCCCCCATGCCCATGTTTTCTCACAGGAGTTTGGCTCAGTTATGTCCCAAATTCTTGTTGGACTGCTCTTCTCATGCCAGAATATTCTTTGGAAGGAAACCCAGGCCAAAATAAAGCAGAGCCACACTTCAGCAGGTCCCACAAGCAGCAGGAGGCACAGAATGGAGACAAGTGCTGTGGAGAGTCCTATCCCAAGGTTTGGGCTCAGGGACCACCAGACCCAAGGCTATGGCGTCTTGAGAAATGAGCGTACTGGAAAAGGGATAGTCATTTCACTGGCTATGCTAAACATTACACAGCTAGTGCTAACTATAATACGCTCTGAAAACTCTAATAACAAATTTTGGCTGGATTTATTAGTTGTAGGGCAGGAGCCAAGTTAGCTCTTACTCAATCTTGATGTGTTTGGAGCAATCTCATCTTTATATGTCTGGAACTTTGTTTTTCTGACTCGGTTTCTTTGTATCTTCAATAGTTTTTATCAAACTGTAACAATGACATTCTTTCTCTAACTTGGCTTAGGATCAGAAAAGGGGCTCTTAATCATACATGTTTTGTTAATGGGCTTTTCTTTTAATTTTCTTATTCAATTAACAAAGAATCTCTAGTCTTTAAAGTTTGCAATTAGCCTTTTCCTGCCTACTCAGGAAGTGCTTGGCTTCCATTTTTCAGAGTAATTATAACTTTTCCATTAATTTGGTAGCTGTGATAGCACTTGACTCCTCTGATGCATGCACTCACCCACCCACCCACTCACATACAATGACACCTTTAAGGGGGGACATAATGTGTCCATAGAGGTAAACCTGATAGTGACACGTGCAACAGAGGCCACCTAACCTCTGGTGTAAGTCACAGCTCTCAGTTTTTTGTAACTTTGCCCATTACCCTTGCAGAAAACTTCTGTGTGTGTCAAGTTGACTTTTACACATGGAAGGTTTCAGTGAAGTTGGTTTAACCCTTATCAAGAAGGGAGCAAAGGGTAATAATAAGTAATTTTGGCCTATGACAGTATTATTTTCTCTGTTTCTTTCTGTCTCTGTTTTTCTGTCTCTGTCTCTCTCCCATTTCTTTTCCTGAGAGATCTTACATTTTCCTGTCCTGTAAAAGCCCACACAAATCTAACTGACTTACGAGCAAATTATCTTTATACCTGCTCCTTGGATCACATCAGATGTCTGCTGCTAAAGTTCCTGAATGTTCTTTGTACAGATCACACAGCTGGCTACAGTTCAGTTAAAGTTTACAAAGTTAGCTAAGGATGATCTCCTATATTAAAGGCTCTGGTCTAAAATGCTGTTAGAACTGTGATACATCTTTGGATCTACCACAGACTTTGTATCTGACAGATGTCAAAGTGACTCTATGGAATATAGGGAAGATTACGTATAATTTCTATAAATTTAAGCCTCACTAAAATATTGTTTCTAGGATATGTGTGAATATTACTGCCACGCTTAACGATGGTTTTGTTTGTAATTTTAGTTATTAGTAACTTCTTCACTAATAGCAATGACTATGGCCTATGACAAGATTATATACCCCTCCTCCATATTTTTATAGGGCATTTTGCTATCTGTTGGCTGAGATAAAGTTAATGAGAATTTTTTAAAGATGCATGAGATTTTTGTACTTTCAATTATGAATTAAAGGCATAATTAAGGTTTAGATGCTCTGAAGCTGTGTATCCTCACAGAAATGGTACCTTTTCGTATCATACTACTCATTATATTTTATAAGTAATTATAATTATAAGTAATTTGATTCAGGATGAGTGGTCATTTCTGAGTTTTGTTTTCTGGAGCATATTTTATGATAAGCAATGATACATGCTTTCTACTGTAACACCTTATAACTGCAGTGGTATTTTTTGTGAATATATGCACCTGCAGCTGTATCTGTAGAGAGTACATGTATATCCAACAAAAGCAAAGTGTGTGATGTAAATATGTATGTACATAGCACATGTATATGATATACATTTGATTTATTGTAGCATCTAGCTGTATGTATTGTACCTGGGCAAGGAGGCAAAAGATCCTGGTAATTCCAGGGCCTGATTCACCAGTGCACTGCGATTGCTTTGCAGTGCTTTGGTCATGCAAAGTAATTGTAAACCTGGCTTTACTGGGCAGTTAAAGTGGGTTTACAGCTGTCTTGTGTCAGGAAGCTGAGCAAAGCAGGCAATGAATCCGGCACAGCACTCCTACTATTTTGGTGTGGTGGAAGCCGCTCCCCAGGCAGCCTTTCCACCAACCTACCTCACCGCCAGCGGAGCAGGGTGATAGTTGGAGCAATTTCTGTTTCCACAGTACGATACAATGCGACTCTTTGAGACCTTCAGTGAACTTCAGCATGTCCAAATTTGATTGTAGGAGCGGTCCTGCTTGCTTACAAGTCTAATCCTACTCGGCGGGAGCGAGTACCACCACCCTGTCTGCCTCCACTCTGCACAGAGCAGTGTGGGCTGCGGTGGGTTTCTGTGCTTCGCTGCCAGGGGGGCTGCTTTGCCGTGATGCCTACCAAAGTATCTGCATCATATCTGCAGCACAGAATGGGGAGGGAGAACAAAGCAGGTAGAAATACCCCTGCCCACATTGCTTTTCAGCATCGGTTTCTGAACAGCAGTGGTTTTTCTTCTGAAGGGTAGCGCTGGAGGGCAGTTGGTGCTTTTGCGCCCGATAACTCTTCCTTTGTCCTGCTCAGCTGTTCCTCCATCAGTGCTGCCAAATAAAGGCTGAGCTGTACTACAGCTCACCCTGGGGCGTCCAGGCTCTCAACTGCAGCGACTTGCTGCAAAAAAAAAAATAAAAAAAAAGAAATGAAATAGGAAAAAAAATTACATAAACCCTAATAAATAAGTGCAAAATAAAAATACACACACAAGACGCTCTGCACACAATAGCTGGAAAGCAGGAGTGCAGCGGTGTTTTCCTCTGTCAGTGGGTCAGTGTGTTCTGTAAGCACTTCCATCCTGTCGAGTCCCTGGTTGGTCTCCACCTGCTAGCCGGCTCACTCGAGAGGCAGCGCTGACCTGGCCGCTCCCTCATTTTGCTGGCGCCAGCGGCTTGATGGGCCTTGCACTTTGATTATTTGTGTTAACAGTTAATTTAGCACCACGGACACGTGTGCCAAAGCTGCCTCCACTTCCTGCAGCCTTCCAACAAATGGGACTTTTATGAGATGCCTTTCACAGCTCCCCCGCCTCCTCCAGCTCAACTCCTTTGCCTCTCTTCCCCCCCACCCCTCCCCTGCTTTCCCTCCCCACCTCGCCGTCTCAATCTCAGCTGTAATCTTTTCTACATCTTGCAGGAAAAGAGCTATTTCTGGCAGCTCTGTCTCTAACACTCGCCCCACTCAAACTGATTTAATGGAGATTTATAGACGCGAGGCTATGCAGCTCTGAGGCGCTTTCCTGAAAAGTTTTTCTGTGCCTGTGTTACGTATGGAATTTATTTATTTAATGTTTGGTGTTGCAGCTACACTGTCAACTGTTAGCGTGACATATTCCACGTACTTTTTTTTTGCACAAGGACTCCAGCGAAATCCTGTTACACAGCACATTTCTGGTCCAATTCATCCCAGCTGCTAACTTTACCAAGCTAAAATCTGACACCCAGGTCCAATTTCATTAAACCCCAGTCAGCATGGTTCTTTGTGATAATACTGACTCTTGTCTAAGGCAATATGTATTTTGGCTCACAGCTACAAATAAATCCTATCATAAGTACCTTCTTCCTAGTACACAGCACACTGCAATAGTCCAAAAAAAAAGCAGCTTCTGTAAGAAGTCGCGGAGAAGAGAGACTATTATAATTTATCATGATTTTCCAAGTAAGCTTTCTGCTATCTTAAGAAATTATGTTCTCCAAAAATAAATGAGAACTGTAGTTGTATATAACACCAAAACTGCTGTTTCTGCTGTTGTTCCAGCTTTGGTTGATGCAGAGAAGCCCAGGCTGGTATGTAGGGGGCTGTATATTTACAGCCCAACACACATAGCATGTTTATTCTGTTTTACCCCTTCCCAACTGCCCAAGTACTAAAATTAGCATTAAATATTCAGAACAGAGCCAGATAAACAAAAGGAAATGTATTGTTAAAACTCCCACTTCATCTCCATTATTGGAGGGTGGTTTGTGTAAGTGCTGAAGAGCATATATGCTAGCGGTGGGACTCCTCCAGCAGGCCAACATCCCCGCCAGTCCCACTTAACCCCCAAGTGAGACCTGGCTTTCGTGTGGACTCTCAGCCTGAGGGTTTGTCTCACTCGATCTCTTTCACTGTCCGGGAGCGGTGGCACACACGGCCCGTCCCCTGTCTGCTCACAGTGTCCCTCCCCATCCTGCCAAGCGCTCCAGGTGGCTGCATCTCTGCTGGCTTCGGGTGTAGGATTCTCCTCATCTGAGCTGCTTTCAGGAGCTGGGGCATAAAGCTGTTTCCCAGCAGCTCCCCTGAGTGAAAACGCGTTTCTTTTGTAAATGAAACCGAATGAGCTAAGTGTAACCTGTGAAGAGGTCGAGCACAAATCCTGTACTCTCCTCATCTTCAAAACAAACACTGTGTGAGCCAGGATCCTGCCTGCTCCGCTGCCTCCTGCTTGTATAACAAATGATATTTTGAAATAATGCCATGGTGTATTTTTAAATATCAAATTTTGCTGTGTTTTTAAATTGCAGCTTCCCTTTGGTCAAGAAGGTTTTATCCCTGTATTTAATGTTTTGTTATTATGGTCTCTTTTAAGCTCCAGGACAGCATATTTTGGAGGTTGCTGCTTAGGCTGAGGCAGGTACTTTCCTGCTGGATTTTTTGTGACACCAAGGAAAAAGTTAACAAGTTGGAAGAATACAGGTAATACCGTACCAGATCAGACCAGTTGTGCCTTGAGACCAGTATCTTGCTCTGAGAGTAGCTAATCCTGGATGACAGGTTTTTTTACAAATTAAATATACTTTGAGAATTATTATCTTGTGTAAGGGTAGCAGTTCTGGAAATTAAATGGGTTTTCCATTCTGTGCCATTGTACCGCACATGGCTTTCAACTTTTGGGGAATTTACATTTGTTCTGGTCAGTAACGGGGTTTTACAAAAGACCTAGGAAGTGTTGAAATTGCAAGTTCGTGTTGGACCAAGTGTTGCAGTAACATGGTGTTTCAACACTGTGTACGTCATGAACCTGTAATTTCAACACTTTCTAAGAGTCACCAGAGTGTCTCAGGCTGAACTATAACATAACTAAGTGTTCCCCTCTGAACACTGAACTGTCTTTTTTTTTTTTTTTCCTGGAAAATATAATTTGAAACACCATTTGGCTGACATTAAAGAGTTTAAAATTGTTTTAATAATAATGAAAGAAAGACAAAGTAAAGGATTACTGTAAATAGAGAAACTTGCTGACTCAAGTGGTAGCGGGAGTGAGTCCTCCTGCTGGATAAGTACAATGGACTATAGTTGCAGTTTTAATTATGGATTCGCTTGTGAGGGACAAAGCTGAATTTTTACAAGCCGTCTGTGGTTATGCTTCTGCCTTATGTCATTGCACACTGGTTCTGATATCAAGTGTTAAACTCCTGCAAATGAATCTGCTATTACTTCTGCCTCTGGGCTGGATCTCCTGCAGGCTCAGCCAGAGCGGGGAAGAGAGATGCGGCATGGCTTTGAACAGGGTTTCAAGCAACCTGGCTGCCCTGTAAAGTCCACGGCAACAGTCCTGAGACTTGCGCATTGTGGTGTGTGCTCTCTTTCACTAGCTTCCCCTCTCAAATCCTCCAGAACAAACACCCAGGATGCAACCTCCCTTTTAAAGATACCTACTAGCACTAAAGAAGCCAGGGCTGCTACAGCCAAATGATCACAGCTGCAATAGTGAGAATGGGCAAGACCACCTTGCCTTGCAGACATCGTGGCTTTGCTTCCCCAACTGGCAGCCTGTGCGTTGAGTGACCAGATATTCCCATTCAGTGAAAAAAATGCCTTGGTCCTGCTAAGTATTTTGCAAAGGCTGAGCAACACCCCATTATTAGCTTGAGAAAATGAGCTTGAGAAAATTGCTGGAAGTCTCCGATTAGGGCAGCAGAGGACAGAGCCCCAGTAGCCAAATTCTTATTCAGTAGCCTAGTCACTGGGAGACACTGTCTCCATGGCACTCAGCTTCCCACCATTCTGTGATGCAGGGCGAGTAGGCGTTAAGGTGAGTTGTTGATGCAAAAGCTATATGTTTTGCATTTTTCCTTATGTGTTTGACCAACTTACTTCTATCTCACTTCAGTAACCTTTCAGAAGCATCCACCTCCCTCTCATATCCCTTGCTATTTCCCTCAAGATCTAAATGACCAACACTTTCTTTGAGTATAACATTTTTCTCTTTTTGTATTTATGAGATGAATTGGGAAACTTCCTGTACCATCCCTGGGAAACTGGACAACAAGCAGGACAGGAACTCCTGCATTAACATAGCTTGTATTAAACATGCACTGGTGTGATCGTATCTGAGGGTGGAGAGGCAGAACTACTGGGAATGGCCAGGATTGCTCCCTGTTGCAAGCAATGCTGCTGAGAAAGCACAAACCAGCCACAGTGGTGAAGTCATGCAAATGCAATGCTCCCAAAGGCCACAGGAATTGTGGAAAGATTTGTGTAAATATCTCATGCATTCTTGTGCTCTAAGGTTTATGGAAACAAAAACCACAGTCACAGAGCCAATGCCACATTTGCTCGTCCCTCCCCCCTTCTGTTTCTTCTCTACAGAAAGGTTGTAGAAGAGTTTATGAGCAGCCGAGAAACTGAATATTTTCTCTTTTTTTTACTAGTAATGTAAAAAAAAGTGGAAAAGATGGCAAGCATAAATAAGGTTAAGCAGGGTGCAAGGGAAAGGATGGCTGATTTGTGAGTACCATGTGAACGTCTTTGCTGTAAGCATGCCTGGAAAAATACATGCCACACACACATTCCCCAAGTCACTTCAGACTGTGCAATGTCTCTGTTACCCACCAGCTGGACCCCTCCTTTCCCTGCACCGGTTTATTCTGTAGATCGTCCATGCGATTTGCTTACCCTCACAAGGAAGATAGTGTATGTTTACCTTCCTGCTTCATTTTTGAGGTTTTATCTTGCTCTCTTGAAAGGCTTACCATACCTGAGCCTAGACAAAACCAGCCCTGTTTATTCACGTCCTGGCATCATTCCTGTCTGTTATTGAATGCACCAGGGACACTCTCCCCTTCTGCGAATGCTTTGTATCATTTCAGATAGTGGTATCGTACTAGAGAGGGACAGTCTACATGAGGGCTGTTATGCTGGAAATAGCTCAGGGGAATAATGCACCTGCTGTCAGGAAATATGTGAGTCGGTCCTACTGCTGTTACTGGATGTGAGCTGCTAGGAGCTGGTGACTGACTATACAACACTAGCGGGAGTGGGGGGAACTCTATCAGACGCTCTTTTTTCTCAGGTCTTAGCTACTTGCAGTCCCATACTGACAAGGGAGCAGGTGGGGAAAAGGCAAAAGGAGCTGGTTAAAAGATGCATCCTTACTCTGTTGCAATTAACTGCGCCTTTTAAGTATAAGGGAGCTTTACCAGCATCTTTTTTCAATGGATCCACAGACCAGAGTGTGGGGAGGAGGGGAGTGAAGGACTCCAGCAGGGACTGGAAGCTGTGAAATTACTGAGAAAGAAAAAGAACAAGTTGTATTGTCTCAGGGCAATAACCAGCCCGGCTGCTGGCACAGAGACTGCTGTGACCCAAAGCTTTGCTGAAAGGCGAGCATCTTTCTCACGTCACAAAACCCAGTCCCTTGCTGCCTTCCCACAGTGCCACAGCACCCTGTGCCTCCACCCCCGCGTCTGTGGAGGTGCATTTTTTTTTTTTTTTCCAAGGGGAGATTTTTACACATAGGAAATTAGGCAGGACAAGCTGGTGCTAATATCAGGCTGGCTGCATCGGCCATGGAGCCAGGCCTTCCCCGGCCTCTCAGAGGGACGTCGGCTGCCGCCCTGAGCAGCCCTGGTGCCTCAGCAGGTGGCACTGTGAGTCCTGCTCACCCACTGCGGGGCTTTTCTGCTCCAAAAGGTATTTTTCTTTTGGATAAGGAATAAAGCTGAGGTTCTGGCCACTTGCGGTCGTTCAAAACACCACGGTATTTTTCAAAATACAGGGGTGCTGGCCCAGGCATCCCAGCCAAATTGCAGCCTGGGTAGCGTCCCACCAGCCCAGAGCTCCACTGGTGATTCTGCTGGCATGTGATTCATTTCTTCACTTCCTGTCCTAAAGGAACACCCACAACGTTGTGAAAGTCGTGCACGCAGGGTACGCTGGGATCTCTGGTGCAAAAGAGATGGCACTGATTCCTAGGTGTGGGTTAGCAATCGCTGGCAATTCTGGAGTGGATCTTCAGATCGGAAGCGAGCAGGAAAGCAATAGCTAAGCAGCTCCTAATCAAGGCCACTTTTCTGGGTGTTGCTGATATAAACACAAATAAAAAAGGGGACAAAATACTTCAACATGTCAGCTGTGAAACATTTATTAAGTTAACAAGTCTACATGGACCAATAACACCACCCTCAGTGTCTGTTCCTACAGCCACTTATGGGTGCAGGCTTTACTCTAGCTTTAGCTGAAGTGTAAGGAAATCGGTGCTAGTTATCCCACACTGGGCTTTTCTGATCGCCCAACTGGCAGAGCTCCGTAGCGGTGATTCATTTGCTTCTATCTGTTGCCTCAGCTATGGGCTCAAGAGGCAATTATTTGATTGTATTACATCATCAGGGTTTTGTTTGGATAGATGACTTTATGTTTTAGATTCTATTAGGGACCGTCATTGTCCTTTTTTTGTGAGGGAGTCTCTTGCCCACAGTGCAAGATTTGGAAAGCTATGGAGCACTTTCCTACCTGCTTCCAGATTCACTCCAGCTTTTCTGCCCTCCTCCCTGCCGTGAGTGCTGCACGCAGGGCGCAGGGCTCCTGACCCTTGCAGAGTGCTATTTGCTTATTTTATCTCTGAAAACAAAACAAATTTCTCTACGTTTTGTTCTATTTCCTACACGATAGAATCTTTTGTTTTCACTTGCAACCTTTGCAGCTTCCAAGAATTTTTACTCCTTGTGGTTTGTCGAGACGCGCGGGGTTCAATAGTCTGCCACCAGGCCCTGTCCCAAGGTCGAGGATTCCCTCCTTTTCCTTCCCAGTATTGTCCTGCA
Organism: Buteo buteo; assembly: GCF_964188355.1. Lineage (NCBI taxonomy): Eukaryota > Metazoa > Chordata > Aves > Accipitriformes > Accipitridae > Buteo > Buteo buteo. The sequence continues at coordinate 32,884,975 of NC_134173.1, forward strand.
TCCTGCAAGGCCCTTCTCCTTACATTGCTGCGGCTGTCGTGACAAAGGGGACTGGCACCAGGCACACTCCTGCTGCCACGGTGACAGCTGCTGAGCGCTCGCCAAGCTCTAATGACAATAGCATGACCTCAGATACTTTATTAAGAAAGAAAAACTTGAAAGGGAGGGTACACTTAAAAGCAGAAAATAACACCTCGTCTCAGCGCAATGCATTGTTTTTGCAAGCCCGGGATGGAAAAGGTCTAATATAGTCTTGGCCTATTCTCTCCCAGCCTCCCTCCCCATTTTACACACAGGCTCACCCACATCCACACTGGACTCAAGTTCACAACAGTAGCTGTGAATCTAAATGTGTAAATAGATCTTACTGACTGTTGGACTCAATACGGGGCCAGGCGTCAGGAGTGGGAGTCTACTTTTAACGCTGCTGTGACACTCCCTAAGTGGTTATTTCTCTGTGCTTCAGTTCCTGTGGCTGTAAAATGGGGGTATTGGTACTTTGGTCACCATGACAAAGCCTCCTGAGCTACACAGGTCTGGATGGAGCTGTGCGATGGATGGAGAGGGTGAGAGGCTGAGAGCTGTGCTGTTGCGTGGCGCTGCCCTCCCGTGGGGATATGAAAGGGGAGGACACCCCGGTGGGCGAGTGCCTGTGTTCACCTGTGCCTGAAGACCCCCGAGCACAGGGGTCTGCAGCCGTGATGGTCTTGGCAGAAAACCTTCACCTGGAGCCACACAGAAAGTTCGAGAATTAGTAAATAGGCTTGGCAGGAGGAAGTAGAGTTGGTCAGAAAAATTCTGACTAAACAAGTTTTCGTTGGAATTTACCGATTCATCAACATCAAAGCACTTTGTGGAGAGGGTCCAATTTTGACAAAGTTGCTTCCAAAACCATGCAGGGCTTGAAAACTGCCTGCCAGGCACATTTTAGAAACCTGGCTAGTTTTCTGCTGATTTACACTGTTGGTTCCTGAGCAGTTCACCAACTGGCTGTTAAGAAATGTCTATTGCCAGGTGTAATGACTCTGAAGTGACTGTCTCCAAGTGAGGAACCCCATGGTGGTCAGTGTCTGTGACCCTGGCTTGGTCCACCAGGCAGAGTGCTGCAAGGGTTCATGCAGCTCATAAAAGCTAGGGCTCAGGGAGATTGGCTCTGCATAGTGCTATCAACTTTTATCAGAAGCTCCTTCTTAAATAACAGAGAAATCGGCTGACCTAAGACTTGCTGCTTTTAATTCTGGGACCTTTTGCTTTGAATCTGGAAGCAAAATGTCTGAATTTTCTCTCTTTTATACATATGCTCAAATAACTCCATTGATTTAAATTTAATTACTACTCAGCTGAATTTGTGTAAATGGGAGAAGTTCAATGAATTGCTACATAACTTTTGAAACATAATGAAAGCCACAAAAATACCTAGTTATTTCTCCTCTCCAGTTGGAGTAAACAATTCTTCTTTTGTTTCTTATGGATGATACTGGTGGTAAACTTTAAAAAAAAAGGGAGAGGAAGAAGAGGAATAAAAAAATACGTGCTGGACCTGGTTCTTCTCAATGTGCAGTTCCTCCTTTTTTATCCTTTGCAGCTGGGTTTGTGTGTGTGTGAGAGTGTGTGTGTTCATGTGTGTGTGAGAGAGGGAGAGAGAAAGGAAGGGCTATTTCACATTTCCCATGATACATTTTGTTTAGGGTTGTGATAGCTTGATTCATTGTGCATAATCTGCAAGCCTTTACAGGGCTTTTCTTGAGCTTTTCTTCATGGGAGGAAAAATAGCTGGTTTTTTTTTTCACAGAGGACTTTTCCAGTGTCTAGTGTGAACATACAGTACTGGAGAAGCACAGAAATATGCCACTGCTTTCAGGCTTGCCCATGTCCAGATGTGCATCCCAAGATGCACTAGCTTTGGGGAACATAAAGCAAACTGAAAGGAACAGGATTTTACTGAAACAAACAGGATTCCACAAAAGGAAACAGACCAGTAAAAACTGTACAGACAACATTTTCTTTCATAGTACCTACTGTTATGCAATTGTGCTAATGTAATGTACTGTACTTCACAGTAGGCCTGTCTTTTACAGCAGACTCTTCCTTTTAAATGTATGCTAGTATTTTTTTTTTTCAATTAGACACAAGATAATCTTTTAAGTAATGTGTTTATTTTAGCTTTGTTTTTCCCACTCCCCTAGCTCTGCTAGGATTTCTCTCCTATCTTTTTTATGTGCCAGTGACATTGGTTATTATAAGGTCAGGATCAGAATTCATTGTGGGGGGTAACAGTGCTGTAAGGGCTTGACATGAGATCAGAAGTAATGCTGCAGTGAATTTAAAAAAAAAAGAGCAAAAAAAAAGTAGCAAGGCTTATGGTGCCGAAAGCTCTGGGTTTCCCATCCAGACACCATCTGTGAAGCACTTGGGGACAGTGCCTAATGTCTGAGTCATCATGTTTGGCAGTCATTTACCCAGTGGTCTGTTTCCCTGGGGGGAGTATTCACTGGGGGAGAAAAGGAATGGTAGAAAGAAAGAAGATAAACTGCCCTTTAGCCCCATGATTTATATTTGGTCAGAGTACCCCTGTTCTATTTTCTTTTACTTGGAATGTATCTCGGACATGTTGTTTCAATATGAGACAATCAGCTGGGCTCTCAGAGGAATGTCCCTGGAGACTCGAAACAGCCTCCCAGTAGGGTAATATGTTCAGCAGAATTCTAAGATGTATTCTCCAACATCTGCAGTCTATTTGTGCCTCCAGAATATTTCCCATCAGCATTTGGGGAATCAAAAGGCGCTTTGAGAGATGGTCACCAATTCTCCACACTGCATGATAACTTGTAAAATGTTTACTTCTTTAAACTTCTACTGAGCTGGTGGTTTCTTTCTTTTCCCTTCGTTCTTTCTTTCTTTCTTCCTTTCTTTCTTCCTTTCTTTCTTTCTTAAAGAAACTAACAACAGAAGGACATGGAAATACACTTTAAATTATTCTTTCATATGAATGGGTTCTGAATGTAGTAGCAATCTCCTGGAAAGCAAGAAGAGCTAGGAGGCATCATGGACAACACAGTGAATGTTCTGGGTGTGTGACAGAAAAAATGACTTATTAGACTGCACGTTAGAAGTGGGTAGACGATCACATGGGGAGTATTACATGTTGCATCTAAGATGCCATGTCCTCATTTTGATTATTGCATTTGGTTTTAGTAACCCCCTCTAAAAAAACAGACGGGCACAGAACTAGAAACAAACTCCAGGCAGGTAGTGAAAATATCAGAGAACTACAGAGAACATACTCCTTGTGGGAAGAAATTGACAAGATTAGGATTATTTACTCAGGAAAGTAAAAAGAACAAGAGAACATACAGCATGTGTCACACAAGAAATAATAGATAGTAGGCAGGAAGCCAACTTAAAACTCCTTTTCAACCTTCCCAGTGATACAGGAATTAGGAATGTTCAGACACAAAGGGAAATAATAATTGACACAATGTGTAATCAATCAGCAGGCATAGATTTTGCAGGAGACCATTGGTACAAGTAACAGAAAGTTGGCTGAAAGACTGAGAAAAATATTGGGCACAAATATTAAATTAAAATGTCATCCAGGTAAGATAAAAATAAATCCATCTAGCTTTATGCAGCAGGGCATATAAAGGTAAGAAGAAAGATGAGCATATTACTGCGACTATGAGAGTACAAGGGATCATGTGTTCTTATGGCAGAGAATTTCTAGGTCACCTGTCGGTATTCATGGGAAGCTGCTTGTTCGCATGACACTGATTTCTACTTGATTTCAGTGACTGGGAGCACTTAATTATTAAGAAATGGATTAAATTCTTTCCCATTGTTACTCTTGCTGACAAACAATTTCATAGCTGGTAAGTGTGAGTTTTCATATGGATGAGAGCAGGCATTTGTCCATGAAATGGTGACAGTGAGAAATTATGGGCAGCTCTGCTCTAGCACTACTGTTATCAGCTGTGTGTGGAGACAGACTATCAAACTCAGTAGACCAGAAATAGGTATATTATGGCATTCTTCTATCGCAAGGCAAAAGAAACAAGCTGTGGCCCTGCATACGAAGCACATTAACTCACACCAAACAATAAAGAAAACATCTAAGGTTTTGATTTCATTCATCTTTTTTTCTGAGATCCTTTTTCTGTTTCTGTTCTGTGAAAGCCAAATAAAAGCAACAAATAACAAAAAAATCCCTAAACAAACAGTTGGGACTTTGACTTGCGAAACTGTATTTGCATGTTTGTTCTGAAGAGGTTCCCATAGCCCGGCTCTGACTTTTATCTATCCCCACAGGATGTACTCCTACACTTTTTCTTCCAGGGTCCCATGCTTCCTGTGGGTGTTCCCACAGCTGCCAATTCAGACAGCTCAAGTCTGGAATAGGCTTTGCACAATCCTGAAGATGCTATTCTCTCACTAAGTCAAGTGATTCCACACAAAAATATGGCAGATGTTTAGCATCAGGAATCAAAACAGCTTTTTCGCACCACACAGCACATTCTTCTCTTCTTGATACCTTTCATTTCCTCTCTACAGGATATGGAGCAATTTTCCTCTTTTGCTGCTGTTCATGTGAACTCGGGAATCTGTGAATTATACCAGGACATTTGAATTCCCATGTAATCTTCTCTGAGAGGTAAAGGGGCTTGGTTCACTGATGTCTCATGCTTCTTTTTTCTTGCCTAAAAGATAAATATGGTGTTTGAAGAGAGGTAATAACACTAGATTACTTCTCATCCTTGATTTTCAACTTCTGTGATTTTCAACACCTGAAAAACAAGAGCTTCTGAAGGCAATCTGTGCTTCAGAAAAAGAATAACCATGGGCCAGAAATGTCTAAATGGCTATTAAGTGTTGCTGCAGAGGGGTCTGCAGCAGGAGCTAGAGAAAGCCAGATTGACTGATGCTGGAGGTGAATATTCCTAATGATGTCAATGGGTAGATTCAAACTGAGATTCCAGCCACTTGTGGCCTTGGATTATCCTGTGGCATTTTCTTAAGGTGATCTAGCATCCCTTTAGGTGGTCTGATTGAGCTCTGCATGTGGCCCTCTTCACCAGACTTTTCAACTGCCTAGAGAAAGGCATGGTAGTGCTGTGCTGAGCCCAGCTCAAACCATTCCCCACCTTGTCTCTGGAGTCCTTCAGTACTGTCCAGTGCATGGGTTGCTGAGATACTGTACTGCCCACCGGAAAATGTCCAAGTACACTTATGTGGTTCAGGGTGAAAAAAACTTGGGAAAAGCTGTGCCTACCAGTCCGGATTCCAAGGAGCAAAGAGGAATTAATTAATTTGCAGCCTGATTCTCTGTCACAGAGACCCTGGGTTTTCTGCACATCTTGGGTTAAGCAATGTGGCACACTGTGTTAAAGCATTAGACGTACAAAAAATGAACACATTGTGTAACAGAGGATAAAAGAACTGCATGGCTGTCACATAAATTCTTTAAGCCAGTGATTAAATTACTTTCTTTGCCCCCCATTCACTAAATTACTTCATCAAGAAATTACAAGCTCTTTCTCTTCTCATGATGGATCTGAGACCAAAATAAATATGAGGTACGTTACAAACTCGTCACTGTGTGCAATGCTGTTACTAATCCTCATTTCTACTAAGAATCTACACTACGCTGCCTGTGTTAGGCAGATCTTTAAAGAAACCTATAAACATTTGGAAGAATTCATGCAGAATTGTCCTCTCTACTTTTTAGTATAGTTTAGTTATAAGGATTATGTGAAAGCTTTTAAACTCAGCATTTTTAACAATGTAACATTCTCCCAGAAAAATGTCTGCTTTCTCTGAAAATGTTCAGTTTTGGTTTAGAAGATTTAACATCTTCTGTAGACTATAGGATTTTAAAAGCTTTACAGAAATATTTGGACTTTTGCCCGTTTTTGAAAAGGGAGGGATGGGACATTTTCTGACAGCTATGCAAAATAAGCCCCGTTTACACCAAACCCTTAACATAAACATACCAAGCACAAGCTTAGCAGCTGCATAGAATTCAGCAGAGACAGTGGAAAGGCTTTTGAATCTGTATTTCCAAATTGGACAGATCTGCAGTGTTAGTATTGGTGGTGGATGAGGGATAGACAAGACCACGCATACTTCAGAGGTTTGTAGCACTGTCTCGTACGGTTTCCCCTCCAACTTCTGGAGCTGGGAGAGAGGTGCTACACAAACTTGTATGGCAGATCTCCTACCAAAGGTTTCCCATACATGATGGGCAGCCTAAACGGCCTTTATGTTGCTTTGACCCTCCAGGAAGAATGACTACAGTTTTTATCAAGCAAACTAACAAAACGGCAGCAATGTTGCAGGAAGAAAAAGTTCAGTGCTTGGCTTGAATCTTGCAGAGATCCCTGCATATTTTACCAGACACTTGTTGCATTCCTTCAGGCTTCTCAGGAATGTCTGTAGCAGCAATGCTGCGGGCAGTGTGTCATATAGTGTGAGCATCCTGGAGGAGAACGCAGGTCCTGTTCTGTACAGCTTCCTCCCCACAGCTCTCTTTTTCTCTTCCAGCTTCCCAGGAAAGAAGTCTGTGAAAGCCGGCCTGAATTTTAAAAGCTGAACTGCTAACCTCAAATCCCAACAGCAGCACCAGCACCCTGAGTGAGAATTATGTTTTTAACACCTGAGATCCCATACAGGCTAGGGAAGTATGTGTATAAAGTTCTGTATAATTAGTCTGTGCTCCTCCTGGCATCTGGCTACTGCTGATACTCTCTGTAGTGTTTCAACATGTACACATGACTTCCAGACATAGCATTTCTTCATTTGTTATTTTCTTATTCTTTTATTCACCTGAAAATTATTGCAGTTGCATTGATTTCACTATGTATATCAGTGACTATCCAATGATTGCTTTGCCGTGATAGGACTGATCTCTAATAGGTAAAGAAGAGACTCTCACGCCAAGAGAAGGTTACCAAGGAGTGCAGAAATTCTGTAAAGTCCAGACTCTTTAGAAATATTTTAGAAATGCGTTTCTTTCTGTAAGCTTTTCCAAGATGATCGTTTCTTTACTTTTTCTTTTCAAGGTTAAAAGAAGAACTAAGGGTCAGTATTACACTTCATTCTATACATTTTTTTAGTCTGTAAGATTTCTAAGAAAGTTTTCACACTTTTGAAAAACCAATGCACTAGAGAGATAATAGCAGTTCTACTCTGGTTTACTGTATTCACACACTATACTTCTGTATTTCAGATCCCTTATATGAGCTTGCTAGAGGCAGTAGGAGCCACAAAAGACCTTTCTCAGAAACAGAGATTGCAGATGACCCCATGCTGAGAAGAAAGGATGCAAACCAAAAACTTCTGAGGTACCCACATGGCACCATGTGAAGCTTTAGCAGGTTTGTGAGACTTCTGTTCTGATTTGCAATATGGAAGGTGCATATTCCTGGTGTTCCCTGGCAAAATAAACATTGTACTATTGCAGACAGAATTCTGGACGCAGTAAAAATTAGGTGTGCATATTTCAAATCAGTTTTTCTTTCAGTACGAATTTTTGAGGATGTGAAGAAATACAAACTATATTCTTAAATTGTCATTATTCTCTACAAGATGACTTCTCGACAGTCACTAGGCAACATATTTTTCTCTTACGGAAGGTGTAGCCACTTAAGTTGATTAATTGATTCAACTCTTCTGCACAGTCATCCATTCTAATATGTATGGTGAAAAAAATCATTCACATGCCATTCTCCCTTTGGGATTAGGATAAAAGTACCTTCAGTCTTCTTTCTGATGTAAATACTGCAGCTGGATCTTTTCTGCTCTTCTCTAAAGAAAGTCTTTAACTTGATGATGAATATTGGCACTTTAGCTAGTGTTCCTGTGAGTGGGCATGAGGAAGAGAATAGAACTTTATCTGGCCTAGTCCGTATAGCAGTTACAATAAGGTCTAGTTTTAGTAGATAGTAATATTGTGAATAGGTCCTCAGCAATAAACTCAGCTGGTTATTTGGTCAACAGAAGTGCTATACTGGCTGCTAATTACAACCCTATGTTGGATATTGTGCCAAGTAAATGTTCTCAGTATTAGCCCAGAAGGCACTGGTTTTCAAAAGAGAAAAGCTCTTCCATAAAATTCAGTTGTGAGACTGGTGCCTGAGAAGAAAGGCGCCAGACAACAGCTTTAAAAAGCTGTGGCACCTCCTCTTCCTTCCTAATCATTTGGATGTCTTTTTCCTTAGGGAGCATTAGCGGGTATTGACTAACATACTTGGAAGAAAGTATGTCAGAGAATACAGACTCTGTGAACTACTCTTTGAGTTTGAGTTGATCTACGTGGGGATCAGCCACGAACTACCAAGGCATTGGGGTCACACATTTTACAAGATGGGAAAATAAGTAAATATTACTAAATAGCTATGATGCCATGGAAAGGGCAAAAGGTTATGAAAATGATTAGCTTGAGGGAAGACTCATGTATACAGAGGGATGGAAACACTTGGCTAATAAGTGTGTGGCATTCCACGTCTGTGATATCAGAATTCCCAATACCAGCTGGCTTCCCTTTTCTGAACTCTTCAGAAACTGCCTAAATTTTCCATAAATAAAAATGAAAAGATAATCCCCTGGGAAGTAGGAAATTTTTTTGTTCTGGAGCACAGCACCGCTATTCAGTTGCATGGACACAGCCTCATCAGTGCAGGTTAATATTCAAAGGCCCCAAAGAAGATCCCTGTTTTTTCTTTGAATGTTTGAATACATTTTTCTCTGGTATTTTGGCTGGACCAAGTAAGAAGCCTTATGTTGCTTTAAGATAAAGAAATGAAACCTCAATGACTTCATTTCTGTCCTGTTTACTGCCAGCTATGAGTTTTATTGTGCATTTTTAATCACCAAATTCCTTAATACTCTCTATTTTAAGGAAAAGATCTTGTGGCTTTATTTAGTAGATCTGCTCTGCCTGGATATGTGTCTGCTTGGATTAGTGGTGAGGCCTATTTCATACAGCATATACTGTAAAATATGCTGCTGTCTCGATGTGGCTGCTCTGAATCCTGATGCACAATGCTAAGAGGAGACCTTGGACATTGCAGTTCCCTTTGTGTCTCCTGTCTCTTCTGAACTTCAGTCCTCTTGTAGGAGCCTTGTGGAGAACTGCCCTACTTCCTAGATAGAAACGAGGGATTTTGCAAATTGTCTTTTTTGTTGTAGCATGTTGTTTGAAGGAATTTGCCTTGGATGGCATTGTCAGCTAGTGAAGGGTCTACAGAAAGTGCTCTACCTACTGTAAGCCTTCCATATAATATGAAAAGGTTGTAGATAGAATGGCTTCAGAGAGGTAGCCTTTGATGTCCCAACTGTCATCATGTAAATTCATGCCTCTCCCCATTTAAGCTTGTACAGAGAGAAGCATCTGAAAATGTTAATTTTTTTTTTTAATTTAGTGCATTTATGTGAATGGGAAGTGATGCTCCATTAGCATGGATGGACATGCTGTGGCTCTGTTTACTGTCTAAGAAGATGCTTTACCTTATGGTCATTAATCCTCTTTAATTAATGCCACTTCTCAATATCCCACTCACTCATTTTGGAATTTCTCAGGCATTGACTGTTCCACTGCAATGACAGTGAGCCTTGTCAAAAGAAAAAAACACAAAGCAGTCCCAGTTTTACAAAGCTTTATATCTGAAAACCATCAGCACTACCACGCAGCCACCTGCTGCCTGGTGTGGCACTGAGAACAGCTATCTAACCCCCAGCCCCTGTGGGTTGTTGGTTCAGACAGCTGCAGTGAGAATTCTTCTTCAGGCAGTCCGGCGGTGCAGACTGCCAAAATTAATCTCCTGTGTGCTAACCTACAGGGCCTCTGCGTGTGAGAAACATGAAAGTACGACACTTTCCAATGAATGATCTAAGGAAAATTACATAAATGAAAATACAGCAAAGTCCGGTCATCTGTAGTTATAAATAACTTCTGTTGTTTGGTCAGCTGGAATCACACAAACATGCTATTGTTAGGACCCGCAAATGTATACATACAGATTTTGAAATGGGAATAATGCAGAAAGTGAAAGGAGTAATTAACCAGATAAATGCTTGGTTCCTATCTTATTCTGGCAACCTAATAGATAGGTGTATAAAGACCTACAGAGCTATCAAGATCTCGACCCCAGGCCTTCACAAGACTCCCAGCTTTGCCAGTGGGAAGTGCTGCTTTGATTGACTGACTTCCTACAGAAAAGCATCAAGCCAGGACTTCTGCAAAAGGCAGGCGCAGTTCTTCCCCTCCCTTTAGGGGTAGGAGTTGGATTAGAGTGGGGGAGTGGGGTGGGGAAGAGTGGGAACAGCAGAAACCATCCTTACAGGAGAAAGAGGAAACTAAAAGAGCTTTGCAGCTCAGGTCAGCTTTTCTCTATGCTTCCCCCACCCTTCTCGTGAACAATAAGTCAGTTTGCTATCTCCTTTTCCTTCCTTCCCTTTCCCTCCCTGCAATACTTGGCCTGGGAACAGGGTGAAGGGGGTTGTTTATAGTAGTACCCACCGCAAGCAAGAGGGTGGAGGTCCTTTGTAGCCTTGGCCAGGGAAGGGCTTGGAGGAGACTGCCTATAGCCACCAGTTTTCTAGTCTGGAAGGTATGGAGTGAGGAGTATCTCTGATATACTGCAAAATGGAAAAGTAGTTAAACAAGCATTGGAAAGCCAAGGGAGTGAGTTAGGGCTGTGTAGTTGGGCCAAGCTGATAACTGGGTGAGGGAATTCCTAGACCGAGTGATGGACAGGCCTGAGATGCAGGCTCTATAGTAATTGCTTATCTAGATTGGGATCAGCTTTTCATCTGGGGGAATGTCAGCTAATGCAAGACATTGCAATAGTATGTTCAAGAATTCTCAGATGTGCTGCACTGTTATGCCACATGCTCTAATAAAACATGCTGCCTGTAACTCACCTTGATGCAGCCTTTTGTGCCTAAAGGCAAAGAAGACACTCCTCCTTTCTTCCTAAGAACTGAGAGAGATGGAGCTGGATGCCGAATAAAAGATAGCTGGGAAACTTAACAAGAACCTGAGGAGACATGAAGGCTGCCTTTTTGGAGAGAAGGGCAAGATAGAGAGAATAAGCAGATCTGGCCCCAGGCAATTTCTATTTGTTCCTCTTCCATTCTGCCTTGTGCAAATACCACTCCGCTCTCTTAATTTTTGGCCTTTCTGCCCTTGCGTTAGAGACCTGTGGAGTGGGAAGTTGAGCAGGCAGCCCAGAGACACCACAGCCAGAAGAGAAACAGGAGGAGGATGTGGAAATAATTGGAAATCCCTGGGTTCCAGAAAGTCAGCAGAGAACATGCCAGCACCCTTAAGCTAAGGAGGGACCTGGGAGAGGGTGCAGTTTGCATATTTGGAAGGAGAGAGGGAAGTGCGCGTTAATAAGACAGTGTGAAGGTCTGTGAACTGCAGAAGAGGCATTCTAGGTGGGAACCACACCCTGTCTCTAATTCCCTCATCTAATCTGGCTGCAGCAGAAGCCCACACAGAAACTCTTTTTCAATCCCCTTTACTGTCAGCCAGCTCCACACCGCTTTTGGGCTCTGCAAATGGCCAAAATGCGAAGCATGGGTGGTTTGTGTGTGCTGTGTTTCAAGTGTCAGGTTATAAAGCTTTGAAATTGAAAACCTGTTTTTAAAATGAAATTTCCTCATCATGTGAAGAACAAAGCAGCAAATTTGCTACCTGAAACAGCCCCTGTATCAGTTAAATTATCAAATGCAAATGGCTCATTGGAGTAATTCAGAGGGGAGAACCCCCCCAGCTTCTTAAGAAACATGCTATACATTTAAAAGATTTATATTCTGCTCCCTTGAGAACAGCGCACAAGAAATACGGATGTTCCCAGCTCTGCTGGCTGCCATGCAGCCTGATGGCTTTTGTCAAGTGGCTTTTGGCAGTGGCGGAGAGATATGCTGTAGGCTGAAGAGAAGAGTTTTAGCTTGCTCTGCAGGGCACGTGTTTGGAGCAGGGAAGCTCCTTCTCAGCCCAAGACTTCAACAGGTTATTTCATATGACAGTTCAGCCAGTGCAGAGGGAGTGGAAATCACCCCCAAATGCCCCTTCCTGGAAAGTCCTCTGAAAGGGGGGACTTCCCAACTTTAGAGTACTGCCAGAACATCCTAATTCTGCAAATCCTTCCAGAAGAAATAAACTGTAGGACTGTGCACAGTTCCTTGGGATACTCATCTGGGAAAAATTAGGATAATTCTTTAACCAGGCATTGTGGCTGGGGCAGGGAGAATCAGGGAGCCACACGACCCCTTTTCACATATTTGTCTCTCCTTCGTGGCTGTGTAGGATCGGGGAATCCATCCTCTATTGATGTGCCACTGGAGGCTTAGACAGAGCCCAACGAACCATTCTGTTTGCCCTCAAACTCCTTCAACTCACTTGAAAGCAAGCAACAGAGCCAGTCTTTATCTCCTGCGTGGAAGCAGCTCAGCAGCAGAAACAGGGAAGAGGCAGCAGCTGCTTAGAGCTCTCCCCGTTTGCATTTGAGCTGCTCGCTGGCTCTGAGGTGCAGGGAGGGGGAAAGGGTGATGGGAGGCAGCTGGGGAATGTGATGCCCTCTACATCCTTCCTGTAGTGACAAGCCTTATTCAAACACTTCAGTTTAAAAAGCTCCAGGAGAATGCTTTCAATTCATAATCAAATATGGGGCAATAACAGATGGATAAAACAAACAAATGTGGGGGAGGATGAGGTACATACTCAAACACTCTGGAGTGTGTTCTGGGAAGAAGACACCCACTTTCTGTGTGTTATTTCTCATTCAAGGAAATCTATGGGCAGGTGAACTCTGGGACCTTCTTCTCTGTGCTCAGAAAAGGCATTGCAGGAAGGAGCACCTCTGGTTTTTTTTTATAGGAAACAGTTCTTGTGTCCTTGCGTGCTTTGAAGCTCTTCCTATCCCTGCTGTATTACTCCTCTCCTTCTTACATGAGGAAACTGAGCAAGTTAGCTTGGCTTTCTGACCAGCACTAATACTACCCTGTCACTTTGCCAGGAGATGCAGCCTGTTGAGTGGAGCACTGGCACAGCAACCCCAACGTGCATTAGCGCTCTGCGGGCCTCATTGTATTACACTCCTCGCGATCACTGCTCTGCGAGCTCTGCATGGGGCTATTCTCTCTGCTTGTGCACTGTGTTACAACTGCGCCTGCAGCCAACTCCATTGTTTTGCTGGTGATGATAATACATAGGTTTTTCCAGCAAAGAAAGCCTCCAGGCAAGCTGGGAGGCTTCTCAAAGCACCAGGGGTTGGTTGCCAGACAAACAGCAGAATGCTTGAGGAGTCTGTAACAATTTATTGTCTTAATGTGCCTGGGTTTCTATTGCTCAGGACTGCATATGAGATTTAAAACCTGAAGCAGACACCGCCACATGGGTAATGAATGAAGGACCTGAGGAAAATTCTTAAGGTGAACTTTCTCAGTTCAATCTTGTTAATCAGTACAGGGTTATTGAACAGAGTGGAAGGATCTCTGCAGTTGGTAGGCCTGTGCAATGATAGTGATAAGTGAAGCACAACATCGTCTTGAAAATCATGTTTTAACTTCATGGGGAAATGGGACATATATTATAATAGGAGAATTTCCCTTCTACTGTCTGTGCAATCAGAGGTCTTGATCTTTAATTTGTTTTCAAAGGTGATCGGTTTCTGCCACCTGCCAGCAAGTCATAGATGCAATATTGTACCAGCAGTGAGGTAAAGGACAGAACAAAGTGTAGTCAATTTGAGGAAATGGTATTATAGATTTTAAATCAACAGCAGTAGTTTAATTCTAGAAACCATGACAAAATGCTTTTTATTTTTTCCCCTGAGTTCAGTCTTGGAGCCTTGTTTTGAAAGCAGCACATTTTCTTGGCATGCCTCTGCTGATTTCTTAAATGTGCCAGTGGAGGAAACATGCTTCTGTGTCTTCAGCTTCTTTGTAATAAGATCCAGTTAAACAACTAAAGACATTAAAAATTCATTAGAGCATTTCAATTTTGCAGTCAATGAGACCTGTTGTTTATCAAAGCATTTCCAGCCAAATAAAATGTCTTTTTTTTTAAGTATATAGTGGAAGACATTTGTTCAGAATGCTTTGTGTAAAATCGATTTTATATTTATATGTAAATAATATATACACTTCTCTAATGCAGCAGGAGGTGACATTAGGTAACAGGGCAGATCTGTGAGAATACATCTCAGCTTCAACTGCCAAAGTTACCTTTAGGTCAAACAGCACAGGTGAAATACATTACTGGGGTGGTATTCAGCAATAAAATAAGTTAGCTGCAAATGCTTCATTATTATCTTCATTGTGAAGAATTTTTAGGGTACCTAGAGGTCTACAAGTGAAAATACAGTGAGCCAAATTCTGCTCTGATTTTCTACTGGTGTCTCAGAAAGAAGAACTTGGGTGATCCATATAAACTATTACAGCAAAAATTATTCTGATATGTACTTCTGACACTACTAGAAACATAGGAACCTTTGGACAACTTGTGATTGTGTTGTCAAGGCAAATGTGCCACAAGAAAATAACATGTCAAGTCTCATTTTGAATACACTGAATTGTCTTCTGTATGGATTTCTGGAGCAGAAGCAGGTTAACTGATACTTAATTCCTGTTCAGCTGAATGGAATGTGACTAAAACAAGTGCTGAAATAGCTGATGCAGTTTCTCATCACCCAGAAACTTGCACAAGTTTAACTTCAAAAGCTCCTATCATGGAAATAGCTCTGTAGCTGTTCAGCATGATTTCTGTTCTACCTCAGTGTGGTTACTGAGAATGGTAGCCGGGAATCTGCAGTTAACTACAATGTCCCGCTACAAAAGGAGTTGAGCCACTGCATGAGATCTGTATGACCTTTCACAGGAATCTAGATTGGAGGTGACAGAAAACCTGACAATTGAGTTAAGACTCATGTTGGTGAAGAAAAATCGTATGAGGCTTGCTGCGATTCCCGTCAATCTAAATACAGTGGGGTCTGATATTCTTGTTTGAAGGATTATGTTATTTTTCTAAATCTACTTGAAAGGGAAGTGGGCATTTATACTTGGAAGACTGGAGACCCATTTGGATTTATGAGATTTCAGTATTTTAAGATTTAAATGAGGATTTAGAATGTATGCTTATCTTATGATATAAAATCTGTGGTTAAACTTAGAACATAATGTTTCTCCAGATGTTTACATGCAGGAGCCAAACTGAGAAGATGACTGTCAAATCATTTGATACCCAGCTTGGGAGAAAAACTTGGTTAAAATCTTTCCTGAGCTGTGAATCTTTAAAAAGAGTGATCTTAAGTGTACATTATTTTTCAAGGGAAGTCTGAAAAGACTTCGTAGTCTTACAAGGACATACTTTATATACACATATTAAATATGTCCTCTTAAACTTCCTAAGAAGAAGAGTACTACTTTCAATAGCATGATTTATCCTCAGCAGAACATGCTCAGTTCTCTACATTTTTTTTCTTGCATTCAGAAAGTTATTCTTGTCAAAAGTACAGAAGCTTCCAAAGCTTCCTTTTTTTGTAAAGATGTGCCTGACCTTATCTTCTATAATAGGCTCTATTTTGGCTAACGCTTTATTTACATAGGAATGCAAGCATAATTAAATGCTGACAGCAAGAGGTCTATTTGGGCAGAATTTGAATGAATATCTTATAGCAATGTGGTTAACAAACCTTATAAAAACAAAAAAGAGAAGCTGCACCCTCACACACTGGGCAGTGTTAGCAGAGGAGGGTTATGATGTCCTGGAGTGGAGGTATGTAAGCAAAGAGGTGGCAGTGTTAGGTCTGTGGTGAGCTAGGCTTGACAGCAACATAAACAGCATAAAGAAGCCTTCTAAACAAAATCTCCAGCTGATCAGTGGAGCTGACCCACCACAGGCCTTTAGAGCTGCTGAGAAGGCGAGATGCCTTTCTAGAGGATGCCTGTGTGTTCCCAGCAGTAGGGAAGGCAGGGAAGATGTGTTGAGAGGTAATGGTCAGTCATGGGGCTGTGAACAGGTGTGACCCCCAAAGGCAGGATGGACCTGAAAGCTGTAGAAGGCTGGCACATCAAAGGGCTGTTAGCAGCACTAGGTCTTTCCGCTGCCCCAAATGTCAGAAAATGGAAAAGTGGCCCCATTCAGAAGTTAATTTAGCAAAACATTAGACTTTCTCTATCAGGCAAAACCAGAGTGAAATCCTGACCCCACTAAAATCCATAAGGGTGTTACAGCTGACTTCAGAGAATGGTAAAATACTAGATTGTTGACTGCAAACTACCTATCCTTTTTGCTAAGTCTCTCTAGCCCAAGCTGTTTGTGTGGTTTTTGAGAGCACAGAAAGCGATGGATACCTCTCTGTCCATCTTTCTGCTTTTCTAAATTCTCCCCTTGCCTGTTCTGTTGGAGTCAAAACCCCATTTGTGTTCTTGAAGTCACACATGGATGCTTAAGAGCAGTTCTGCATAAAGGAAGTACTGATTTGTGCAGTGTTGTGTACCTTCCTAAGAAAGGAGAGTGGGCCCAGTTACCTTCTTTTTATGTCACAGGCCATGAAAAGTAGCGCTAAGAACTAAGTGTGATATGAACTGTCCTGAACACATGCAGCTGTTGTGTTTGATTGCGATGAGTGGTAGAAAAGCATGTCATATCTTCCCTTAAGAATGTGTTTATTGGTTGAAATGCTATATCCAAACCTAGCATTTTATACTGGTAAGCTTAAACAGGGAATATATATATATATTTATAGCAAATACTTAAATAGGTGGTTATTTTTGCTCTTGCTTTTGTTAATATACTTATTTACAGTTGCCAATGTTTTAAAATCTATCTATCTGTATAAAGTCGGGCATATTTCAACTTACAAAGAAGTGGTCTCATTTTCCAAAGTACTGAGAGACTAAGAGGCTTCTTGAAAAACAATTGTAGGAGCATCAAGTGAGGTGCTGACATGATTGCATGCAGATAGATGTGATCTCCTCTGCTGCAAAACGAGTCATCCCTATGGAAACCAGATCCATTCCAGACTCCATTCCAGAGACTGTATAGGTGCATTGATGCAGTGTTGAGTTGAAGCTATTAAGACATGATTTTTGCCTACAGAGGTATCTTTATAAAAGTGTCTTCATGTAACATCTTCATATATCATCGAGATACCTGTGTTGGAGAATCTAGCTTTGTCTCACATATTTAAAAATGTGAATCTCAGTCCTGAATTAAGTGTGGTGTCCAGAGAAACAAAATGCAGGCAAGCCTCCCAAGCACAGCTAAAACCTGATGTGCTGTGTCTCAGCAGCAATAGCTTGTTACTAAGTGACACCTGTGTCAAGAACAGAAGATGTAGAAACTGTTTTCAGAAAATTCTTAGGTTATGGTATTTAACGTTTCTTTCTAGCTGCAATTACACCTACTAAATATTCAGTGAAGTATTTAATACCATATTTTATATTACTGCCTTTGTTTGGATTATAGTGCAGTGGATTAAATTTAGGAGACTCTACAAGCTTGTCCTTTGTAGTTGACTGATAGCAGTAATTTGTCACTGTTTCCATCACAAGCCACATGATTAAGATCAGAGTCAAGAACTCGACTGCGCAGATCTCAACCACTGGGACCATCACTGTGCACTGAGATAACCAAAAAAGGTAGAGACTGAAGGAAGACAGTGTAATTTGAAATTAATCAAGATGTAACAACTCCCTTTTGTAGGCTGTGGTTGGGAATTCTCAGCTGAGCTGACTGTGCCAATGGCTGAATCACAGTTGCTGGCCTGTTCACTCTCTGACCTAACACTGTGCTCTTCTCACAGCTGCCGAGTTGCTGATAAATCCTCTGCAGCCTAAAACCTTGGGTTGCCTGAGGTTAATGGAGCACTGACAGTTTGCACCAGTTGAAGATCTGTCCCTGGGTGTCTGAACCCTACAGGGAGCGTTCTTTTCTAATGAGCAAAATGTTTGGGGAAACTGCAGGGACTGTGAACTGAGGATACTGGGGTGAAACGACAGCCAAGACCCAAAAGCTAGTTCCTTTGGTAGCAGCTAACACATTTCCTGACTGCCGTGTTGTCCATGTAACTTGAAAAGAATTTTGAATGAGTCTGTGGCAGAATAAACTAGTTAATGAGATCATGGGAGAGGGCTTTTTTTCCTTGATGATCAACTGTTGTCTTGTCTGGTGGTAATACATACACGACAGCCACAAGTAGTGAAACAGCTTATCATTGCCAGCATTTACTGAATCCCAGGCTGTCATCTTCATGGGCCAGTGAAGTGCAAAGGCCACACTGTAGTTCAGAGGAAGAATAGACAGGCTGAAAGGAAACCATTGTTTCTCTCTTCCCGCTTGGGCTTTTGCAGTGTTTCTGAAAACATCTTAAGCTCTCTGTGGAGTATTTCTGTTAATCCTTAGAGAGCAATAATAAAGCTCTAGGAAAAGTACGCAAAGGAAAAGATAGGACGTTTTCAGTCAGGATGGCTGTACTTGGTAGGAAGATCTGCTTCTGATTAACATGCCAAGAAAGTACTTAGGTTGAAAGAGAATTTTACTAGACACTTTTAAAGGAAACTGTTTAGAAAAATGTCATGTACTGACCTCTGAGAAAGATCTGCAGAATCAGTATTTCCTTCCAGTTCACCCTGAGGTTTCTACCTTTCTTCTCTGTCATGCACTCAATAGCAATAATAACAATAGCAATACTTTCAGTGCTGCAACACTCTGTACTTAAAAGCACTTCACAAGCACTGGACTAGATTCAGTCTGGTCTTCTATGGATATAAACTTTGTGTGAAATCCTGGCTCCCTTATAGTGAATGGCAATTTTCCCACTGACTTCAGTGGGGTTGCAATTTCACTCACTCCTTGTCAAAGAATTTGGGCAAAGCAAACCTTCTGAAAGAGGTGAATGTGATAGCTGAAAGGAGACGAAACCTCTCTTCATTGCAGGGGAACACATAAATTCTCAAAATGGAGGACAGGCACATCCAGACTGTAGGGGAATGACAGAGGGAAGAAAGCCTAAGCTATTAATCTCCCAGTGTGCTTCCCTTTCCTGTTTCTTTTCTCCTAGGTCAATTGTTAGGTCGATTCTCTGCTTTTGTTGTGCCCTCAGATTTATAAGTCTCTCACATTTATATAAATATGACTATGGAGAAATAGCTGCTTGACTCACTAGCTTGGTTGATTGGTTGATAACCTTAGTTTTCCAGTGCTTTTGCCTAGCACTGTCTTTTGCAGTTGTTCACATCAGAACAGCAAGGGTTTATGCCCCTTTACACAGGGGCAAACCAGTCAGGAGTCAGACCCTTGCTCATTTGCAGGATCAAATGTGTTTTACTTTCTAACACTTAAAACACTGCAAATATCTTGAATATTTTTAGTCCTTTTATAACATCACTGAGTGAACACAGCATTTAAAGTCTTTTGGGGCCAAAAGAGATGTTGTATATTTCACTGAAGTATATTTAGAGATTGCAAAATGTTAAGTGTTTATGAATAAACACTGCTTTTAATGATTCATGATCCCAAAGAAATTACTAACCATATGCAAGGCTGAAGAGAGAGCATAGCACTAAATATCAAAACTCAACAATGAGGAAGATATTAAGAATACAAATTGCTTAAAAAATGAGTTGAAACGTTGAGCAATGTCACCCAAGCTATATTCACTCCTTCTGATCAGGGCTCTGTACCTGAAATCCTTGTTCAAGGTAGAACTTGTATCATGTTGCCATCTGTCTTTGCTTTTGACTGATCCAACCTAGCCTTTCTACCCTCCTGGGTATGTAAACCCCATCTGTCCAACAGTGTTGGTTACCTGAGCTGCTCTCTTTTTCAGCTTTCAGTTGGTACCTCCTGAACATGCCAAAGAGCAGTCCTGACATCTTGGGCCTGTTTTTTTTCCTGCTCTTCTGTGTGTATCTTATTACACGCAACTATGCTGAGAGGTAGTTTGCTGTGTAAAAATGTGATGAAAATTGAAGAAGGACTTCAGGTTTTGGCCACAGTTCTTCTATCTTTTTGCTATGTATAAGGCTTTAGGGCACAGCCAGAAAGGAATGTGGAAACAGCTGAAAAGTAAGCTGCTCTTCTCCTCCTTAGCTCTAAAGTCATAATTTCTCTGCGTATTTTGGAAAAGCTGCTTTCCAAATTTGGGCTTCACACATGTTACTGTGGCCTTGTATTTGCATTCTGTGCCTCATCACTAGGAGCAGCTGAACTAGTTTAAATTCTCAACAGCGATGAGAAATTCACCAGAGACAATAAATCATAGACATCATGAACTTCTGACTAGTGTGAAGTCATTCAGAAATATATTTCCCAGCAGATCTCTGCAGTCTGTGGTATTCCCATCAGGTGATTAATCCTCTGTCAGGGTGCAAAATGTATTGTAATACAGAAAGCAAAGGAAATACAGCAGATAAGGAATACAACATTGCTTATGTTTCCAAAGTCTTTGGGTGATAGAAACAGACTCCAATCAGTTGCAATATCTTGCATTGCATGCCTTTTAAAAATTCTAAATTATGACTGAGGTGATAAAATACTCTGAAGTATAGATGTAGTGAACACATGAAGGTGTCTGCAGGTGTAACGAATAAAAATTAAAACCACTGCATAACTTTCCTGACTACCTTAAAATACATATTTTTAAATAGTTCTAAGCTTTTTCAGTTTTGGTTTTTTTTTTCTTTTTTCTTTTTTTTTTTTCTTTTTCTTTAGGCTAGGAAAAGTGTCCCTGTTGTGTAAGAGGGAGGTATAATATTTGAAATTGTATGTTACAGTGATTACTGTCACTGTTGCACTCTGAGCTCGCTTGCTCTCATAGGAAAACTTGGCAGCATTGGACATTACCAGATGCCCAAAGGTTATGAGTTTATGGATAAAAGTGGAGAGGAGCACAGGTGTATAAACCCAGGAGAAGAGAACAACTCAATGAACAGGAATTATGAATAAATGCAAGAAGAGTGGTTTGATTGTGTTGTGGTTAAAGTCGCAGTTTTTCTATAGCAGAGCTTGAATAGATTTTGACTGAAATCAGGAATCTAAAAGAAAAGTGTGGATCCCCTTAAAGACCTTTCCCCTGAATAACTCTAAATCTTGTGGCAGACCTGACTGGCACTGTCTGAATGTGTGTGGGGGAATCATGTTCAGAGACGCTGCTCAGGATACTGATCAAAATACTGTGTGCCACAAAGAAGCAAGGAATGGAAGGTGACCAGCTTTTGGCTTCAGTCCTTATCCCTTCTTGAATGGTTAAAAGGAAGAGAGTGCCATGCAATCAGAACTGAAATTTCATTAAAGACACTGAACAGATTGGGTGGCTCTCATTTACACCTGTGCAAATTTGGATTTGGTCCATGAAGTCTAACTGTACACGGGTGGAACTGAGCTTGGTGTCTCATGCGTGGTCACTGAGTCTGGCAGCAGTGGCAGACAAGCTGCTCTCAGGAAATGGGGCATGTGTTTCTCTCCTCAGATCTGTATGCTAAGTGCTAGGCCTGGCCTGACAGATGTTAGAGTGCCTCTGAGTAAGCAGGGAAATTATATACAAAAGTTTCCTATTACGGCTGGAATAAACAATTTCTTAACTTTTGTGTATGCTTGTCTTTCAGGGAGGCACAGTGCTCTCACTCTAATACCACTGATTAATTGCCACAGTGTTATGGATCCCAGCTCCTCTGGAACCTGCGAGAAACTCCTTTTCGTACTACTACACTGACTTCTCAAAAAAAGTTTAAGTGCTTAATAAGCATAAATTAATTCAGCCAAACAGTGTTTCTGTGATGTGGGAAAATCTGTGGTGCCCAGCTGACACCACTTACTTGACTTGCTTAATATTACAAACTGAATCAGTGATGCAGATAAGAATCCAACTCAGTATCCCTATTTCTGACCCCTTGCTTTGTACAGTAAATGCGGACAAGGCAAACTCCCAATACTCAACAGAACAAGTGGCTGGATTGTGGCTAGTGCACCTTTGCACAGTAGTGCAAAAGCAATTTCTTTTATGAATTCCTCCTACCCCTTCAAAAACTAGCTTTAATGAGAGGGAAATGCTCTAAAAACTCACTCTTATAGATGTAGCACAGATGCTTTTCTGCTCTTTTTTTTTTTTTTCTTCATAACAGTGAGTGGCTTTATTTAACAATCAGAATATGGATTCTGACTTAGGTGGCTAGGTTAGCTTACTAGTCTTTAGATTTGGTTCCCTCTGGAGTCAACAGACAGGTGTGGATCTAGGAGGTTCTTGCAGAGGATGATTCAGAGCAGAAGTCTAAGTCAGGTGCTCAGATTTGAGCTGACTGAGTGCCTAAAGCCTTGACAAACCCTGTTCCCTGATTGCAATAGGTGGAGCTGGTATTCATCTGGCAATACAGTATAAAAGAAATGAAATACATGACAGAGAAAAGACCAAGAGGTGATTATCCCTATGATATGCTTGTACATCTGTGAGGGCTCTAAGCAGTAGGAATAAATGTATAGTGGAGACATCTATGTTACAGGCAACCTTCTAGTTCAATTCCCTGCACTAAGCACAGTTCAGAAAGTATACATTAGTTTTTGAGGGCTGATTAAAATTGTCAGTTTTGCATTAATTATGAGGCAACCTGTTGCCATTTGCTGCCCCCCCCCCCCCCCCCAACTTCTGCCAGACAGTAAATTTGCCAGTCAGGGAGGCTAAATGCATGTGAACATTATCTGAGGTATCTTGAATATCTTTTCTAAAGACAAGACAATGACATTTCTCTGTACAAGTTCAAACACGACTCTTTCCCGTGTTGCAAAGAACTGTCAAATTGAATAACAGGTACAGTGAAAGCACTTCTTTACCAAACTATTCAAATGAGCATCACCTTAAATAAACAGAACCTGGCTAAGGGTTACATGAAAGATTTGTCATAGCAAGAAGTAATATTTGAATGATAATATCTCTTAATTTATTCATTATTTAAAGTTACTCTTTTAAACAGACCTAGAGGTGTCTTTCCCAGGTAACCCCTGAGATAAAGTTATCAGACTCTGGCTCTCATCTTCACTGCATCCTACTGTAAATAATGCCTTCGCACATGGTATCTCCTACTAGTCGTGATTGCAGTAACTCTTTGGATCCCAGCAGAAGTAGTTGGGGGTGTGGTAAAGCCAGGATGCAGCGAACATGATTCATACAAAAAACCTCAGACTTTGGACTGGTTGTAAGGGATTCCCACGTTTATTATGTGGGAAAGTGTTGAACATATTGTATAAATTATACAATGGAGCTGAAAGATTGGGATTTCCCTGTGTTAGTCAGTTGGTTACTACATGAGATTTAGACCACCATTAGAAAAAAACAAAACTCTTTCTTATTATAGACAGCAAGACATCATTCAGAACACTTTTTAATTAAAAGAATCCCAGAGAAATTAGAAAGTGATGCAGAAACTGGTGCAACAATTGATTTGCTTTTGCAAATAACCACAACTTCTACAATGAAAAAGCTTGATACTTTTTTTTTTTGCTTGAAAGTAGAGTCTCTAGCAATTCAGTTATATTGACAGAAGATATGACTTTCTTTTGTGGTATTCAGGGCATTTATGTTGTCTGGCTGATACTACTTATTCGTCTGTTAAGGTGTTATTTGGAGGAACCCAGATTCCTCATACTGCCAATGTAGAGAAGGCAGGCATGATTCAGAGAAGCCAAGCTAAATGCCTAAAGGAATTTGAAGGAGATGGTGTGAATACCACCTGTGTTTCTACTCTGAACCTCATTTTTCACTAATTTGTAGTTTTACTGTAAAATTTCTCTTGGAGCTCAAACTTTGACACACATGAAGTCAAAGAGACTTGTAACAGCCACCAATTTGTAACAGCTGAGGATCTGGCCCAGGATCTGTAATTTTGTTTTTAATAGCTATTTGGAAGAGATTATTTTACAACTTGTTTTAATATGTACATTCCCAGTAGACTGCTCAGGTAATTACTTGGGCTGCAGTTCAAATATTCCACAGTTTGAAATATACTTGCAGAAAAATCTATTTTTCTGTGTACAGAGGGTATAGAACAGTCACTTCTTTGGCATGTGTAGCTGTTCCTTTGCAAACAAATCCAAGGTTTTAGGTGTACAAATGTATGAACATGCAAATATTTTCAGTGTGATATGTTTGGAAATTTGTACCTTTACACAGCAAAAATTTGGTACATGGCAACACACTTGATTATACAGAATAAAAAATGAAGAAGTGATCATGAAAAAGAAGTATAACATTGGAGAAAGGTCTTATATACCATCTTGAGTGCTGGTGATTTTCTCATTGGCATATATAAAAGATACTACTTTTCTACCTGTGACTTTCTCTTATGTTCACAGGTCAGTAGGGGTTAGTTTAAATTCCTATGCTACATTTATCTATATATTTATATTACATGTCTCCATGATTAATAAAAAGTTAAAGATCTTTGAGCCACAACAAATTAAAGTGATATTTTAAACAAGGCTGATAATTTGGTGCTTTAAAGATTCTCCCCACATAAATGTGAAATTATTCTAGACTGGGCACAGTGGATGCATAGGACAGCTTCATAAGTTAATTTTCCCAGGTTAGAGTCTTGACAAACTGCCTCTGTTTGTATTGTGAAATCTATTTGCTGGGTGTATGCCTCAGCCCTGCTCTTGATTTCCCATGGAACCCTGCCCTTTATATTAGAGGTGAATAATTAGATCACTAGGTTTAATGTTATTATGCAGCTTGCCAAGGTTTGGTACGCTATCACTTGCTAGAAGGTGTTCTTGGTCACCCTAACGATCCTAAGGCAGGACCAAGTCTTCATTTTCCCTTGGGAATCAACCTCAGGGTGGCGTCACTCAGTCAATGCATGACTTTTCTTTCAGGGTTTAACAAGCCTCACCAAAGACTAAATGGTATATTGTAAAACCAGACCTGCAAAGTCTCACACACCTAACAAATGAGTCCCACTCCTTTTTGCTTAAGGAAAAATTAAAACAAAGCAAAAAAAAAAAATAAAAAATCTTGCCTAAAGGGATTTCTCAGTGCTATGAGGAAAACAATCAAGTCAAACAAATCATCTTTCTCATGCCAAGAGACTCAGTGACATTATCTTTTGCATGACACCATAACTGTGCTTTGGTGGTAGCGATTAAATGGAGTTCAGCAGGCAAAGCCGTGTCTGAGAAGTTCTGTGTTTAAGAGAAAGAACTTTGTGAAGGATGGGTTATTTGGCTTGCTAGCAGTTTCAAAAAACTGACTAAAAAGGTGTCAGACAAGATTTTGAGGAAGATTTTTCCTATTTGAGAAATAACTTCAAGAGAATTTCAAAATAAAGTTTTCTCTAATCCAGTGATCAAAATGCTTCACATTGAAACATTGTTAAGATGCTTAAATAGTTAAATAGTATTGATACTTAAAATGCTTTAAAATACCCTCATTTTCCTTCTACACAAAATAATCAGGTAAATTGACTGCTCACTACATGGCATATTTCAGCACCTCTATTCTGAAAAGGGACTGTAGCTGCAAATTTGGTCTAGCTCCAGTTAGAATGACCTGAATTTAATACTGTCTCAGAGGGCAAGTTGGGAATAGATTTTTTTGTACATTTTGTACTTTTACATGCTATAGGGCATATATGAGTGCTCTAGAGAGAAGATTAAACTGGCACTAAAGAAATTCACTGTGATATCAGGAGCATCTTTGAAGTGAATGGCTGCTGCAAGTTACAATATCAGTGCTTTGTCTTTATTCCACCTGCACACTCATTTATTCTAAATATACTATAATGAATATCCTCTTAACCTGAAATATTTAACCTCTAAGAACCCTTTGTAGATATAGCCTTACCTTTTCATTTCACACACATAAACTCCTTCTTTCTAACTGGGTCATCCTCTCCCTCCCTCCCACCCACCCACCCCAACCTGCATGGGGGCATACACTTTTAAATAATAGGATACATAATTAGCCATTAATACGCTGAGGGTTAATGAGTAGGTATAATCTTATTAGCCTAATGGAAGTTACAGGTGTAACTTGTAAGCAGCCCTAGGCTGCCAAAGAATGCAAAAGAGTTATTGCTATCTTTAAATAAAAGTTAAATAAACATGATTCATATCTCATTTTTCTTCATGTAACTTGGCATTCCAGAAAGTTTTATGATTTTGGCTGAGATGATTAGTTGCTGCGAGCAAAAGGCTAGGAGGTTTGTCCTGTCTGAAATTTCTACCAAAACTAATGCTGTTGATAGACTTTTCCTATGAGACCCATAGACAGTATGTTTTCCTTCAGATATTGTAACTTTTTGTTGTTTTCTAATAATTCCATTGGAAAATAAAATTTGTAAAAATATCTATAAATTTCCAATTCAAGATCATGGGGAAAATTCTTGCTGTGTTTTACTGCACTAGCAAATTTAGGCAAATGTGACTTTCTGTGAAATGTTGTATACGGTTGTTGCTATCATCATATACATTGTGTATAGTATTGTACTTAGTTGCTATGAGCTCAGGGACCACTTGCCTGTACCCCAGTTTGGTTTGGAGACAGCACCTTCTCTGGCTTTACAATGCAAATATGAGTGTTAATGAAAAGCTGTTCATTTGTAATTGCAATGAACTAGTGAGCTTCTAAATGAGAGTGACCTCAGACACAAACACTACACATACAAGGTACTTACTCTTCACATTTGAGGCATATTTTTTTTTATAGATAACTTTTCATGCTTGCTTTAAAAAAAAATTCTTTGCAGTTCCTTAAGTAATTTGATTGCATTCATTGACCAGAATATTTCCCTGTGATAGCCAAAGGCAAAGTATGTTCAAATGTTCATTAAGTTCCATTAATTAATTAAATAAATTTCATTAACATACTATTGAGTGAGGGGTTTGCATTATATTACAAAAGGATTCTCAGTCCTATATTTCTTTTCTTAGAATGCCTCAGAGCTTTTTTTTATTATTATTATTAAATGCTACTTCATTGGCAATTATAATTTTTATCACGAAAATGCTGTGCATTTACCAGATTTTTCAATAGCATCTCACTTTTTTAAGAAGCAGTGCATAATGTAGCATGCTAGACCTTTGATGTTCTCTGGAAAATGAACAGTGACTCGAGGGCAACTCCATCTACCCATGGGTTACTCAGGTCTCGTGGGAGAAAAGTTAAGTCCTATTCTGTCTGCTACCAGCTGGGAACCTGCTGCCTCCCTCTGTCTGCCTTCTGAGTGTTTCACCTGCCCCCTTGCCAATCCCCGTCTCTTCAGCCAGGCCGTGGAGCAGCAGATAGGAGGTGGAGCAGCGCAGCAGCGAGCAGAGCTGCTGGTTTGCTGGCAGGGCTCTCTGAATTGCTCTAAGCACTGAAGCTGGCAAGGGGTGAGGGTGAAGCAGGTGAAAGGGTGTAGTCGCTTAAAAGAAAGAAAGGACGGGTGGAGAACAGGAGTGGGAAAAGGGGTGAAGAGAGTTAATTTTTCAGGGATGGTTAGAGAGATGGTATTCGCAAGTATATTCTTCTGCCTTCGAGCTTTGTTGCTTAATGATAAAGATACCTATCCTTGATTGCCTTAGAGCTGTCTGACAAACCCAGCTAAAGATTGCCAGAGATTTCTGTTCGGTCAATGACTGCTGGAACTGGCTCCGCTTTCTCAAACATCCTTTGCTCTGTATTTTGTGTTCAGATATCACTGTGTCTAGGCACAGCAAAGTGACATGGCGTTTTTCTGTCCCTGTCACTGATTTTTTTGAAAATGTACATATAAGACTATCACCTAGTGTAGTACTTAATTGGTGTACCTATTTCATGACTAAAGAAGCAGAAGAGTTAAAAGCTGTATTTTCAAATGTGACCTCGGTATCTGAAGACCTAGATTTCCAGTCAAATTCAGGACACATGGAGAGCTCTCAGGTGCAATGATGTCAATGGGTGTTTTCCAATGAATACAGGAATATAAGGCTGGGAGAGAGACCTCTAGGCCAACACTCCTCTGCTGTCATGGGCAACCACACCACAGAGCATTTTCATGAATCAATCTAGCTCCATCTAAAAGTTATGTTAAAATTTTTGCTTTTCCTATTGAAAGATTGTACCAGCACTTTCCTCCTTCAATGTTTAGAAGCCTTCCTATAATTCTCGCATCGTATTGACTTCAGAGGGTTCATAGCTTTTCTTCTAGGTTATCATCTTCAGAGGGGAAGTGCACCTGCAGCTTCCACTGAAGACATTTCCACTGGGTTGTTCCCAAAGCTAACAAAATTGAAAGGAAATCCCCCCGTGTTCATTATCAATAGTTTGAACTAAACAGCTCAGTTCAGATCAGGAATGAACCCATGTTAGAAATTGTATCGTATTACTGATGTTTCCTATGCCTTGATACAGATTGAGAACACTTAAGATTATAGTCTTAATATTGAGAGATATCATGCATATGTAATTTTGACCAGTAAGAACCTATGCTGTTGACATTATCATTCAGTAAAATGTGCTGACTTGAGGGAGATGAATGCATTGTGCAATGCATGAGAATTATCTCTTACTAATTAATCCCTCTTTGTAATCTCATGAGAAATATTTTTTCAAGTATGGCTGGAAGGAGCATATGGGTGCCTCCTTAAGGCTTCCTTCATATTTTATCTAGTCTTTTTTTTTTTTTTTTTTTAGTTTAAGGCCTTAAACCAAATTTTCCAGGTACGTTTCTTTTTTGTCTGTAATCTTAAATCAT
Organism: Buteo buteo; assembly: GCF_964188355.1. NCBI lineage: Eukaryota > Metazoa > Chordata > Aves > Accipitriformes > Accipitridae > Buteo > Buteo buteo. The sequence continues at coordinate 32,913,685 of NC_134173.1, forward strand.
TGTAACCTAAAACCTGGGTGAATATTAAACAGAAATCCCCTTCTAGCTAAAAATAGGGCTAATTAACTTCCATGGTTAGAAGCCTAGTTTGCCTCCTTTGGCTATCTTCCTCCATGGATGCAGTGAGTGCTGTTTTTGCAGTCTCAGCAGATTTATGTACTGCCTCAGGTTCAGCTTAGGCTTTTTCTAACTTCATTTTTTATTGGGTTTGTTGTTTAATATTAACAGCTGTACATATGAGCCATTATTGGGTTCTGATTCTGAAAATAACTTGATGCAGGTAAGTAATTTCTATGCATTATTTCTATGCATTGTTTGCAGAGTCAGATCTCTGCAACAATTAAACTCAGCTAGGACCATCAGGACAGAGATTACCCATTAATTTCTCTCAATTAAAAGGCTCGATTCTCATTTTCCTTGAGGGCCTTTTGCATATTCTTAGGCAAGGTATAAAGGAAAATCAAATCTTTTTGTAATAACGATTAAATTTAAAATTTATTCTTGTCTGCAAGCTTCAGTCAAAAGCAAGTTGATCAACACTCCCTTTCTACAACAGCTTTTCCTAACCATCATAATGTTTTGGTTTTTTTTAAACCTAGCTCTGTCTTTGATAAATGATATGGTACAAGAGACAGACAGCACTGTCTCTAAAAGCCACCTAACTGTATTTCCTGCTCAGAGGTTTTTCCCTGAAAAGTTTCCTCAAATTTAGGATTTGGTGTAGCAAGTTCCTTCTTACCTGATGGGAGCTGAGCGTTCTCAGTCCTTTCATGGAGACAGACAGCTCTTCAAGGAGCTGGACAGCCAGCAGAATAGTTGTCTTAGGAACTGGTATGTGATCACTTAGTTTTATTTTCTTGTCAAATGACCCAGTGAAAATTAGCTGGAGTTTTCCCCACAAGGAAATCACTAGTTTTCTCCTCAGTCTTCATGAGATTTCATTATAGATGCAGAAGAGTATAGTGTCAAACAGCTGACATTTTTTTAATTAGCAAAACTGACAGTAGTTAGGTGGGATGGAACTGATTAATAAAAAGAACTCTGGAAGAGATAATTTAGTTAAGAGCAATATGCAAAACAATAAAAAAAGTATTGAAAAACCTTTTCAGTGGTTATAGATCTGCTTTGCTCTAAGACTGTCAAAGCTGTTAGTCTGAGTGTCTTTCAACATCTCTATGAGATGTGAATTCATTTTTAGTATCATGATTACTGAAAGGGAAGCCAAGGTAGAGGGAAGCCAAGCCTCCTATTTTCAAAATGGCCTCTAATTTTGGTTCACACAATTTTGGTACACTAGCTTCAGACGTATAAAGCTTGATTATCAGTACTACTGAATAAAGCCTGCATAAAATATGGGAAAGAAGAAGGGAAATTACAGAACTTTGCAACATATTTCTTTCTACCCCTTGGTCCAAAAAAGAAATCATTAAAATTGGCATGTGAAGTCCCATTTCTACTCTTTCCATCTCTCCAACAATATCAAAGCAGAATTTTAACGTGTTAAGATTAGTATAGTATGTTCGGTCTCCCTAATTTTTAAATTTTTCTGGTGGATATTTCTTACATTGATTTTGGGAAACTTGCCTATGGACCCTTTTTCCATCCAAAATAATCATTTGCAACAAACCTTTCTTCTAGTGTAATATGTATAGTATTTTGGGGAATGTTAGCAGTTTCTCTCTGAACAATAGGAAGACTGTGTCTTAGAAAGCTCTGGAAAGGATTTAGAGGTCAAAGAAGACAAGTCACTCAACATGAGTTCCCAGTGAGATGTTCTGGGAAAAGACTGATGTGGTCCTTTGATATATAAGAAGGGGAGTTGTGAGTAGCATAAGGAGGTGTTTTTACCTCTATCTGACACCGGGGAGGTTAACACTGAAAATACTGCATACTGTTCCTGTCTCTTAGCAATGTTGTTGTAACTTCGGTGGTCTAAGGATACAAGGAAGATTTGTAGGAAGTGATGCATTTTTTTTTTTAATTAGACCAGCTAACGTACTTGGAAAATATGGAAAAAAGGTTGGGCATATGGGCCCTTCTTCACATCATGATGTCTGCATTAGGAAAAATTGGCAATAGTACAGAAAGGAGAAATAAGAACTATTCCAACCTGGGGAAAAAATACATAGGGTAAGAAAAAGAAGTAACTCAAGGTGTTCATCGTACTAAAAAGAATACTGAGTGCATTGACATCTTCAGTATAGAGCAAATTCCAAGTGCTAAGGGGCACTCTGATTCTGAGACAAAAGTCATACTGAGGAGGAAAAGAAAGACATAGTGAGGAAGAGAGCAACAAATGCAAATAAATAAGAAATAAGGCATAATTATTTAGAAGAAAAAAGATACAAGTAACCATGTGTATGCATGCCTGCATGTACATGTACTGGTGCCTCCAATAACTTTTGAACTTGTTTCTCTGCAGCCACTCCTGGCAGGGGGGAGGTCTGAAAAGCAATTATGTTTCTACAGGTTTCATGAAAGTATGTGGTCAAGAATAGGTGAAACCTCTCAGAAGAATCCTGACAGAGATCTGTAATGGTCTGAGGTACTGTCAGGCTTATAATGTGAGTTGTCACATTAGTAAGACACAGAGGATCCACAAGGAGTTGGGGAAAAGACCTTTAAAATGTTCCGTATATGGGAAGAAACTTTAATCAGAGCTCACAGCTTGTTAGGCATCGAAGTCAGTCAACCATGAAACACGAACCCATAGGGGACTAAGCTTTATTAGTCCCAAGCCTATATTAGTTGTGTAATACTTAGGGTGATTAGCTGTTGGGATAAACTTCCAAGGGAGAAGTGGGTTTGCCATCTTTTGAAGTCTTTGGATGTCTTTTTTGGAAGACAGTGAAACACAAGTAATTGGGTTAACAACAGGAGTAAGTGAATGCAATTGTATGGCCTTTATAATAGAGAAGGGGAGGCCAGATGATCTAATGATTTCTTCTGGCCATAAAAATCTATGAATCCATGAATTATAAATGCAAAGCACCTCAGACGAGCCTTCTGAGGAATTGGCACGATGTGACCCAGCTAATTAACTATATAGCTACTGCCAAATGTTTGTGTAGGTCCAGGTGAAAGCACCCCAGCTTGGCTACCGCGTTAACGTGCTCTGCTCTAACATCTTTCATTGTTGTCAGTGGAATGTTAATAGATGACGGCAGCACAACAGGGGTGAGGACGGACAACTGGGAAAAGTTTAAGATAATGTCATCAGAACTGAGTGCTGTCACAGTATAATGGTCTCCTGCTGGTACCTAAATGCAGAGGAACTCATGGAAAATTAAACATCAAGGCATGTTCATTTGCAAAGCTGGAGATACGGATCCTATGGCAATCTCCTGTTTCAATGGGCTTATTTCTGCTTTACTAAATGAATGTGGAAGCAGTGGACCAATATTTGTAGTATGCAGCCAGAAGCCAGGTATACTTTATTTTGTACTTCGTTTAGATGGAGGAGCATTTATCTACTAAATTAAAGATTTAAAAGTGTAGATTCAGGATGGATTCAGATTCTCTGTTAATCCTGCTCACGCTTATGATCTCCTCTAGCTCCTGTGCCATGGGCACTTTTAATGTCAGCTGCAGAATAGGCATTTTAATTCAAAATTACCTCACAGTTTGGACATGGTAGGAGCACTCTCCCAGCCAGCTGCTACCACTTACTTGATAGATAATAGCTTACTAAGATGTAGTATCTCAGTCTGTTTGGGTTGTGTGTCCTTACATAAGACATACTGCATTGCAGGCCAAGGTATTGTGCCAAAAGTTTAATGAAAATAAACCTGGAGTTTCTGTGTAGACTTTAAAGGAAGTAAGACAAGGCTCTGAATTTCCCCTTCTGTATAGAAAAGATGTAGTACTTTATTGTGAGAATTCATTAGGACATGCTAAAAGAACATAGAGAGAAAGGTGAGATTTGTATATGTTCATATGACTTCAGCAACTAGTACTTCAAGAAAAATACGAATTATAGTAAGAGCCGAGCACAGGACAACCATGAGAGTTGGCAAGGCTGCTTCACAATTAATAATGTATGACAGGTCTAGTAACTAGTAACAGCTACTTGTTATTCTTTTGTTAGCTATGAAACCATGTTACATTTGGATTTGGTTTCTATAAATAGCTAAGCTTGTGGGTATCTGGATCAAGGATTTTGGCTTGGATTCAATTATAATTTGGATGTTATCTGACTAGCTGAAGCCTTTTTAATCTATATCATTTAATACAGGGCAGCCACCTAGCATAAATACTGCTGTGTGACTGCTGGCATTTTGGTAAAGCGTTTTTATTCCCTAAATATTTTTCAAGACTTGCCTATACTCATCCTTTAATAGGTTCACTTTAAGCCAGCAATTTCACTAAACTTTTTGAAGAGGTTTTCTGAGGAAAACATGTTTCTCTTTTAATAGGTTTTTAACTTCCTTTTAATCAACAATGAATGATTTAACAAAGTTGTCACATACTGGTCACCTCTGAGAGGTAATGCAGGATTAATTTACCTGCTGAATATTTCTTCAGTCTTTCCATAAATTTTAGCAGATTTGCTGCATTGGTCAGAGTATAGGTTTACGGTTTCACATTTTCTAGGTGTGGTGTCCGTCTCTCCCCCCCCTGCCCCCCGCCCCCGGGGTTTTCTGACATTATGTAGTGCTGGAAGTGGAAAAGTTTGATGAAACAGTAGTCTTTCAGCATGATACATCATATGTAATCTTTCACTATTGTCCTTTGTCCTGCAAGAGCTGACAAAGAGAGTACCTGCACAGCAGATGATGTTTTCCAGACACCAGCAAAAGCCTGATGTTATTTTTTAAGAATGCAGCAGCTACATTATAAACTGGAACTCTAAATCTAATTCTTCCATTGGTTTCCCACCTGCCTTGCTGCAGAAACAGTTGTCCTTGCTGACTGCAATGCAGATAGCTTTTAAACTGGCTACTAATAGCTGTAGCTTCTCCACTTGTATGAATGCTGAGAATAGAAAATGCAGTCCTCAGAATGCAGAGAGATCATTTAGGAAAATGCTAGGTTGATAGTGCTAATTACATGTGCAGAAAGATCAGAGTGCTGGAGGTGAGCCTGACTCTGCGGAGGTGTGCTCATTCATAAACATGAGAGCCACCTTTCGCATTGTGCATATAGTACTTCCTATTGAAGGCAACAGGAATCATTCTGTTATGTTATCCTGCCAGATCTAGCACACTGAACAGGACAGGACTGGCTTGGTATCAGAGCATGAGGGTTCCTGGTAAACACTTAAAATATTGCAAGAAGTGATTTCAGTACAAATCTCTCAGGTTGGAGAGGTGAATTTATCAGATTTCCTGTAGTTCCTCCTTTTCTCCTATCCTAATAATACATACTACTGTCATGCTATATCAAGACACAGACATCACGTCTGTACCAGCCCTCCTGAGCTGGCATTACATGGATGACAGAGCTTAAAATGGTACCATTAGAGCTTCCAGATTCTGGATGAATATTGTACTGAGCTCTTGACGGAGTATTTCTTTAAGTACAGGGATATTAATCCTTTTTTCTTGGCAGAACTCCCCTTTGAATAATTGTATTTGCCCATCTAAAATCCCCCGTCATTTCATTTGAAAACAGAATCCCGTTTAACTTTCTCCCCTGATACACTACATACTTCTTTGTTCCAATCCAGAAAAAAAATTACATTTTTGTGATGGTGGAATAATTCTAAGACATAAATACCTTTAAGAGGCAGTTGCAGGAAAGCACTTTGGGTATTTTGCAGTTTATTCTTATAGAAGCTCCCCTCCCCTATTTTGATTGTATGCTTAAGTACCTTTGACTTCAGGAGGATGTGGGCACATTTCTAAAGCTAAAATATATTAACTGCTCTTGTGAGTATTGATATGTTCCTAGTGCAGGACCTAAGCTTATATATTGCATTGGGATTCTCACAGATGAAAGAACTGTTGTTCATGTTTCATTGTGTCTTCTCCTTTAGGATAACAGCCACATTACTGAATAATAAGTAATAATATAGAAATCCATTAATTTATGTGGGCATGTTAGGACATATGAGTTCCAACAAAACAAAAAGATCAATGAAAACTTGGAAATTGTGTGGAAAACATATCAGAGATGCATATGCATCATATACAGCTGGTCTGCCGTATTGGGAAAATTGCATACATTTAGGAAGTGCTATTCCATGTATTTTCAAAAGGGTTTTTAAAATCAACCTCTACAAAAAAAAAAAAAAAGCTTTGAAATTGGACAAACCATTCTCACCGCCCCCATCAATAAAGCAGTGTTCTGGCTCTGCTTTAAGCAGACAAAGTGCAGGAAGTTTAGAGCGCGAGCTGTGAGCTAAGGCCCTGTGACATGGGGAGGTGTTGCAGCTGATGCGTATCAGGCACTGCAGCAAAGCCAGCGCCTTCATGTCCCGCGCCAGTGTCTCATTAGCCGGGTAGCGGGGCAAGCTGCAAACGGAGGTTCGTCCTTGTGCCCAGGCATTTTGGCTTCTTGCGGCCCTTAAGGCCATGGCCTCCCCAGCGAAGAGACACAGCAGTGCCCCGGCGCGGAGGAGCAGGCGGCAGCCGAGGGAGTGCGGCAGCAGAAGCCCCGCTGCACCACGGCATGGCAGCGGCTCCCGGGGCAGGCTGCGGCACTTCTGCCCAGCAAGTCATCGACAGAGAGCTGAAAGCATTTAATAGCCCTGTGCTAGAGAGCAACATCATTACAGCACGACTGCAAAAATAAATATGAGAACTTCACCCAAATTACCTCGTAAAATGGAAGAAAACAGAGCACTTGGTTTGCCCCGTTTGAAGTACTGGAGGATGCCCGAGGGCCTGGCTCTCCCCCCCACCCCCGGGGGGCTGCTGGAGCCGGTGGTGTTAGGCCAATTTAAAGGTGACGTGAGACCAAACAGGGCTTTTAATGCAAGTGGACATGACTGGGTTAAATTAATCTCGGGTGCAGCCGTAGGGATTGAAAGGGGACTAGGCTCTGGATCACTTAGGCCGTGTGCGAGCCGGGAGGCTGCGGGGCTGAGCCCTGCAGGCAGCCCAGGGTGCAATGGCCAGCTGCGGCCGAGCTTGCCGGGCAGCGGGGCAGGCTGCGATGGCTTGCGCTGACCGGAGCTCGCCTGGCCACGCCGCGCCGCCTCGGCACAGTTGGGCTGGATCACGCCTGACACGGGGAGAGAGGGAGCAGCCGCGGCTCCAGCCTGTCGGGCCGCTCGGCAGGTTGATGGATGGGCTGGCCTGCGAGCGCTCGCCACCCCAGCCAGTCCAGCCCATCCACAGTGAGTTACAGTTTCCCGGTCTCCCTCCCGGCACCTCCTCCCCCTCTTCCTCCCCACTGCTGCCGGCCGCTCGGCCTGCAAAGCCCTGTCCTCGCGTGGCGGCGCCCGCTGGGGCGGGCTGCCATCGCCCCGCCGCAGAGCCCCGCCGAGGCCCTGGGCGAGGGCAGAGCGCTAGGCCCCCCCTTCTGCTTTCCCACCGGGAGACATTTTCCTCCCTGGTTGGAAGGGACTGAGGTTTAACTAGAGAGGGGACGGTGCACCCGCGTCACCAGGGGCCTGGCTGGGGAGCGGGGCCCGTTCCCAGCCCGCCTCTGGCCCCTCCGGCCTGCGGCGGCCTCTCACCTCCTCCCCGGGAGGCTGTCCGCAGGGGAGCCGTCTGCCCGCGGGGCGTCCCGAGGAAGTGCGCGGCATGGCCCTCTCCCAGGGAAAATGTGCTCCAGCCCTGCCGTGTTCCCACCAGCTTCTCTTTTCCTCTCCACGCATCTGTTTTCGTTTTCTTCACGTTTATACTTGAAAGATGATGTTCGCCCCTCCACATCCCTTCCCTCTCCCCCGCTCCCCCCCCCCCCCCAGGAAGAAGAATTTCATCTGTGCCTTGAAACAGGGCAAGAAACAATAAATATTTATGGGTACCAGGGGAAGGTTGAACTGTAAACCACCACTTACCCCTACGTCTCTTATGAAAAAAATTAGCCTTGCAAAATTTACATTATGAAAAAAACCAGAAGACGAGAGAGAAGCATTTCTATGATGTGAAAATGCTATGCCTCATACCCATTTAAACTGGAGCAAACTACCTCTTCACAGGGACAAATCTAGGGCATGGCCTTTTAACTGTAATGGACAAATTAAAGCAAATGGCCAAAATTAAACACTCTAGCCCTCACTGAACGTGAAAGTTCAATTGATAAGGAAATATGCATGTAGCAGATCGCTTTTCTACAGTTTTATTTGAATGAAGTCTTAGGGTGTTTTTCTGAAACAGTTTTAAGCGTATTCAGAGATACTGTACAGATAACGATACGTAAGAACATAAAAATACCAATGTATGCAGCCAAGCACAAACAGCTTATATGCCTCTAAATCCAGAAGGGGCCATAATAACAGAGTGTTCGGTATGGGATGTTAGAAGCCCAGGCAAAGATAAAACTCCAATAAAAAGTACATTCTTTTATGTTCGGTGTTAAAGGAAAGGCAATGTAAAATGGGAATTTATGTTTGTGGGGGCAGGCAGAGGAATACAGGCCCTTTAATAACCTGGTGCTTAAGGAAAGGGAGCAAGCTCCAGTGAGGTTTCAAGAGCTCTCTCTGGCAGCGGAAAGGGCCTGAGGGAACCTGGCTCTTTTGGAGCAGGGCTGAAGGCTTGGAGCTGGGCAAGGAGTACAGTGATGCTTGGCAGATCGCCTGCTTCCTGGTAAATCTTGGTAGAGCACCTAGGCTTAAAGACCTCATTTTTTCGTTATTCATCATCCTTGTCAAAGTAGATTTTGGAGTGTGCTTCTGGTGAATTTTACCCTCTGGCTTTTCTTTGAGAAAGGGTGATCCCAAAGGGCCTCCACACCAAAATCAGGTTGCTGTTGCCTACAGTACAAGCAAGATAGACTGTGTTTTAAAATTGCCCATTCTGGTATTACTGTAGACCTGCAATAGCTGGTTCAAGTGGTTGGAAGTACTTAGCTGGTGTAAGGAAAGTAAAAATGGCTTTGTCTTTTCCATGTTGGTGTCCCCAGTGGAGTAATACATAGCTGCTGGGGATGGAGCATTTGGTATTCTAGTGAACTTGGGCTGGTGGATCCTAACAGATAACTTAGACTGAAACTGGAGTTTTCTCTGACTGAGGCTGAAAAGCCTCTTTCTCTGCTGCTTCCTCAGATGAGGTGGAATTGGAAGAAATCTCAGTTCCTCAGTAACTTTTGCCCTCTGTTTATTCATCATACTTATCCATAATAAGTTCTCTCAAAACCTTCTTACTACATTCCAGTTTTTATAAATGCATCTAGATACTGTTTTCTGGCTTCTGCGAAAGGCCAGCTGAACAGAAACAGACACCAAATAAGTCAAATCTTATTGTCTCAATATAAGATCGATAACAGCATTTTCAGAGGAGAATGAGTCATGAGGAATTGCTGGCAAGGGTGTGGGGGTTGAATAACATAATCCTAAAAAACGTCGTGTGACAAGGTTTCTTTGTTCCTTCACTTGTCTCCCAGAGACAATCAGACTTGTCATTTGTTCAATGGGATTACTAAATTAGTTTTCCTCCTGAGTAAGAAAACTACTGGTAAAATATGCTTGTACACTGAGTCTCTGTAAATAGTTTGGAGGATGGAAGAGGAGAGGAGCTTTTTTCCTTCTGTCTTGACTCCAGCATTTTTATCCAAGTCATTTCTTATGTACAATAGGCTTCAGCAAACCTTATGAAGTGAAGCTTCTGGAAATTCAGTCCATGACAGGAAGCTGAAACTGATATGGTTGTTAATACAAATTATAAATGACAAGAAAACCTCGGAATAACTGTCCTACAAAACAGATTTTTGGAGTATTGTGAAGGCTGTAATCAAGCTTTTATAAGTAAAGGTTTGTTCTCAGAGCTCTTAGAAAGTTCCTGATTGCCTGCTAGTACATTTAATTGTAGTTTTCCTAAATTCAGGGCTGATGATAGGTGTTGGACAACCCTCTCACATGTTGGTGGTTGTTTTTTTTTCCTCAATAATACTCATATGAATTTTCAAGGGCTTCAGAGGAGCTTAGGAGACAATGTATGAGACTATTGTGTGAGAACATTAATTTTAGAGGTGACGTTTCTAAATTCAGCAGCAGAGGGAGAACAGGGTCTGACTAAAGCGGCATAGGTATGGTCTACGAACCTCCATCTGCCTAGTGATTTTATTTAAAAGCACAAGTGTCATAGGAGAGGTTTTCAGTGGTTTGTGTGAGTGATGACAATCCATTATGTGACATATCTTGAAGTTCAAATGACTCCACTGAGCTCAGTCTACCAGTGAGTAGCCTGAGTAGCCTGTAAGTGAAATGGAGTGGATGCTTTGACATTGTACCAAGGTTGCTGCACTGTGCCTGGTGTCCACCTGAAACTTACTGCTGTGACCCTGTCCTGCATTTCTATACAGCAGATGCTGGTGAGATGTCCACAAAATGAAACAGATTTTATATGGCACATGGAAAGACTCTTCCCAATAGTCTTTTCTTTGGGGTAAGATGATTTTGGAGAAAGACAGTGTAAGGAATTGCCAACTTTTTCTGGCTACATGGGACCATTTCTATGGATAATTTTTGGGTTGTCATTCCCATGCTCAGGCTTTCCCAGACTTTGGAGGTCAGCTGTGTGTAAAAATTCAGCTCTATCTCCAAATATTCTGATGCTACCTTTAAGACCGTAGAACAAAAGCAATAGAAGTAAATGAATTGATTCTCTCTGGGTTCAAAGAGCTTTGAATAAAGACCTGACAGTCTTATCTTGAAGTATCTAAGTAGTCTTGAGTTTGGGGGTGTTTGAAATTTTAGTACCAGGGCACATTTGTGTAGATATATTCATGTGATGTGTTATATGCTTAATAAAAATAATGAAATGGCAATTTTTCATTTATTCCTGATAAATATGTAGTAGTTTTAACTGGTATGTTTTGTATAAAAACAAGTAATTTCTGGTGCACAACTATGTTTTAGAAAAATAAAAAGCATAAATGAAAAGGAATTTAAGATATAGTTTGCAATTTTAGGAAAAAACAGTAATCTCATTGCCTTGATGACAAATACTGGAAAACAAAATGGATTTAAAGTTTCAAATATTTTTATCAAGATTAGGAAAGGGCATGGAGATTAAGGGAAAATAATTGGTGAAAATGAATGTAGTTTACTTATGCAAGGTATAAATTATAATAGCAGCTTATAGTTATGGAGCCTGTTTGCAATTAAATTCCTCTGCTCATGTTTTGAGATATGTGGGGCTATGGGAGGAAAAGGTCCCGGGCAGCTTGATATTGAGAAGAGAGAGGATCCTGGGAAGTGCCTTGTGCAAGAGGCTCTCCCTGCCTAGTGCTGTTCTGACATCTCGGTAGGGCTGGGGTAGTTCTTGCAGCCCTCAAGCGCTGCAGTCAGCAGTAGTTCCTCTGTAGGTGGCACATCCTCACCTGAGTCAGTAGTTGTGTCTCAATAGGACGTAGGGAACACTGCTGATGCTGGTAGTCTTTTTTGGGAAAGATATTAAAAAGCTTCTTAACAATTACTGGTCTTAAGTGTTCTGTAATCGTTTCTCTGGCAGTAGAGTTAATTTACTTCAAGTTGCCCTAATCCCAGTTCCACCTGGGATCCTTCTGTTTACCTAATTCTCTTTGAACTTGCAGGTTGGATGTGATATTTTCCTCGCTTTCCTGCTCTAATCTGTTGGGTCATGTTGCTGCACACCATTACGCATATATTGCTATCCACTGCAAAGAGGTTGTGTTTCATGAGTTGTCTTAATTAGAATTTACCAAAATGTTTTTTCAGTCTTGGAAAGCAAAGTGCTAAGTTATTACTATAATAATATTTACTATTTAATTATATTTCAGTAATGTCTATAATGTTTTGGGTATGTTTCAGATGCTCACTTTCTTGGGAATGAAATCCCTGTAGCTCTTAATGTGACTTGGATCCTTGGTAGGTTGATAGTTCTGGATGCAAGTCCCAGTCCTTTCCCCCTTGTTACACATTGATCCAACCCACCCTGTAAGTGTTTATTAAGCCACAGAATACCGTAGAAAAGTAGAGAACTCTCCTATATACATTAGATGAAAGGCTGAAATGAAGGCACAAGTTACGTGATTTGTTCAAATTTGTCCAGCAATTCATTGGCAGAGGTGGAAGCAGAACCCACGCGTTACAGCCTGGCTCTTATGGCATGCCTGCGCAGAGAGGTCTGGAGTGTCCTAGAGCATCATGGAGGTTTTCAGCCTGGTATCTATGGGTGACTTTTAAGAGATTCACCACAGGTAACTAAAAAAAGCCAGTGTGGGCACACAAATGGAACAGGGAACGTGTGCCTGCCTTGACAATGATTAATGTTCACAAGGTTGGAGACTATTGGGAATAAATGAGTTGTTAAACTAGCTACCTTGGATACTGGTAGCACTGTATTCATCATGGCATGGAGCTTAATACAAAAACTGACTGTGGCATACCAATGCCAGCCTGCTTCACTCCTGTGCCCACTCCAGGGCAGGCATAGCTCAGCTAACCCTAGAAAAGGAACTGCATAGCAAATATTAGGCAAAATTGTCGCCATGCCATGCAGTGGCTTTCAATAAAGCAAGTTTTGAAAGCCGATTCCATGGATAAAAGAAAAATCTTTTCAAGTGTTTTTGATAAGAACCACAACATGAAATCTGGGTGGAAGTTAGTCACATCCTCACCTGCTAAGGAAGTTTTCTTCAGAAATGAGTTGTGAAAGCCTGCTTGCAATTAGATGGAACAACTCCAGGTTCTACAAATACATTTTCAAGGCCCTGATTTGTTGTTACCAGATTTGATCAACGCCCCTCCAAGCACAGCAGCCAGGTAGGGATCGGATCCAAGGCACATGCTGAGGGCTTTTAGCTCTGGATAGCATCAGGAGGATTGGACTAAGATACTTCTGAGAAGAGGCTTGATATCCAGATAGGAGAGGTCATAAAAGCTATATGAAGGGAAAAAAGCCAGAGGATTGAGCTGGCTTGCAAGTGAGTTTCCAAGGTCAGGGCATTTTATTTAAAAAGCAATTACAAAACTTGCTACAAATGCTGAGGGACCTAGGATAGGATTAAGCAATCTTCCAGTTGTATGAACACTCTTATGACAGCAAATCTACCCGTAAGCTAATAAGGCTTGTGAGACCATAATATCTGAGCAGAGCGCAGAGTGACTCTTCCCCTGCAAACAATGATAGGAAAAATGCTGCTTGGCTTTGAAGAGAGGCCCATTGTGTTCAGTCAGATGCAAAGGCATCTTGTTTAGATTCTTGAAGGAAGAGTCTCAGGCTGGGAGGCTGGCCGGGAGTCTGGGCACAAAACAGTGGGGGAGGAGGCTGAGGATGCAGACTGGGGCAAAACATCATTAACAGTGAAAGCAGTAAAAGGAAGGTGGTAAAGGAGGAAAGGGACCTAAAGATAGTTATATTTTCAGGAATATATTCATGGATGTGTGTGTATGCCATGTGCATGCATGTGCTGTACTTGAGCTGGAAAGTAGCATGTTTCTGTTGTAATTACTCAAAGATAGGTATCTAAACTTTCTTAGTTTCAAAAATCACAGCTACATATATATATCTTGTGTGCTTATACACATGATTAAATTTGTCTTTCCTCCCCTGTGTACATGGTTTTCCTTGGTAATAGGCCATGACACTACCATAATTTTTACTAAATCTCCCTTTTACAGTTGCTCGTCATGTTCCAAAATGCTATATTTGTTTTTAGTTTTTCTACAATTGATCTTGGCTAAAAAGAGAGTATTTTAAAAACTTGCAAAGTACACCACAGGGCAGTATATGCATTTTGATCTCTACATACATCTTTTCATTGATCTACATGTTTATATTTCTTCCTTTATGGGGACAGAGAGCAGAACGGAGACAAATAAATAAAAAGAAACATGACATTGCTAATATAAATGACCAGGCCACTGCTTCAGTGTCAGAATGCAATTAGATCTGACCTGGGACTGGAATTCGCTTCTCAGCAGGCCTGCTTAATGATTAGTTTTATTGTTTCTTCATCACCCCTACTGGGGGGTTCATTTTTACTGGTAATGGAAAAAGACTGTTGCCCCTGGATAAAAAGCTGGTCATGAAAGACAAAGGGCTGATTGAGGACTGCTAGGCTTTTCAGCCCGCATACCACCTCTTCTTTTGCTGTCCTGGCTGACAGCAGGAAAAACAGTGAAAGGGGTCAAATCTTAAAGGGCCTTCAGGGTAAGGAGCATCATGCTGCACACAGAAATTAGCTGGAGAGGCTTTTATAGCTTAGAGCAGTTCTGATCACTGTTGTAAGACAAAGAGAATGAGAATCTTTGCAGCAAGATATGCAGGTACCAGACATTGCTAGTATGATTAGTATTGAGTCTGAGACGGTAAGCATGGTTAGCAATATAACTGTGGTTTACAAACACCTGCTCACACTCCCAATCCCAGCATGCAGGTACAAGTACACTTCTAGCAACAGCTAGAAATTTCCCAACAGCTGCAACAGGTAAAGACTAGTTTAAATCCTTGGCAAAACCTGTGTGCCGGCTGCTACCTGTTCGGAAGTGTTTCCAAAGGGGTTTATTATAAGCCCTGGCATAAATAAGAAGAATACAAATAGTTCCTGTTTGTTTGCTTTAGTTCACTGGGTACATGAAATGTAGTGTGACTCACAAAGTTGTAGGATGAGTCTGAGGTAGAATTACAGACATTGTGCTATCTGATATTATAAGATGTAACAGGTGTCTGTGAAGGCAGTTTCCCCATCTGGAAACAGCGCTTCGGGGAATTTAGGCTGCTGGTGGAGGAAAGGCTGGTTGGTTTACACTAGTGATGATAGGTGAGCTACCAGAGGATTGGAATTGGTGGTTTCTTCAGCTGAGCATCTATAGGCTGAGGTGCATATTGAAACCACAGTAACTAAATGTCTGAGTTTGCAAAAACGACTGGAAGCTTCATGAGAACAGATACGAAGCTGAGAGAGTCTTACCAAAGAGCAATGACACTGCTCCCTCCTCACACCAGTTCAGCGAGACAGAAGTAAAAATAAAATAAAGCTTTTTAAAAATCTTGATACTATAAGTACAAGACTACCCACTGGTCTAAATTAGTGCTCATTCAAGGACTTCGGCACAGCTACACCGATCATATCAATTGTGGAACTGGCCTTTAATGTTTAATATTGTAGTAAATCACTTAATAATGAACATTTATTTTTTATAATAGAATCTACAACAGAGCAAGTTGAGAGTGAGTTAAAATTACACATTATGCATGTAAAGAAAATGTGGTCAGCTGTGAACCTCAGACTTGCTCTCTCAAATGAACTGGAAATAACAATGGCCTTTAAATTTGACTAAATTCTGAAATGAATCGAAAGCATAGGACCTGAAATCCAAACAAGCCAGGGACACACCAGTGTCCACAACACATGTATTCACCTGAGAGCTGGGTCCTCAGAAAAACATGCTCTCATGATCTATTCCAAGTGGCTGATTATGCCCCAAATGTTCCTAATTTGTATAAATATTCAGCTCTTATAAATAACTATCGTGGTGTCAGTTAGGGCCCAAACTATGCACACACTGGCACATCCACATCACTTGGTGTCCCTACGCTGTGTGAAATTCACCTCTTCAGCCAGCCTGGACTGTCACTCCTTACTTTTGATTTGGAGGTTGCCCAGGAAGAATGGAGAGCATGTGTCCTTCTTGAGTGAATTGTGTGAGACTTAGAGCCAAATGCTATTGGCACAGAGATTTGACAAGACATCTGTGCAGAGTCATGGCCAAAGAGTCTTCTCTTGATGTTTCCTATCTTTTGCAAAGCTGACATATCAGGATTTTGGTGGCTTAAGCTAAACTCCTTGTGAGCTACCTGGCTGCAAAGCAGGTCAGGGTGGGCTGGAAGGCTGTTTCCCTTGCCCAGTGCTTTGTGCGACTTCTAGAGGTCTTCACTCCCAATGTCCTGTGCATATGCACACATAATACTCCAAGGAAGTTCTCCATTGCTCTCCCTCTCCATCGGGGCTTTGCCACGTGCATGTGTGTTGGTGAGTCCTCCTCATCCCGTCTAGCTCTGTAGGCTCCCTACAGGGAGATGACATCCAAGCCTTTGAGAATACATTAAGGAAACAAGGTAAATACCTATAGGCCCTGCTTGTGTAACCCAGTGCAGGTCTTTGGGATAGGACAGCCCTTTTCCATGCAGACATTAAGGCACATGAACATAAGGCACAGGTATTGCCTCCTCTCTCCTATATGAGCTGCCTGCTAAGCGTATCATTAGGCTGGGGTGGGAGTCTGGGACGTGATTGACCCACACTTTCCCTTGGCTCACAGTTTCCCTTTATGATCCCTGGGTTCCCCTGTACTATAGGGCTAGCAAATAGTGGTGTGAGTCATGTAGTGCTGTATGTTAGGGTTGCGAGGTAGGCATGGTGCAGATGGGATGGGTATAGTGCAAAGCACTAGGAAGGGATTATCTAGGGTGTCACCAGGTTTTGTGGGACTGATGTCATGCCTAAAGGTGCTGTAGGTGATTGTGCAGTGGTGCGCTCCACCGTTGCTGGAGTGACTTAACAGGGCACGTTTTATACAGCTGAAGAAACTAAGGACAGTCTCCAAAGGTATTTCTACTTTTAACTCAAATAGAGTTCAGTGTATAAGTAGGAAACAGTGCTAAATATGTTTTTCTGCCCAACCTCACAGAAAAAAAATATCTGTGGAATAACTGGAGGTAAGCTCTAGTCTTCAGCATCTTGAATGACTGAAGTCTCATCCTTCCTCTGTCTGCAACAGTTCATTTCCTGGGGTCCTGGTTTCCTGGGGATGAAGAGAGGTAGTAGCAGAAGGAGAACTATGGATGCCGCTGGAGTGGAAGGAAAAAGCTGTTGTTTTGCAGATCTCTAGGCTGGTGAATGCAGCTAGTCCTGGCCTTACACAAAAGGATGGAGACAGTGTGTACAAGTGGTGCCTGTCTTCTCATTTGGCTGAATTACACACTAAAGTAATTTATAACAAAGGGGAAAAGGTGTATTGTTAGTAATTGTTATGTTAAGGAGCGAACCTAACTTACTGATTTAGCATCCATTTCCTCTTATAAAAGAGAGGAGAAAATGAGAGCGGAGGGTGGGGACACTTGGCAGGCAGCAGTGTAGATGGTAGGAGCATTTCAGGATCATTTCAGCCAGATTTCTGCTAGGTTTGGTGGCTGCATTATCTCATCCCCTTTTTTCTTAATTGGAGTGGCAGGCCCAGCACGCCCAGCAGGGACACCATATTAATTCACCATGGAGCACAGTGTCAAGCTCAGGGATGGAGAACAGTGAGGCCTCTACGGAGTATTTGCTGAAAAGCGTGATGGGAGCTGAAACAGAAGTATAAAGGACATTAGGAAATATTCAAATACAAGATCAAAGTGGGTGACCTTAATTTCCTAAACTTGGTTAAATTAGTTGCTGCTTGGTCACTTAATCTTGCATTTTATGATTATTGATGGCTTGCCCTCTAGGGTCCCTTCCTCTGGTTCGTGCACAGGCTACACTGTCAGAATTTTTGAGCCTGGTCTGATGAAAATTACGTTCAGCTCTGCAACCCTGAAGATCACTTGAAGGTAACTCTGCCTGAGTGGCAACTTCCTCCATGGCGCTGATGGCATTTCTGAGTTTATGGGCACACATGCTGGTTTTATGAGACCCTGCAAAAACCAGATGGGGTTGCTGGTGATTCAGAATGTCAGTGTCATGCTGGCCTGCCATGTAAATCTCTTGTTGACGCACATGAGGACCGTCATACTAATAAAACAGAGGATGCTAATAATGTGCTGTTCCAGTGCCTTTTCATCAGTAAAAGACTCAGTCAGAAAGCAAGGCAAATGTGAAGGGGTGCTTACTGCTCCAGAACAGTTTGTCTGTAACTGTTGCATTGTTAATTAATGCTATGTCTGATGAGCTCAGCAATCTTCTTACCAGATGGGAAACCATCAGTCTGAGTACACTAGACTGTACACCAGAACGTGGTGATTCATAAGGATGAGTCGGAAAACCCTCACACTGAATAGTCAGCTGTCTAGAGCGAGCCAGGAGGGATCACTGATCTTTAGCGAGGATGTGCCTGAAGTCACAGCCATCGCCAAACCTCAGTAGAGTTTGCAGGAAGATTCCTCTATCTAGCTGTGATCCAGAGCCCAGCATCCTCTTTGAGGTGTGCAAAAGCAAGCAGGCAACTGCTCTTCCACAGTGTAACCATGGGGAAAGCTTGCAGGTTAGAGTGCTTGTCTGGATAGGGCAGATGTGGGCTCTGTCTTCTCCTTAGTCTGTATGGAGGGGGAAGGAAGAATCAAATCCCCTTCTTAGGCTGACCCCCTAAAAAGGTGTCCTTCTACCATGTGTGAGACAGGATGACCTGAAGTAGTTTCTTGTTTGCGCTACTGTCAACTTCTTGCAAGGACCATGAGATTCATTGAACCAGAGTGAGCAAAAAGCAGTGTGACTCTGTTGCTTAGTGCTTAGGGCGCTCTGTTGGGAGGGAGGAATCCTGCTTCCAGACTCATGTCTGTATATTATTAACCTGGTGTTGAATGAGAAGCACAAAGATGTCAATGACACAAATTTCTCTTCCTGCTCCATTTAAACACAGTGCCCACAACTGGCTTTTTGTGGAGACGTCAGTTTATCAGAGTATGCTGAGCTTGTTCTGAAAGCACCTGTTGAATTTGTTTCCTTGAAGGATGCAAACTCAGAAACACCTTGTTTCTAAATCATGACTGTATTCGGGAGTAAAGGTATTTATCAACCCAGATTCTGGCAATCTTGCACTTTTGTAGAAGTCAACTCCTGCAACCTGGTGTACTTTGTGTTAGGTAAGAAGGATTTCATTGACTTTAGCCATCCGCAAGTTTAGGCAGGGGTTTTTGTCACATTTTGGATTTAGGTGCCTCATATCCACCTACCTCTGACTGCAAGAACCTATGTCCTCAGGCATATTTTTACAGCCTTTTGCATAAATTGATTGCAGTATAGGAGTTCTTTGAGAGTTTTGTTGCTACTTGATATTTTTAGTGGTATTTTCTATACCCCATTATGAATCTTTGATTTCTTGGCTGTTTCTATTTGACTGTATGAATCCAACTGAAAGAAGAAACACTTGTCCAAAGTGTAGTGTACTTATTTACTACAAAAAATTTTCAGTGGAAATGAATGAGGCTGTGAAGCATATGGATGTTTGAGTTAGCTACAAACCAAGAAATACTACAGAAACATCTCTCTCAATTGTTACCTGAACTTCTAACATCAGCTAAAATTAGCAATCAAGTGTTTAAAATCCTGTATTTTGAATTTTAAGAAAAGTATGCTGTCAGTTTGGGGTTGTATAGTTAAGGTTGTATTTTTCTCAGAAGTCAAAAGAGCTTCCTGCCCTTACTTAGAATATGGACATAACCCTGTAAAAAATGGTCTTTTACTTTTTCCTGATACTGGTAAGAACTTTTGTGTTCTTATTTCTTTTATATGCTTAGTTAAAATAAAAAAACAAAACCCCCAAACCGCCCACGAGGTTAAATGATCCGTACACAAAAATGTGAATAGAATGTTCTAAATTACTCTTATTTTCCAAAAATCATGTAATTCATTGACTGACTCATGTTTTATAGCAGCTTAGGCACTGCAGGCTGATGGCTGTCAGGTGTCAGTAAGCTGGCAGCTTAAAAGTTGCCTCTTTAAGTAGTCCCAATGAAATGAATTGCTCACTGTGAGCAAGGGTGGATTCTGGCCCTGTGTTTGCTGAGACACTCTTGGTTGAGGCTCTTACGATACTACTGGTGTCTGGCTCTGCCTCCTGTGGTACATTTTCCTCTGCCATGGGCTGGAAAAAGTGGTTAGAGGTAAGACTAAGAGGGGGTTCCAGAGAGCCAGTGAGTCTGAGGCCTTATCTAAACAAAAATTGTACCAATTTAACTGGACCTATTTAGAAACGGAGGTTGCTGAATTAATGCCACCCCTTTTTTTTTTTTCTAGAACGAAGTCTGGGGAGAAACATTGTTCATGCCAGTACAATTTATGCTGTTTCTAATGGCTTTATTTTCCCCTTTGTACTGTCAACAGCACTTGTTTTGTAACTCTTCTGTGCATATTCCAGCATATTCCTGGACGGTAAACCAGAAACTGGGTCCCTTGCTGCTTTTGCTTCTTCATTTCTTCCTTCATACGTTATTTCCTAACCCTTCTAGTGATAGTCTGAATGTTTAGCATGACTCTGTTAGTGTTCACTCGTAAGGACCAGTTAGCGTATTCTCTGACAGGCTTGTTCAGAGAGCTGTTTCAAATAATTTCTCTTAATTTGTTGTGCATTGTAGTGTATTAAGTGGGGAAAAGGAGAGACTTTGCAGCTGTAGAAGGATCCTACCAAACTTAAAATTTGCCACATCAAATGGCAAAATAGATGTTTTTCACACAGAATTTTCCCTCCTATCTAGATATTGACCCATGACTGACAGTAGGAAAAAGCTTGTCATATATTGCAGACAATTTGTGGCAATATATTCCATGTAAACCAAGAGACATAAGGAGGGAGTCAAGTAGAAAAACACATCTTTAAGTTCATTTTTTTGTTGCCAGAAGCATTCTTGGCACCTCCAGAAAGACTTGGTGATAAGTGCTGGTAGAGATGTGCCCAAGCAGCATCCCTTGTGAGCAGGCTTGCATGTTAAACCACATGACTTCCAGGTCTCAGAGAAGGTGTGGCTTCAAAATGAAGAAATCACAGCAGCGAGCTGGAAGAATGACTTTTTCCCCCTTTGTAACAATAATGTCAGAGCTGTTATTACATTTGGCCTGGCGAGTGGATTGGAAGTGTTTCTCAGAAGGGAAGTGCTTCCAGCTCCATGTCTCTTTCAAGAGCTCCATTCCCATGTACTTGCTGGAAACCTTTCAGGAAACCACATTCCCTTTCCCGTCCCCATTCAGCAATGCGATCCTTTCCAGCCAGAGCGGCTCACAGACTGCCTCATCGGCCAGGCCTGGGAAAGGAATGTGACAATGAGGGGGCAAAAGTGCTGGCACTTCCAATCCTGTCCTATGCTGCCTTTTAGAACCACCCCCCCCCCCCGCCCCCCGCCTTATGAAAGGGTTTTCTACATCCATAAGCATGTTTAGAAAGATCGGCAGTCTCTAATTTTCCAGTGTGTGGTGAGGGAAGAATGTGATTTTAGCTGGAAACAGTCACATGGCCAGATCCTCAGCCTTGTGCGAATCTGCCCGATGCTCCTGAGGTCACATTGTGCTGTGCTGGTTTACACTGGCCCAGTATCTTGCTCCTCGAGTTGCCCCGATGGCCCTAAACGATAGCTGGTGTCTCACAGTACCCACATGAGACTGAAACGCCACTGCTTTGCAGAGAAAATGCCCTGAAACCTTGCGCTAGTGCCATTTTCCAGACAATCAACAATTCGAAAAGACAGTAGGTGAAGAAATGCTGTTTATATTACAAGTTTCAATAAATAAGATAAAAGGGGCACGAATAAGAGAAGGGATCAAGGAACTGTTAATGACTTAGAGGACAGAATCGTATTAGAGACAGAAATGTAAACTTGTTTTGCTATTGCTAAAAGCCCAGGAGATACACATTTCATTCTGCAGAGAAATATTCTGATCAGTACTTTTTTCTGTCATAGCAGTAGGCAATTGAGCTTGGATCCCAGCCAGCCTTTTTTATCCTCTCTTTAAACTAAACAATTAATTAAAAGAGAACACAAGGCAGGATAATTTAGCCAGCTCTGTTAGTTTAGACAGAATGGGTTATTGGGCAATGCCACTGCGGCACAGAACAATCACTCCTAGCTTCTGTGCCACAGGAACAGTTAAGCCTTCCAAGATGGATTTCCAGCCATTGCTGTTAGGATGATTGTGCTGTTTTCTTATTCTTTATTTTTATGCTTTTTTATTTGCTCGTCATTTTTACTGTTTGTATTGTGTGGTGCATGGGTGGTAATGATTAGATAGTGATTTTCAACACAACAGTTTCTCTTGAAGCAGACATTTACCCACCCTGAGACAATTGCTCTCCAAAACTGAAGGAAAAGAATATGGGAGGGAAGTCTTACAGCCACTGAAGTCAAAGAAAAGTCTCTAATTGACCTCAGTGGGCAGGAAGACTGGTAGACAGATAGCTATTCTTTCCATGTTTTGAAAGACTCAAGAAGCTGAGGCTTGGAAAAATTAGGATAGGTAGGTGACCTTTGGAAACTATTTGGAAGCTGCAGGTGCACAGTAGCTCTTAAAAATTACAATGCTTACTTAGGCATCAGAAATGGCTTCAGGGGACATGGTTTCAGTGGAGGAGCTTAATTTTTTTTTTTTTTTAATCTAAGTGGTTTAGACTGTGGACTTTATGGTTAAGTGGGCAAAGGTTGGGAAACTGAATTTTATTCCAGCTCCTGATGCTCATTTAATATGTTCCCTTGCAGTAGCTGTTAACCCTGTTGCACTTATAACTCATCTGTAAACTGGGAATAACAGTGTTGCCTGCTTAAGTTTTGAAGCCTGACTAAATAATGTTTGTAAGAAACTATGTGAGGCCAAAGTCATTCTGGGGCTAATCAGTCGCAGAGATGGAGCTAACACACAGGACTGTCTATAACTTGACACCATATACATTTCCTTTACAGAAGTGGTTCCCAAACTTCACTGGCCCATGGGAAGCCCAGTGAGCAAGTAACGTGCTGCATATAACATATGCTTTACTCTTTTTCAGTGGACTTCATTTTAACTCTTTAATTTCTAGCAGACATCAGCAACAGCGAAGATTTTAGTAGCAGAATGAAGGACTGCTACTTCACCTGGATTTTAGAAGCATGAGTGTTATCCCACATTGTATGAATTCATGAAGTCATTAAATAAAAGTTAGGATTTTTTTGTGTGTGTGTGTTCTCCAGTGGGAATGAATTTTGCACCAGAGACTCTTTAGGGAAAAATGAAGTATTTCTTTTTGTGTTTGTGTAAAACATATTGTTTAAAATATCTTATGACTTTCTGTATAAAAAAAAAAAGTGTCATCACCTTCACTTCATCCCATTAGCTCAACTTGTTTTCAGCTTCAGCTGTGCAGTATTTATCACCCTCTATTGTCATATATTACACAGCTGCATAATGGCAAGGTTTTTTTTAAATACCAAAACAATAAAAGCCAAACCCAGTCCAGAAGTGAAGCTCCTGGTAGGTGGGAACAGTGTAATGAGTAAAATGTCATTAAGAAGAAAGTGTTTGCTGAAGGATTGTAATGTCAAAGTTACAAGTTTATTTACAAGATTTCAAAGATTAAAATCAGAGGAAAATGTTCAAAGTCTGAAGCTTTGGTAAAGTTTATTTCCCACTAGCAGTCATGAAGCTAAATTATGTAGTTGGTTTGTATTAAAACAACAAAGTCAGAAGGCTTAAAGTGAATTGTAGAGCAGGGATTTTCTGCCCCTGAATCATGGTGTGGTCCATCTGAAAGGTTGCTGAACTGTAAGATACGAATCCTCTAATCTTTTTGCTACTCTGTCATGCACACACTGCCTTCACTTAAGGTAACATGTTAAATATTTACAGTGTCCTTCAATTTAAATCCCTTGAAATTAGCAACCATCTCAGATAGTCTTGCCCATAACTGCTACCTTCCTTTTCACAAAACCATCACAATAATAATGTGTAACAGTCAGCTTGGTAAAGTGATTTGAAACCTTCTAGAAAAAATATGCTGCACAGGTAGTCACAAGCAAGTAAGCACAGCCATCAGCCACGCTGAGGCTGGTGGGTCTGCTCTGAAGCAGTGTCAGCAGCTGCTGCTCTTCTCCCCATGCCAGGGGACTCCTACCAGGGGCACGACCTGCTGGCCGAAGGAAGGGGACCCCCTACCTGGGACTGGCATGTGTTTTTGGCAATTTCTCAACTATGAGCATTTTGGCAGCCTGAAATATTCTGGGTCCGTGGGCCAAAGCCATTCAGCAAGACACTGAAAGATTGGTGTCTTTTAGTCCTGTCCCATCCCATGTGTTCTTCTGAGGATGCAGAACCTCCTAGGATGGGAGGCTAATACCAAATCATGTGCAGCAGTGACCATAGGAGAGGAAATTGTCAAACAGTATTTGCCATGAAAATGGATTCATATTCATCATTGTAAATGATTAAAATATACTTGTAGGAATAATCTGCAAAGTCAGTGCATTTGTCTCAGGAGTAAAGTGATATGCCACCCATACAGCGGTGAGACATAAATAATCATGCTACAAGTCATGTCTTCTATTAAAGAGCCTGATATCACCCATTTCAAGCTGAAAAGCAGTAATCTGTAAAAAACAGGATTGGTAGGCATCTGATGTAAAGACAGACTGCTGCCTTGTATTCCTTTTACATCAACCAACTAGTTGATTCAACCACTTTCACAGAAACAGTGTTTAAATCACATTTGATTACGATTTGCAAACTTGCCTCTTGACTCAGTGTGTATAGAATCTGCATTGCTATGTGTTTGTTTTTAAAATAAATGGAATTATTTTTTTTCTCCATGTGATCCTCCCTGATTCTCTGACTCTTCCCTTAGTAGGCTGCATATGAGCAAAGACATGTTCATATTTTAGTGTCAGCAGTTGCGCGTTGGATGTAACAGTCAAACAAGCCTGGCAATCCTGTACTTTAGAGGTGAGCCTCCAGATACCTCCATCTCCCATTCTCATTAAACAAAATCCCTGAAATTTGTGCTCTGTTGCTGCCTTCTAGTATGAGGAAGTGGTGCGGTGGATGACATACGGACTGGCCTCCAGGGGAGCTGAGCATGATTCCCAGCTCTGCCATTTGCTGGGTAATATCCTGCGACTCATTTAGCATTTTTGTGTCTCAGTTTCTCAAACTGTGAAAATGAGGCTAGTGGGCCAGCATTTCTCACCGAAATAAATAATAGATTCCTATTGAGTTTAGTGGCACTTCAGTGCTTTGAGATCTGTAGGGAAAAAAAAGCTAATTGTTGCTTTTAATACATTCTCCTTGGTTGTCATTCACTAGTTCTACCTCACATGAGCATGATGCAGATTTATTCTTAGCCTCCTCCTTTACCAGCATGAAACATAACCTCTTATACAAAGGTTTATCAGCATTTTCAGAATCATCAGTTCTCTCAATCTTTTTCTAATGTTTTGTAAATATTTTTTCCCCTTAAATTTCTACAGTATAGTGCAAACATACTTCCTTACTCCCATGTAATGTAATACAAATGGAAGGGACAAGACAGTATTATTCAAAAATTTTCAGCTTATGAAATAATATGTATTAGTTGACATGCCCCAGAGACATATGACTGACCAGCTGCTCTGGGTGAAACAAATGAATAGAAAAATCCTTCGTTAATGATATACTCTGCAATAGATTGTTTCCGGGGAATTCTGTAGAAATGCAATCTTTCTCATCCCTTCCCTATAAATGAAATATGGAGCAGACTGAGTTCCTAGAGGTTTGGTAGGCACATACACAGTGCACAAATACATAAGGAACAGTCATATTGAGGGAGGATTTCAGCTTTGGTAACCACTGCATCTTGCATTTTCCTTGTCTTCCTTTAGTCAGCTAAAGACTGTGGGTGAGACTTCCCAAATATACACAACCAAAATTCTGACCAAAAAATACACACATTCTCAGGAGTGGATTAAAGTAGGATTCATGGACCTGGGCCTTAGGCTTGGAGGGGGCCTGTATAACCACAATGTTTGGACTGAAGTATCTGGCAGCTTGGGCTCTAGCGTTAGATAGTGCTGTGGAGGTGGGAGGTAGAGCTGACAGGCTATGGAGGCGGTTGAGTCATGGGAATTTTTGCTGTAGTTTGGATGGATTTGGTTAGTTTATTGCACTGCTCTGGCTTGCTTGAGGCATGCTGGTTGGCTTGACTCCAGGTCTTCTTTAGTCTTACTCTGCCCCAGCAGTGGGTCACTTTGTCCCACAAATCGTAAACTCACAGAGAATGCACTTACTCTGTTTTTGATGTGAGGTGGAAGACAAGTTAGCCGTGATAACAGATGAACTTTTGTGTACTAATATAATTTAGGTTGTGATGATGGTGGTGAGACCTTCTCCTTCAGCTCTCCCTTTTCCAGGCCAAACCAACACAGCTTGCTCAGCTGTCGTCTCAAGTCACGTACTCCAGCCCTTTGTCCGCCTTGGTGGCCCTCAGCTTTACTTGCTCCAGCTTGTCAGTGTCCCAGAATTGGATGCAGCACTCCAGATGTGGTCTCACAAGTGCTGAATAGAGGAGAATAATCACTTCCTTGACTTGCTGGTTATTTTCTTAATAAAACAGCCCAGTATGAGGTTGGCTTTTAACGCTGCAAAGGCGCACTGCTGATTCATGTTCAGTTTGTCCTCCAGGAGCCCCAGGTCCCTTTTGCAAAGCTTCTTTCTAATCAGTTGGCCTCTAGACTATCCTAGATGCAGGACTTAGTATTTGCCTTTGTTGAACATCATGAACTCATGTATAGCTTTAGGTACAGTTGCTCAGTTTGCACACAGAATGTGTAATTGCAAATACAATTACCTGCTTGTACATGTATCCACCAGGTTTATAGACTCATTTTGCTAGCTTTTTGTTGACAGCCTCATTGTTTCCAGAGAGCAATAAAACAGCAAAATTCGTAAACTTCATATATATGCAGGCAGATTTCTCTGGGTGTGTTTAGAACACTCCTAATGATAAACCTCTCCGTTATGTAGGGTTCTGTTTTGTTTTTCACTTGCTCTCCTTGACTTTTCCCATTCTTAGATAAGGGTGGTGAGAACCGTGTGAAGTATATGGGCATAATCAGTAACACGGACTTGTCTGGACCTCAGGAGATAAGTCTACACTGTATCAGCAGATGGCACCTAAGAATGCTTTTCAAAGAAAAAAGTTTCCTCTACCTTTCAAAGGGAGCTTCCTTCTGTTGTCTTTAATGGAAGTCATGTTGCTGACTGGCCTCCTCCAGAGTTGGAGAAATTCCTCTGAAGACCCCTTAAATTGCATTTCAATTATACAGGAGGCTGCACTGGCATGACCATTTTATTTCCAAACCGCCCTGTGGCTTCTCAGAGGTGATGTGGTTTTGGAATCCTCATTGCAGGTAAAAAAGAAAACCCTCTTCTGGCAGCCTCCAGCAGAAAATGTGCCTGAAAAGGCATATCTAATTGATTTAGAGAGAATCAAGTGCTCTCTGTAAATAATGTTTGCACAGTGTAAATCTCTCACAAATTAGGCATCCAGAGGAATGTGTTCATCAGTAAGGAGTTACAGGGCAACATCAATCTTTAGTGGCCAGTAACTACAAAAGAGAAAACATTCAGAGTAATTTGATTTTACAGACTTAAAATGTTAACATTTTTACTTCACAATTTACAAGACAAAATAAGTATTCTGATTTTCAGGTGTGCTGGTGGATGCTAAGAATTTGAAAATCAGCTGATATAACAGTGGCCTAAGTAAGATATTTGGAGCTTAATCCACTTTAAAAAATAAAGCAGTTACTAAGATAGAATGAGATAGATTGAAAATACTCCAGGATTATTCAAATGCCAGACCCCAGTCTGGGTTTGGGCCGTGTGTAAATTTTGTTTTGTCTTTCCCAGGTCTATGAGACATGAAGGCCCTAGCATTCTTGTGGGAGACCCTGTATTTCATACTGTTTTGTCATTCTTTCAGAGATCTGGAGTTTGTCCACTATTTCCTGCAGAGAAAACCTTGGTAAAAATCACCCAGAGAATCCCAGTAAAGGGAACTGCATATTGGCAAAAATTAATTGAGAAGCCTTGTTCCAGTGATTTAATAAAGACAACAGGTTACATCTTTACTGATTCTGGCTTATTTCCTCTACATAAAATAAAATTTTTGCCGCATTTGATAATAAAACATTTAAGAGTTTCTTATTTTTATTATTGGTAGAAGCCCTTGCAGTGTATAACTGTTAGTACAAGAATGAAAAGTTCTGGGCAAAAAAATTGAGGGAAAAATAGGAGTGGAAGTTAACCTTTGTTAAGTGTAATTAATATATATGAAAACAGAAAATGTTTGTTTTTCAGTTTCCTATCACATTTTCCATCTGGTCTCTGCAAAGCTTTTAAACTTCCACTTCCTCTGTGCAGTTTTGCAATATTCCTATTCACAGGAAGTAAGAGGAAGAGCTTTATGAGGGATACGTTACAAATAGACTGTATGTAGGTGTTTGGACAAAATAGCTGGGCTCAAATCTGATCTGGTATAAACTGAAGACTCTTCAGTGGAAGTGTGAAATTCAGCTTATTTGTGATCTGGTGCTTCATTCTGCAGCACTGGTTACTTTATGTACAAATTACTGTTATTTTTTGCGGGTGTTTTTCATCTGTGATCTCAAAGCACCTTATTAAGCAATAATGAAGGTCTTTACAGTTTTTAGACTTGATAACTGTAAATAAAATCCATGCCTAAGAAATGCTTCAAAGGCCAGGAGTTGGTAGCAGACTTCACTGATATGCTGAGCCAAGTCCCTTCATTCCCAGTCCAACACATTATCAATACGCTGCTTCCCAGTGAAAATGAGCATTTCCTAAACAGAATGAATAACAGCAAGGCTCTCAACAGCTTGTGAAAATAAGAATAAAGTGATCAATTATAGCTTTGGGTCTTGACTGCAAAGAGATTAGTCATAAGACTCATGAATGTGACGAGAACATAAAGGCACTGGTGGATTGCATTGTTCTGCTCAGATTTCCCTCAACAGCAATAGGAACCCCAGATCCCAGTAAGGAGAGCGCCTATTACTCACGTAGTTTGTAACAGCAACACCAAGGTTATTACAACATACATGTTACATAGCAAGGCCATAGAAGCCTACATAGAGCCATTTTTTCTCTTTTTTTCTTTTTTTTTTTTCATTTTTTTCTTTCATCACTGAAGCCAGCTAGAGCCTTCCAGTGTGAAATTTGAGAGGAGAGCCAAGCTTCCTCTCCTCTAAACATTCCAAAAGATTGATGAGCTCAAAATCTGCATTAGGATCAACATCCAAGTTTTGCAAATGGCATGTCTTACTAATTAGCTGATCCAAGCCTCTAGATCTCAAACTACAAATATAAATATTCTGTGACTTTAATCTATCTCAGTCCGGCTACATGATACTTATTCTGTTACTCACTTGTTACAAATTTCACTTATTAATTTTACTTTTCAGCAAAGTAAATTAATTGTCATAAAAGCAGAGTGGTTGAAGTTATTTCATTTTTTCCTGAAAGCTTAAAACCATCCATTCACAAAGCTTTCCTCCCTCTTGTGCCTTCTCCTGCCTCCCCTTTCCTAGCCCACAGGTATAACAAAATAACCTTGCAAGATAAGCCTTACAAAGTCTATGAACACAAGCTTGTAAATCTGGCTCTTGAACAAACTCTATTATTTTTAACTGCTTTTGTGTAAGACAAGAGGCTATGTAAAGAACAGGATGTTTTGAACATTGAACTCTGGTGCATTACGTAATACTGCTGCTACAGATTTGATGTAATTTCTCTGCAGGTGCCAAAGGCATCATAAAGAGCATGCTACTGGGATGTTAAACATTTGGCATATATAAGCCCAGTGGACTTAACGATAGTTCTTTTATGAACAGAAATGCCAAGTTTGCAGTTTGTGTTATAAACAATTTCAATTACAACACAGCCTATTCTTGCAGTCACTTTGGATTTTAGTTAACAAACTTTTGTTAATCTGCACTTTTTTAGGAGATATGTGAAGTGAGCCACCTTTGCCTTTCTCAGAACATAGGGCTGCTGCATCTTCCTTAAGTAGGGAAGAATAATTGCATCCCTATCTACTCTGCAGAATTGCTCTGCAGCCAGGTGTTCAGTTGCTCATCTTGTCTCAGTCCCTGGGGGAAATTCACTGATATGGAAAGTAACCCTTCCAAATAATGCAGGTGTCAGAGGTCTGTGTAAGAAGGAGGCTTGGCAGAATCTTTTGTGGAAATTTACACAACATCTGCCCACACAATGGCTGGACAGTACTGTCCTTCCTTCAGTTGTCAGGTGCATTGGAATGTCTATAGAAGAAAACCCAAAGAAAAGAGTAGATCCAAGATTCTAATGAATGATTAAAAGGTGGTTATTTTTGGAAATACAAACCATCATTTCTTTTGCAGGCAATTTTTCTTAAGTGGTTAGTACCTGCTATCTTGCAAGAGGGCACATCATGTTAGTTGAGCCATCAAAGAGAGAAGATATTATCATATTTCAGTGAGATTATCAGTTGATTTTGTCTTTTTTTGAACTTTTGTTAGGAAATTGTCCTTTCTGACCATATGCATGACAAACCTGAGGTTAAGTGGCCACACTTAGGATACATGTGTGAACAAGGACTTGATTTTACATTGCAAAATCATGACTAAAACTAAAGTGGAAGAGCACTGTTGCTGTGAGTCAGGAGCATAATACTGAGAGGGCCTTCTCTGAATAGGGACTATACTATTTGCTCTGCTGTTCCTATCTCTCTCACTGATTCATTTTCAACACCCTCTTCATGCTTCACTCATTTTGTGTCCTGGCTTCTAGATACATTCCTCCATGGTCACTTAGGATTGTCTGATATCATCTTACCATCATACATGGTTCTTTACAGACAACTATTATCAGCTTTACGCTCACTTATTCTCAAATTAGTGCCATTATTGTGGTGGATGAGCTAAGAACTGTGCTGCTCTTGGTGTCCTCTCAGTATCGCATTTCCCCTGGGCCACTCATTCAACATTGGGTGGGAAAAGTCGCATTCCTCTCTAAACTCGGCTACTGCCTAATGAGACCCGTCTGTGTTGCCTTTCTGCATGGAAACGCTGGCCGTTGAAAACACCTGTTCAATCACCCAGTTCATATTTCTGTCAGTGTAAGGGAAGTCCCTGTTGTACTTTTATGAGTGCTTTCGCCAGCCTAATTTTAAACAGTTTTTGAGGTAATTTTGATCCTAATCTTGCCATCCTGATTCGATACACTTGTTTTATGTCCATTTTGTCCCACTGTAAATGACTGTACAAGGCATAAAGCAATGGCGAGAACCCTCTTTTGGGGGCTAGCTGGGGCGCAGGCTGGACGCTGAGATGAGAGGAAGAAGTAGGAGGCAGTGTGCCTCCTGGTCGACACAGAAAAGCTGGTAATGTGTCACATATTCTTTGTGCATGGACTTGTCCTCTTTGGCAGATGCATGCCTGCTTGCTTGCTGGGGGCTTGCTGAGCTTCTCTATTGCCCTGCATCTAAGGTAATGATCTCAGTGTCTCCAGTGTTTGAAAACCCAGTATGAAATTTATACATTCACTTTACTTGTTTAATTTTACATGATTACATATGTTCTTTGCAGTCAGAATCAGAGCACCTTGTACCTTGCAGGATTGATTTAACCTAGAGGGAAGAGAGCTTACTACCCCGTTCTGTCCATGGGGTGCTAAGAAAAATCAAGTCCCATATATAACTATTGTTGTATTGCCAAGTCTTACGGCTTTATTTCAAATCTAATGATATTTGTTGTTTTTAAGCCGTCATTCTTTAATTCAAGGGATACTGCAAGAACCTGAGCATTCCTTTTAAAAAAGTAGCTTTCCTACTCTTACAGTGTGTTGGGAAGGTTTGAAAACTCACAAATTAGGAGACAAGAAAGGATGTTGCATATAACCTTTGGAAAATCTTACGACTTTTATTCCTGCAGCCTCATGATTTTTTTCAGCTTTGATTCACAATTTTTGAAAATTTGGAACAGCTGACAATATTTCTGTCCATTTAAGGTGCTGCCATTTAACCCAGATGGTACCCAGAGGATAGCCTCTCTGGCAAAGGACAGTCTTTAAAATGCATAGCTCATCTTTTACAGTGTACGGCACAATGGGACTGGGAGCCTTTGCTGAGATTTTCAGGCACAACCACAATAAAAATAGTAAATAATTGAGGCATCTCTTTCTACCCAGAGATGCTGTATAGAGCTGCTGTTAAAGTGCACATTTGCAAATAAAAGCAGCCTAAATTTAACTATGACTCAATTACACTAAATCTGACCCATTTTTGTTCTGTGTTTCAATTTAACACTTATTTACATTCTTAGACTTGGCGCTGTTAGAAGAGAAGGGAAGGGGAGCAGGCATTTTCATCCTCAGAATTGCTATAAAAAATGGTGATTAGGAAAACACAGCTATAGTCAGCTTGAAGCTGGGTAGCTCATTTGAACCCACTATAAAAGAAAAGATCGTTTTCTCATCCTATTAAAACTCAGTTAGCAACGGCTGTGTAGGCGGCAGGAGATCAGAAATGAACGTCCAACTTGGAGTTTGTACAACTGGGGTCGGGTCCAAAGCAAACTGCCTGATTAGTGAAACAATTTGTATTTTACAATGACAGCAAATAGGTAAATCTTGTGAGCGTCAGGAAATCCTGGAGGATTCTGAATGGGAGCACTGACTGGTTTGCAGGTTGCACTTTGATTAGAAGGCGTCATTGCCTCCGCTTTTTCGTACTCATGTTGCAGGGACAAAAACAAGTGGGACTCAATTTGCTAAGGGTATTTATTTCTCTGTCTCTGTCTCTCTTGTTTTTACAATCTACATGTAATGACTAATTGGCTGTGTTTTCCCAGCTATTTTATGTTTCTCTTGCCCTGGTTACAAGTCGTACTAAACCAGTGTATCCGTGGGGACCTATAGACAGCCAACATTGCCAAATGATACGCAGCATTCCCCTTTCTCTCTAAGTGTAAAACATTTACAAGTAAATTTACAAATGCATTAAGAACATTTCCCCCGTTGGCTGTTAGTGTTTATTTCTTCCCCTTCTCCTCCCAGGAGCGGACACCTTCCAGCCCCTCACCTTTCACACACTGCTCTCCGGTTATTTGCCTCCTTCCCTCCCTGTCGCCCCTTTCCCTCCTCTCCCTCCTCCTCCTCCTCCTTTTCCAGTTCAGCAGCACAAATTTCTGTTTGTGCCAGTGGGGCGGCCTGGCGAGACCGCAATTGCTCTACCCCACAGATTGACGAGCCCTCAGATGCCGATTTACTGTACATGGCAGCCACGCTGGAGCCGAGGCACATCTGGAGTGGAGTAAGCTTACTCAGAAACAGGGGCCAGCTCCAGCCGGAGCCAGCGGAGCTGAGCACGGCGCTGAAAGGCAGCCCTCCTGCCTCCCCTTCCCTCCTCCCCGGGTACATTTCCTAATGTAAACAGAGGCCAGGGGGGAAGGACACAGTAACTCTTTGCTGCATGTTTGTCATTTCATGTTCTTTATCTGCTTGAGGTCAAACTGGAGCTCTGGAAAAACAGAAGCTTTGCTTTTATTCTAAATAGCTGAAAGCCAGCGCTGCTGAAGGGGGAAAAAAAAAGAAAGAGTTTGCTTTTGTGTTTATTTGTTCCACTTTATGGTAATTTGGGGGATAATTTCATTATCTGCAGCCAAATTGAAAACAAGCTGTTGTCTATGCTAATGATACCAGCGTATTATTTTATGTACAGTAGGCGTGGAGCTCTTTAAACCACAAGTGGACTGGATTTCTGCTTACAGCTGTACTGCTTTAACATTTTTTATAGTCGCAAAATGAGACTCTCCTTTTATTATCTGGAAACGAAAAAGATTATGGATGGCTGCTTTGTTTTTTTCAAAATGGCGAATACCTTTCACGGCCTAGTGCCAGCCTGCTGTCCCACAAATGCATGTTAGCTACGTTACCGCAAAGAAAAAGCGTGCTCGTTTTGGGGCAGATACACCGATTTTATAGTTCAGTTCACTGGAGTGCTGAATTTTAGTCCCTGTAAAGAAGTGGGAGAGATTTTGGAGGCATTTACTGACTGTCAGCAATCTGGATGAGTACTCTGTGATTCTTTACAAGTTTTATATGTTTTTATTTCTTCTTTCTAACAGTAAAATAGTGGTTTGTAGGTTAGTTGTTCAAATGACATTAAAATGATAAACATGCACTTTAAAATGGCTTTTCCCACTCAGTATTCCTTGCAACTCAATAGATTTTGCAGTGAATAAAGGAGAGAAAACAAACCTCAGAAGACATTGCTGCTGATAACATACTGATGCATCTGTGATGTTGATTTAGCTGTCTTTAAAGACCATAGTAAAATTCTCATTCAGGTGAAAGCAGTGGCTTACCCAGCATGGAGACTGCTGAACGATCTTGCTCAGTAACTCTGTGAATAAACCACTGCGGGTCAGCCCCCCAAACATTTTTGTCTATAGGATTAGAATGCTTGGTATTTTAGCCTTTTGCTGGATGAAATTGTGAACTTCCAGATAAGTAGGTGATTCCCATGACTCTGGCCTATCTACCAGGTAGGAAAATTTGGCCTGGGCAGCAAGTGTGGCTGGGCAGCTGCTCTTGTACCATGGTAGTGCAGTTTCAGCAGTGCATCCCCCCATGGGGCTCTTATGATTGCTGTGGTATGTTCTGTGTTGATACGCCATAATGCTTATACAAGAGATAGCAATATAGGTTGCACACTTCTGTATTACTGTTTTTAATGGATACTGTTTTAGTTGATTTTAGTAATTTCTTCAGAATTACGTTTTCTTTTACTTTCCTGGCAATTCAGATCCTAGTAGGAAAGGGCCAAAATTCCTCATGAACCACCTTTGCCAGGTCTCAGCCTTGTCACCCAGAGAAGCACTGGGCATTACCTCCCTATGGCTGCTTAAAAACCACTTGAGGTGAAATTCAGTAAGGAGGGGACTGTCTGCGTGGCAGAGGTGTTGGTCAGCTTGGAAGGACTGAACTACACGTCTCCAAGGTCTGTAATAACCTTTCTGTGCCTGAACCCTGAAGCAGCATCAAGAGTCCAGGGACAAATCCAGGGATGGTACACAATTTTGCATGATGTAGGTGACTACTGAGGTAGATAAAATGATTTGTTTGGGGTGGAGTGATTTATCTGGAAAAAAACAACATTTCTACGCAGAAAAGCTGATGGAGCCAGTCTCAAAAGTAAAGCTGTTTGGCAAACTTCAGAGAGACCTTGGCAGTTGACTGAAATCTAAACTTTTGCAGGGACAGTTGGATTTTGGCTAAGTTCTTCTGGAAGCCTGCAGGGCTCTGGAGGAGTCCTGCCTGGCTGGCAGACCATTGCTCAACCCTCCGACTGCCAGGGTAGAGGATTGATGGCCTGTCATTGCAGGATGGCCCACCAAGTAGTCTACCTTTGAACTAGAGACCTCAGGGCTTCCAGGTTTCAAAACTGGGACAACACTTGTTTTGAAACTTTGTTGATATGTTTTGATATGCATTGGAAATATTTTGATTTCAATGAATTACCAAATCCTGACCCCAAAAAATGTTCCATAGGAGTTTTTTGAACAGCTCTGTTCCAGTCTAAGTTTAATGACCCTGAGGGGAAAAAAAAGTTTCTCCAAAAATGGAGTAGAAATAAAACAGAATACAGTGAATGAGTCTGAAGCAGGATTTCTCTGACCCTGCTTACTGGGCAACCCTGCCTGTTATCCCACTGGTGTCCTTGAACCTCCAATAGACTGGCCTGGGCTTCATTACACAGCTCTCATCTTAATTTTAAACATGATATCCTGATGGTAATTGTTTAACTGTTTTTTTCCCCCCTTTCCATTTAGTGCACATTTGAAATTGATTCAACTCCTTGTTTTTGCACTAGTGCCAAAAGTGTCCATGAAGTCCTGAAATGAAATCTTCTTGGTAGATGACTACGCATCCTGCTGGTTATGCTATTGTGATTATATTAATAGCATGTTCTCCAACTGAAGCAATGTGCAGGTGCAAAACTCTCATTCGGCAGTACATAACTCTTTCATCTGCCATTTCTTGCCAGTAGATTTCCTGCCCATGTGAATGTTTCTTGTGAAATTTCTGGAGAACAGCTGCTGGGGTTTTGCCAGTTGTAAGAAAACAAATACACAAATAACCCCCTTCCAAAACTCAACAACCTCCCCAGTTCTCTCTTTTGGAAACTACTACTTCATAGTAGATGTTCTACATCTAACAAAAAAGACCAGGTGTGAAAAAATAAACATCGTGGATTAATGTAGCAAAGATAAAAGTAAACATTTACTAGAGCTGCGTGGTGCCAATAATGTCACCAGAGCCTGCCTGTGTATTGGTATGTCCCTTTGGCTCACGTGGGTGCCTCACTTTAAATATGTGCCCATGCCTATCCTTACTCAGTCACTCACTCTGTAACGCTTCTTTTGAATCCTTTCCAGTTATATTAGATTTAAAAGAGAATTGGCTGTGCCAAATAAAAATTGATTTTTAAAGAGGTCTTAACTCAGTGGGGTTTTTTAGGCAAATGCAACTTTGGGGCCTACATGCATGCTCAAGCAGCAGCGAAACCTGTGGAACGTGCATTCACAAACTATGTTTATTCCAGCAGGCTTCATCCTCTGTGAGCATCATCCAGAAATGAAGACAGAAGAGCACTTTGAGAATCGGAGGAGATTTAAGGGTTTGAAAAGTGTATCAGTAGGTGTTAGTCTGCAAAAACATGTGTGTGGGAAAAGGGCAGTTAAACTAACCCAGCTATTAATACTGTACTTTAAAGGGCAACAGATCTCTTTAACATCTAAATAAACTGAGAAATCTGCCTAGAAGTAAAAAAGGAATTTCCAGTTTCAGGTGTGTTATTTCCTCTCAGTGTGATTATTTACAGTATATCTGTAAATATCCATGTTTTTTGCAAAATATGTTATTGACATTTGAATGGTATTTCAGCATAAGATTATGGCAGATACAAAACAGTCAAACACCAGCATTTGCAATATTTTTGACTCCAGGATAAACTGTTGCACTTTAAAAAATTATCCTACTGTACTTCCTTTGCCTGCTTTCAGTGTTTTGTTTTGTTAAAGAAGTAGAGGATTCATTGAACTGGAGCCTGCTATTTGTTATTGGCATTTCTCAGAAGAATAAGAACAGTCATCAATTATGTATTTCTCCAACAAAAACATATACTCAGTATATAAATGTTCAGATTATAATTCCACCCCAAATATACATGTATCCTAAAAATAAACCACAATAAATGTTAGACTAAGCAAAAATGAAGAACAGCAAAAGAATGAAGTAGAGGAAAAAGGGGGAAAAGAAGTAGAAAGAAAACCACAAGAATAAAAATGCAGGCATTAAGTAATATAGTGGATGAAAGAGCTTAAGGATGAAGTTATGAGAGAGAGAAAGAAAACTATCCATCAAATTGTTGCAAAAGCACAATTTATTATTACCAGGCAGGTGAAATTCTGATCACAGTCATTGCAGTCAAGCCAGGTGTCCTGAAACACAACAAATAAAACCTAAGGGCTTTTAAATGCCCAAGATTAAAGAAAGGTTCCAACAAATTTCAGTGATCATCAAATGATGATTTAAGAATTGTGTCAGGCCAGATTTTTTTCTACATAGAGTTTAAATTGAGTTATACAGTAAGAATTGCAATTTTCTAAAGAATTATCCCCTTCTCAGATTTTTCTGAAGGAAGAAATGGGACTTGGAAGCTCTGTTTTTGTCAGGGAGAATCTAATTAGATTGGGATTAGGTTTGTATTTTGAACCTCTATAAAATGAAGATGTATTTTGGCTGGGGCTCCAAGCTGGACCCATCTCTAATTCTGTTGTCCACCAATTAAGAAAATATAATGGATCCCTTATGCAGAGCATGACTGAAATGTGTGAATCTAAATTATTCCTGTAAGTGAATTTGAACAGACTTGGTGCTTTTTAGTAGATTCAGTGCAACCACAGGACTCACTTGTATCTTTAGGTAAGCATGTACAGCTCTCATTAATCACAAAGGATTGTACAAGTGCAACAGTGGACAGAGCTGTACTTGCTATTTTTCATTAATTTTTTAAAGTAAAGCCCAGTCCTAGTATGAGTATGTTCCTTGTTAGTAATAGCACTACTATATTACTTTTCCAACAAAACTTGCAAAATATTACATTACTTTTTGGTCCACTGAACTACTGAACTGCCAGTTCCTAACAGAAAAGAGCTGTAACTGAATCGCTAGTAAAAGGGGCAGGAAATTAGATAAAAGGGTAACACTAGTTTTACATGCCTAAATGAAAAGGTGTTAGTTTTAAATATATAGCCTTTCAATATATTTTCCAAATCTTCAAAAGTCCCTGACTTTCATTATTGAAATGCTGCACTAAATTAACTGACAGTGCTGCACCACTCTTATGTGTTGCAATGGCTTAGTGCATGCGATTAAAAAATAAGGTGAAAATTCCTTATATGCTGATAGGCAACATGGTGTCTTTGAAAAATAAAAATCTTAGGGCTTGCATGATTGCAGTATGATTATTGGATAGACAAAGATTTCTTTTCTGATAATTACATAACAAGACATTATTTGGAGGAAGCTAGCATTGTAACCAGATAAATATCCTTGCTCATGCTCCCTGGAAAATTGTGGTGGGAACAGCTTTTGAAACCCATATAACAAACGTTGTGGAGAGAAGAACCTTTGAACTTCTGGTAGGAAGGAGGAGTTGTAAGAGCACGAGAACATGCAAAGTTGGATGGGAATTATGCCACCTAACTTTAGCCACCTGTGTTAAGAGTGTAGCTATTTTAAGTTTCCTTTACAATCAGCAGAGGATGAGAGATCTCCAGAAGTTGAGCCATATTTTGGTTCTTTGAATTGTCAGCTGCTGGAGCGTCCCTCTCCATTGACTGTAAAGGGTGTTTAGGGGTCCTACAGCCCATGGGTAGCTGCCTCTGTTCAGTGCCCATATTTAAGTAAGTGGGATGAAACTGGGATTTCCAGTATACACTATAAATATAAGACGTGGAATTACAGAGCTGTGTAACAAATGGAGTTCTCAGTCCCATCTAGGAAACCCCAAGTTAAACATCTCTAGGTTAACACCAAGTAAAACTCCACTGCTAGGAGGGGAGGAGAAAGAGGAAAGAGAATGCATCCTGGGTGAAGAAATAGAACATTTTCTCAGATGCTTACTCAATAGTATTGTGCTTCAGGCTCAGGATGTTGCTTCATTGTCAAATGGCTGATCTTCCCTTGTCATGCTTTCTTATTGTTCTCCATTCCTTAAATAATCCTGGCTTTCAGCTGCATTTTTTATCCATTTGATTCATTTTCAACCCCCCTAAAAAATAGAGATTAGTTTAGCAGATCAGGAATGAATTAGAAAAAAATGTTACATAATGGACCTATTTAAATTACACAGTTGCTACTTGCTTTTGCATAGTAATAAAGATACAGTTAATAGCTTCTACTCTATTTAGCTGCTAAATTCTACTTTGTTTCAGAGATCAACTCCACTGCAATAAGTACATTGTTCTTTGCTCGTTAATCACTATTATTTGCTCTCATTTGAATTGTTGTGAAGTTTCAGAACATGGGCAGTCCTCTGGCAGACAGATGAACGTGTTGATCTATTAGTCTTTTTAGGCTCTATGATTAGGACAAAATATTACTATTATAATGGTTTGCAGACATTAGCGGCTTATCTTAGGGTTTCACTGTGCAGCCCATGATATCACAGCAGCTCTTAGGTAGAATTCTATTGATGTCAATTTGTTCTATGCAAAACATACAAGAACAGCGTAGTGCTAGTTATTATACAGTCAGTATTTGTCAGTAGTTTCCAGACCACTATACTTACAGTTAAATTAGAAAATAAGTAGGGGATTACAATTAACATCTGAGGTTCATTTTAAATTTTTTTTTTTTAAATTTGGATTCATACCATATATGACCTTATGACACTATATACTGCAGAATGTTGCCACAAACTTAGTCCTTGAACTGGAGTCTTGTATCATTACAAGGTCTGGCAGTAGGAGGTATGCAAATAGTTGTAGACACACTATAGTGTTCCTCGGCAGAAGAGCAGTCCAGTGCAACAATTATACTAATACAGATGGAAGTCTTG
Source organism: Buteo buteo (assembly GCF_964188355.1). NCBI lineage: Eukaryota > Metazoa > Chordata > Aves > Accipitriformes > Accipitridae > Buteo > Buteo buteo. Next base: position 32,953,574 of record NC_134173.1, read on the forward strand.
GAGCAGATTATTCTATCATCTAAATATTTATATAGGTATTACAATTTAGAGTGAACAAAGCACCACTTTTTTTTTTCCCTCTTCACATATTTTTAACAAAAACTTGCAGTTAATATCTCATTAAACATGCAGGAAAAATCTCCCAGGCAAATCCTTTTGCTCAGAACTCATAATCAATAAATTCCTGTGGAGCAAAATCTTTATCTAAACTTCACCAGTTAGGTTCCCTGCAGTTCCCTATTACCTTTTTTACTAGGTGTACTTGCTACATCTAATGTTCAGTGGCCATAGTTATAATATCTCTCCCTGGATTTCTTTAATCTGCTTTTTGCTATGATGGAGCAGCTCCTGCCATTACATTCTTTTCATTTAAGATGCTCTCCACTTTGGTCAAGTGTATTTGCTGTGTTTGCTGTCCTATCTTTAGGGTGGCAAAGAACAGAAAAATATAGCCTGAGGAGACTTGTTTGACCTCCTACATAGAAAACATAGCAGAAGAATGTCTGTTATTAATTAGTCCTGTATTCATTAGCAGGATTCCTCTCAATGAAATTGGTTATAGCTTTTATGCACCTTTCAAAACATACAGATTGGGGTAGGTGTCAGACTTATCTCTGAGACCTGCTGCACCTAATGGGTAGCTCTCAGACCACCTGGGAAGGACTGTGGTGTCCTGCTGAGACCATGTTGTGGGTCTTTGCCCAGGGAGTTTGGACTCTGGCTGGCAGAAGTCCAGAAATCTGATAGTTTAATGCCCAGAGTTGGAGTCTGCTCTTCAGAGTAATGGCCACTGGGCACTGTCAAGTGAAACTAACTTTCTCACCCAGTCCGGTTATTTCATCCTCTATGTGTTTATTTGAATTTGTAAGGTGCTTCCTGAAAAAAAGCTTTTATGAGGGGTCTGACTCTCTTTGAGAAACCTGGTCTCTGGGGGCGATGGGGTCCATCTGTCAGAGAAGCAGAAGAGCATCTTCAGTCATAGGCTTGCAAAGCTGGTGAAGAGGGCTTTAAACTAAAGTTGCCGAGGGAGGGGAACCCAAATCCATCCCACTCCTGCCAGTTTGATGCCAGTGCCAACAATAGATGCCCAGAGCCTGGAGAAGGATAACAGGTCAGCAGGAGAGCACCTGAAGAGCAGAACAAAGGAATTTCAGCCCCTCCAGCCAGAAAGTCAGCTTCATTGGGGCCCCAACTTAAATGCCTCTATGCAAAAGTACATAGCATGGGAATAAACAAGAAGAGTTAGAGGCATGTGCATGCCTGCAGGGCTAAGATCTTACTGGCATCACAGAGATGTGGTGGGATGGGTCCTATGACTGGAGTGTTGGAATAGAAGGATACAGGCTCTTTAGGAAGGACAGGCAAGGGAAACGAGGAGGGGGTGTCACCCTCTATGTCAATGACCAGCTGGAGTGCATGGAGCTCCGCCTGGGGATGGATGAGGAGCTGACCTAGACCTTATAGGTCAGGATTAAAAGGAAGGCAGGGGCAGGTGACATTATAGTGGGGGTCTGCTACAGGCCACCTGACCAGGAGACAGAGTGGATGAGGCCCTCTATAGACAGATAGGAGAAGCCTCACGTTCACAAGCCCTGGTCCTCATGGGGGACTTCAATGATCCGGATATCTGTTGGAGGGACAACACAGCAGGGCATAAGCAATCTAGGAGGTTCCTGGAATGCATTGATGATAACTTCCTTCTCCAAGTGATAGAGGAGCCAATGAGGAGAGGTGCTATGCTGGACCTTGTTCTCACCAACAAGGAGGGGCTGCTGGGGAATGTGAAGCTCAAGGGCAGCCTTGGCTGCAGTGACCATGGTGGAGTTCAAGATCCTTAGGGCAGTGAGGAGGGCACACAGCAAGTTCGCTACCCTGGACTTCAGGAGAGCTGACTTGGCCTCTTCAGGAATCGGCTTGGTAGAGTACCATGGGATGAAGCCCTGGAGGGAAGAGGGGCCCAAGAAAGGTGGTAAATATTCAAGGATCACCTCCTACAGTCTCAGCAGCGATGCATCCCAACAAAGAGGAAGTCAGGCAAAACCACCAGAAAGCCTGAGTGGATGAACAAGGAACTCCTGGAAAACTCGAACAAAAAAAGGAACCTACAGAGGGTAGAAGCAAGGACAGGTCACCTGGGAGGAATACAAAGAAATTGTCTGAACAGCCAGGGATCAGGTTAGGAAAGCTAAAGCCCTGAAATAATTAAATATGGCCAGGGATGCCAAGAGCAACAAGAAAAGCTTCTGTAGGTATGTCAGTGACAAAAGGAAGACTAGGGAAAATGTGGGCCCTCTCCAAAAGGAAATGGGAGACCTGCTTACCTGGGATATGGAAAAGGCTGAGGTACACAATGACTTTTTTGCCTCAGTCTTCACCAGCAAATGCTCCAACCACACCCCCCAAGTCACAGAAAGCAAAGGCAGGGAGTGAGAGAATGAAGAACCACCCACTGTAGGATAAGATCAGGTTTGAGACCATCTAAGGAACCTGAAGGTGCACAAGTCCATGGGACCTGAATGAGATGCATCCACAGGTCTTGAGGAAACTGGCGGATGAAGTGGCTAAGCCACTCTCCATCATATTTGAGAAGTCGTGGCAGTCTGGGGAAGTTCCCGCTGACTGGAAAAGGGGAAAAATAACCCCCGTTTTTAAAAAGGGGAAAAAAGAAAGACCTGGGGAAGTACAGGCCAGTCAGCCTCACCTCTGTGTCTGGCAAGATCCTGGAGCAGATCCTCCTGGACACTATGCTAGGGCACGGGAAAATGAGGAGGTGACTGGTGATAGCCAACATGGCTTCACTAAGGGCAAATCGTGCCTGACAAATTTTGTGGCCTTCTATGGTGGGGTTACAGCGTTGGTGGATAAGGGAAGAGCAACTGACGTCATCTACCTGGACTTGTGCAAAGCATTTGACACTGTCCGGCACAACATCCTTGTCTCTAAACTGGAGAGACATGGATTTGATGGATGGACCGGTCAGTGGACAAGGAGTTGGCTGGATGATTGCACTCAAAGTATTGTGGTCAATGGCTCAATGTCCAAGTGGAGACCTGTGACAAGTGGTGTTCCTCAGGGGTTGGTATTGAGACCAGCGCTGTTTAACATCTTTGTCGGCAACATGGACAGTGGGATTGAGTGTGCCCTCAGCAAGGTTGCTGACGACACCAAGCTGTGTGGTGCAGTCGACACCCTGGAGGGAAGGGATGCCATCCAGAGGGGTCTTGACAGGCTTGAGAGGTGGGCCTGTGCGAACCTCGTGAAGTTCCACAAGGCCAAGTGCAAGGTCCTACGGGCAATCCCAGGCCCAAATACAGGCTGGGCGATGAGTGGATTGAGAGCAGGCCTGAGGAGAAGGGCTTGGGGGTGTTGGTTGACGAGAAGCCCGACATGATCCAACAACGTGCATTTGCAGCCCAAAAACCAACCATATCCTGGGCTGTATCAAGAGAAGCGCAACCAGCAGGTCAAGGGTGGTGATTCTCCCCCTCTACTCTGCTCTCGTGAGACCCCACCTGGAGTACTGTGTTCAGCTCTGGGGTCCCCAGCATAAAAAAGACACGGACCTGCTGGAGTGGGTCCAGAGGAGGGCCATGAAGATGATCAGAGGGCTGGAGCACCTCTCCTATGAAGACAGGCTGAGAGAGCTGGGGTTGTTCAGCCTGGAGAAGAGAAGGCTCTGGGGAGACCTTATAGCAGCCTTCCGGTACGTGAAGGGGACCTACAGGAATGAGAGGGAGGGACTCTTTAACAGGGCATGTAGTGATAGGACAAGGGGTAATGGCTTTAAACTGAAAGAGGGTAGATTTAGATTAGATATTACAAAGAAATTCTTTACTGTGAGGGTGGTGAGGCACTGGAGCAGGTTGCCTAGAGAAGCTGTGGATGCCCCATCCCTGGAAGTGTTCAAGGCCAGGCTGAATGGGTCTTTGAGCAACCTGGTCTAGTGGAAGGTGTCCCTGCCTATGTGTGTGGGTGGTGGTGGGGTGATCTTTAAGGTCCCTTCCGTTCTATGATTCTATGATTCTATGTTGAACTGTTCAGAGGCCTTGCAGCGGTCATCTTACAGGGTCATACTTTGCTGTCTCTGAACGCTCAGAGGAATGCGCCCAATATTTGTGAGTGGACTCTCTAACTGCACAAACATGAGTTTCAATTTAATTAAAAATTTAGGGGAGCATTCATGAACGATATTTGCATGTTCTCCCATCTTCAGTCACAGCTCTGCCTGTATCATTGGTTTAGAGTAGCTGTTCAGACTAGCATAATAAATAATAAACGGTCACTGAATATGGGTTGTCACTGTGGACAGTTTACTTGGTTTTCTCAGCATTTAGAAATGGTATTTCTCACCTCCTCCACACAAGTCTTTTCACTACCCTGCCAACTTCAAAATAACTTCATTCTGGTTTGAGGTGTTTCAAAAGTTATGTGAAGAGAAGCTTAGCTGTTTTTTTTGCAGGAACATTAGCTCAGGTATGCACCTCAATTCTAAATAAGTTACATTTCAGGAAGCATTTATGTAGTGTCTGTACAGTGGGAATGTACTGAAACATTCACATTTGAAAATGCTGTTGCACCAGTAGGTCTCAATAGCTATGTCTGTATGAAGAGCTTAATCTTTGGCAAAGTCCTAAAAGCTGTTGCCATGCTTGGAGTGGAATTTATTTTAGCATCTAAAAGAAGTTATGTGTCTAGCTATCTTAGTTTTCTGAAGTTCTTCTAAAGTCAACAGTGTGCAAGTGAGAGATCCTTCCACTGAAGATGCCTGTGGAGATGTCTGCTGATTATAGAACAAGCACCTGTAATCTAAGTATCTTCCAGTAGATGCTTAACTTTAAGATTTAGGAAATTAGGTGAGGTTAATCCTTCTGCTTACATTTACATATAAAGCTTCTGCAATGTGGATTCCCAGAACTTGACCTTTCAAGCTTAACTTGATATCTGAGCCATTAACTGAAGCCAGACTCCCTGGCATTTCCCACTGTGGTGCCTGGGTGTGAAAAGGCGCAAGAAATCACATCCAGAACAAGACCATCTACTTACCGTGCTGTGTTCATGGGGACATCAACACTGCAAATCAGCATTATGCAGACAAACTCTTCTCTTTAAAAGAATCACTTATGCTAGCAATTCTTAGGCCTGCCTATCTTCAGCTTTCCACCTTTTGAAAGTTGTCTTCTCTGTTGGTTTAAAATACAAATGTCATTTGCCTTCTCTCCATAGAGAGGTCCACAAGTGATTCTAGTCATCACAGTCAACAATGAGCTGCTGAAAGAGAAACCAGGATTGCAGATAAGTAGCCATAGCTCAGTATCAGATCAATACCTTCACTACAGAAATGCAGAGTTAGGTGCACAGTCATCTCTCGAATTTACTTATCCTGGATTTGATATGTCAGAGTTGGATAATTCCATTCAGCAGAAACACAGATATTGCAAAACATCTATGAACCAAGCAATGAACTGAATTCCTTTTTGAAAAAACTGGTACATAGATTTCTGTAGAACACAGGAGCAGCAACAGGAAAGGCATGGCCTAGTATGTCTGAGTTATACAAAACATAGTTCTGTGCCAAAAGCAGTAGTGTTAGTGGCATGTGAAAAATGATCAGTCTAGAGTCCCAATAATACTCCACATAAACTTTGTGCATGAGTAGAATTTTGGAAGTCATATGAACATAAGAATTACCATTTTTGATCAGACCCAAATCCTGCCTTGGTGAGCATCTTGTCTTCGGCACTTCCTATTCTCTTCTTTGTTATTCTACTTGCATCTCAGTTATGTCCAGAATTCCCAGTAAAATCAAGACTCTTCTGTCTAAGCATATGGTCAAAGGCATTCTCTGCCCCGAAGAATTTACAATCTGAAACCGGGAGCATCTCCAAACTGTTGGAGCTTACCCTATTGCCATAAAATGATCTATCTTAAAAGTTCGCTCTGGCAAAATATCCTAAGCATCTACTTAAGAGGTGCTGAGTGACCTCATTTAAACCAATCCTTAGGATTAGGCACAATGTTTGTTTAAAGTATTTTGAGATCCTGAGATATAAGAAGCTTTGGAAGTGCAAAGATTTTTTAACTGGCTTAATATGTTTTTATGTTTATTTGTAGATGTAAAACTTACGCAGTATAAAATTTGACAGCTAAGACTAGTCATGAAATTTCTCCAGGAAAATAAAAACCTGTTAACAATTTGCTGACATTCATGAAAACCCCTAAATGCTTCCAAATCTGCTTCCAGGTATTCATATGCAAGAATTTGAAGTCTTTTGCATTGCAAATATTAGCAAATGCTTTTTAAATGATGCTTGCTTTTCACACACCGTTTATATAAGAGCTTTCCGAGTAGCAGCAAATTGTAGTTCTATTAAATTTCAGTTCACCTTCACACTGGCACTTGTGCCAAAAATGTTTTTTTGGGGGTATTTTATAGACACTCCAAGAGTACATGTCAACCATTAAGGATCTGAATATAAGGTTACAAATAAGAAAATATGCTATTAATAATGAACGGGGTAAATCCTGTCTGCTTTACCCATGTGAGCAATTCAGTCAGTTTACTAATCACTTTATTTGAACAGAGGAGACTGCATATGTCATTTTACTGCCATTTGAATTTCTCTATTTACGTGTGAGGAGTGCAGCAAATAGAAAGAAAATAAGCGATTCACTCTGGAGTCTTGGATTAATTACCAACTTTGGATAACACTGTATTTAAGGCAGCCATTGAATTTTTAAGGAATTTTTTTTTTTTAAGACAGCAGCTTTTAATTTTGCAATGCTAGTACTTCTCTATGGCTTTATTTCTAGGATATTTATCCTAGTTTAAATTTAGCCATCTGGAGAGTGTAAGCACAAGTGGGAAATGGAGAGAAAATTTTACCCTTTTTTCTTTCTCTTGTGTATAGCAAGTTTGTCAAGCTTATCCTGGTGAGTCATGTCCAGCAGTTTTAATAATTTAGTCTCATTATTCATTAATTCACTTGAGATTATAATGTTTTTTGATCATTTACAGTTTTCCTTCTTAATGGTTCTGCTGCCTAACCCTACGGAGCACAGAACTGGGCCAGGCAGGGAAGTAGGAAGATTTGCAGTTCGGTAATGTAAAATGAATGAATCTGGAAGACTGAATTTTTCTCCTTATTTCCTCTCATTAGTACCCCTTTCACTCCCTTTTCCCCATGTCCTCCTTCTGAAGTTGAGCTCCCAGTCGTATGGATCCCTGGGAGATTCAGTGAGGAGAAGGAGCAGCCCCGGCATCCCTGTGTACAGCTGGAACCGCATCCAGCTCATGCATCCCGGTGGGATCTTTGGGGCCAGAGGAGGTGGCAGCCACAGCCACCAGAACCAAAATGCTCTGTTGCAAATTCCTCCTGATGGGTTATTGTTCACACCATCCTAAAAGTTTTACCACAGCTTGAGCAGCCTGGGCTTTTAAAGTTTAGCTTTACTCCTCTGACCCTGGCTCTTTCTCTCCCATTTGCCTTCCTTTTTGGGAATTTCCAGGAGGAATATGATAGTAGGGGTTGCCTGTACTCCATGTATGCACATAAAGTGTGCCTTCATGTTACTGTAGGCCCATAATCAAGGCTGTTGTTTGCTTTAATTTATGCCTCTTTCTCCTTCAGCTGAAGTAAGGCTTCTCCTGAGTCTGAACCTGCTGCAGTTTTGTGTCATCTGTGGCCACCTTTTCATCTGCTCTAAACCCAGTTAGCAGAGCAGTACAGTTGTACCAAACAAGTCTCCCAAATGCATTGGGGAGAGCAAGGAAATAGAAAGAAAAACACCTTTGCTACTGCCTTGCAGAACCTCCTTTCCCTGCCCCCACCATTTCTATAAACATCTTTTGATGAGGAAAGTGGGAATTTGGTGTGGAGAGTGGGAAGAATACATCAGCTTGGAGGAGGCGAGGGAGACTGGGAAGGGCAGAAGCCCGAGAGGTGGGGTAACAAAGTGGAGCCTGGGGGAGACTAGCTCTGTCTGGAAAAATCGAGTACAGATCTCCCGGTGACTGCAGATACGGTGTTGCTGCCAGTGGGCTTGGTGGCCCAGGCTGCCTTGCCAAAAACTGAGAGCACACAGTTGCCTAAGGAGTATTGTTAAATCAATCTTATAATTTTCTCTATTTGTCCAAAATACACCTTGTTTATTCTCCGTTATTTCATCTCCAAGGGTCTCTTCCATGAGGGCTTGAAGAACACTTTAATTAACAGCAGCAGTAACGACTGGCAGAGAGGTAGCAGCATGTATCTCCTTTCCTGCCTTGCCATTTCTTCAGTCAAGGAAGTCACTTGCGCTTTCTTTCATTATTCCTCCTCCTCCTCTCTCCCTCCCATGTGTCCTGACTCCCTGCCCTGATTCAAGAGCTTGAAGGGTCTGCTGGTGGTAGCCGTGGTGGCTGCAGGGAGGAGGGAATGGGGGAAAAAGCAGAGGGAGTAAAATAAGTGTCAAGGAATTCATTGTCTGTTCTCCACCTGTTGTTATTCTGGTCCCAATCAACCTGCTAGCCAGGCTGGAGCCAGTGGCCATCTGGAAACACTGCTCTGTTTATAAACTTGGCATGAAGCAGCACTCCCGGGCCCTGACCTCCCACACAAATCTGGAAACAATTAGAGCAAGATGATAGGCAGGCGGGGAGAGGAGGGGAGAGAAAAAGAGCGCGTGAGAGAGGAGGCTGCAGAGAAAGGAAAAAACAGACAGAGAAGGGGAGTGTGGAGAAGGTGGCAAATGTTTCGGAGATGCAAATATTTATGCCCACCTCAAATGACCGCTGGCTCATTAATTATTGCCCTTGCCAAAACAGCTTTTTTTTCATGAAGGCTAAGGCATGCCTCTTTACCTCCCCCAGCAACACAGGTTTTCCAAATTATATTTTGTTTTATGCTGCTGAAAGTTTGCCTTTACGACTCTTAGGAAATTAAGATGGGTCTGTTAGGTCCACACGCTCAGACCCATACATGTTCTGTACTTGGTGGTGTTGAAAACTGGAGTCCAAATATTGCAGTTCCCGCCCATCTCTACTAGGAGTAATGTCTTTCTCTGCTACTTGCACACCCCGGCGTGCAGCTTTCCAGAAGGGACGGCTCCCAGTCTGCAGCTCCCTGGAGTGTGGGAGTCATTTGGGCTCAATTCTCTCAAGCCTTCTCTTGCCCCACCCTACCCACCCACTCTTATTGCAACTCATCATCATCTTTACTGAGAAGACTGTGCTTTTCCTGGTCAAACCAGACCTTCAGTCACCGGGTTACTCCCTAGCTCCTCTTCAGCTTTTGGACCCTTTCCCAGCCCTGCTCTTGCTGTGCAGGTAGGCAGCCTGCCCATCACCAACGTGCTCCAGTGGAGCCTTAAGGAGAGCAAGGAAGAGCCACAGCTCATCGCTAAACGAAACCATGCATTTCCCTTTCTGGATATGTGGTATGGGCAATCCTGTCCATGCTCTGCATGGTTTTAATGTAGCTAATACAGATGCCAGTGTGTTAATTCACTTCTCACAATGTGTCCTTTCAGTGTAAGAGCTGCAAGAGTGAGTCCTGGACGAGACAAGCCTGACATTCATTTCTGCTGGCCTGCCTAAGGGGAGGATCCCTTTTGGCTCACCTGACAAATCTCTTACTTACACATCCTGAGAAGCCAAGCATTGTGTTTCAGGTGCAATAAAAAGACAGCTCCTTCCTGGTGTGAGGAGCTGCTGGTGGTGACATTGATTTTTTCTCAGAGTGCATCCAAACAGATCCCTGTGCTGGACCAGGTATGGCCCCGGATGGCCATGTTCAGAGCTGCTACTGGGGCAGTGGTACCCAAGAGGGTGTAGCTGAGCATGCAGTATAACCCACACCTTTTTGTTTCCGTGATTTTCTCCATCCACCAGCCTTAGACCTGGACTAGTGTGCCTTGCTCATGAGGTAGATTAAAGGTTTATCTGCCCTGTAATTTGGCCATAGAAAGCTATAGCTCAAAATGCCCAAGGTCATTTTTTTTTCCTTGGCATAGGCTTTGACATGCTTGCCTCTGGTGCGTGCATCAGGGCAGCCTTTGGCCCATCAGCTCTCACCAGAGTGAGTGGCTTGCCTCAGCTATTTTATGCTGGCCACGATACAGGCATGGCCCAAGTAAGACCAAGACAACTGATAATGCTTGTGATACCAGCAGCTGTGCAGAAAAGGAATGATCAACTGCAAGATGAGGGCTGTTTGAATTTTACAGCTCCTAACGAGTGATGTGTTATGCAGAGGTAGTTGTGGTTTGATGGGGAACCATTCTGCATGCTATGGGAGGCACACAGGATCCACTCTGTTTGTGTCATGCTGCATAACAGTATCTCCATTATCTAATGCTTATTTTCCCTCAAATGGTGAGCTATCACCATTGGATACATGCTTATAGTATCTGTGCTCTCGTTCTTTGGGGTGCTGGAAATCTTCTGAAAAGTGCTTAAAAGGACTTTTCCTCTCCAAGGGAGTTCAATGGTTCAGATTCTTTAATCTGAATGAAATATTGCTATCATAATTAGTGCTAATTGGCAGCTTTGTTTGTAGCCTCATCAGAGCCAGTGATTAGCTAAACAGAATGAGGAGGCTATAAATGTGTGTCTATTCTATAGATAAATAGAGGACCTTAAGGTCAATTACTGCTAAACCAGCACTTTTCAGAGCACTGTGTTCATGTACTGCCTCCTTCCCTTACCAGAAATCTGTGTTTCACAACAGCTGGTTACTTTTCTCAGATTTGCAGTAAGCATCAAGTTATTACGTTAATGTCTGGTGTGGCTATTCCTATGCTGACCCACTCAGGAATGCATTTTGTTTTGACATGACCTTGGAAACTTAAAGGAATACAAAATGCACAACATGTAGGCGTGTAAAAATAAATACAGGGAACCCACCAGACATGAATAGCAAGGAGGCTAGAAGCAATTCAGCCACAGGGCTAAGAAACAAATGGTTTCTTTATGTGGCTCTGGCTGTTCGGTAGCTGTACTTCAGAGCAATGTAATGGGTTTTAATGTTCATAAAAATGTTCAATCTGGTAAACCAATTTTTAGACTCTTACAGAGTCTTGTTGAAATTGGATTCATTTGAACTGTAATATAAAATATTATGTTTACTTAACCCTTGTAAACTGATCTCCTTTGTCTTCACGAACTTGCTGGGCAGTTAAGGACCTAACATTCCTTCCACAGTTAATAAAATTTTGCATTTTTCTCTCTATTCATAAACTTAATTACAGTCAGACGTGGTTAATCAACATCAAACTTTTTTAACACTCATTCTTTTAGATAGCTTTTGGTTGAAAAATAAATATGAAGGTCATGCATTGAGGCTTTGTATATTATTAAGGTTCCTAAAGTCTGCTTAGATTTTTTCTGTGTGCAGCCCTGCAGATAGTGCAGCATGCATCGACTGAGGTCTGATTGTACCTATGATGCAAGCTTTAAATCATGTCAGAGACTTTGCTCTTTACAAAAGGTGATAATCCATTTCTGTCCTCATTTTTGACTCAAAGTCCTGCTGATGTGAATGGCAGTTCAACATTCAAAGCTGCTCCTCTGTTCCCCTCTCTACCCATTTCCTGAATTTTCATCTGTCTTGCGCCAGGCCCCTGGAGATATTTCATACAGGCATTTCTATGTTACTTGCAAGTGGGCAAGAATAAACTACATTCCATATGGCCATTAGGTAGCCTTTTTGCTACATGTACATTGCGTTTCCCAAGGCACTCAGGATTTACAAAAATCCTTCAATGGTACTGTTGATGTTGATCAAAGAGTCCGTGATTCAAGAATTTATGAAGAAGGATTTTGAGGTTTTCTGTCTGAAATTTTGCAGGGAATACAGTGGCTGGAATAGGGTTTATAAATCCCAAAGCTTTTTCTGGAGGTAGCTGGTAGGTAGGAGTGAAATCCCTTTACAGCCTTAAAAGACGATATGATTTGGTGTGCACTTTTGTTAATTAATTTAACAATGAATGCCTGGCACTTGGTTAGCTATGCGTGGATTGTCGAGCTCCTGGGGACCATTTCAGCCCACTCTTGTTGTGGAATATTAAACAAAGTGCAAGATTAGAATTTTAACTAAAAATGAATAGTGAAAGGACATAGCATGTTGTAACTTCAGCTTTCACCTCAGAACTGATTAATGACCATGGAAGATAAATGTAAAAGGTCAAAGCTATCAATTTGAAAACAAGGAGCAATAACAGAGCTGCCATTTCTTAAGTTCAAGCTTCCTGCTACTTTAAGTCCTGCTTGCAATGGCTTACGCTAAGTGTTCAGTAAGGCTTATGATAGCACTTTGCATAAAGCTGAATTTTATCAGGGCTACTTTTCAGCTGTGAATCAGACATGCCTTTGTGTATAAGTTCAATGTTCTGATACTACTAGGACAGATGTGAAGCTGTGCAGAATTTTAGCAGAGTAGCTACCAAAACAAGGCAAGAAAGTAGGAGACCCTTTTGTGTGTATGCCTCTACATGTGTTATTTAAGGAAGATAGCTTCATCTCTGACAAAGCATCTGTTATTTCCTTGCGGTGCTCCTTTTTACCCAGTTTTATGACATGACTAATCGAAGCACTGGGAGATCAAGTACCTTGCTCAAGGTCACAGATTAATTTGGTGGCTCTGTCTCAAACCTAGATTTCAGCATGGCTCTGACTTTGCGATAACACAGCCTTTGTGGACTCCGAAACTAAAGGCAATACAAACAACTGCATATAGTATAAGCAGTGCAAAGATGTTTTTTGTTGTTTGATGTTCTCTTTTAAAAAATATGTGGAGAGAGAGTACATGAAGAGGGACTAGGAAGGGAGTAAGTGAAAGAAAACACTGTGTTCTGTGTTCACAAGACAGTAACAAGGACTTGTACTAGCTGCATTCATGCCCAGACTGTGAATACACAGCTTGCATGTTTCAAAGTCTTTTCCACAGAGTGCCTTGTAATCACTATCCTCAGCATCCTGTTTAAGAGAAGCTATTAACTACTTGCAGTACTTTCCTTCTATTTTTCGGTAAGATAATATGAGGCAAAGGCCAAGAGCTAACGTCAGGATCTGTCCAAAGCACTTTTTTTTTTTAAAGAGGTCTGTTAGTCGATATTTTTGAAGTGGCAGAAAGGAAGCACCGGGGCAGCGTCCTTCCTGGCTCTGCACAGCTTCCTGCGCGCTTCCCTGCCGGAGCGTTAGTCAGAGCCCTGCAACAATTCATGCTCAGCCTCCCACGCCATCGTCTGCCTGGCTTTGATTTTCTGAACTTGTACGATTGGCCGGCCAGTCTGTTCTCTGACTTAACGATGAGTGTACAGGTGGCAGAGCAAAGAGCCAGCAGAAACATCTCTGTGATTCAGAGATTGCAAATGATCTCTGCATGCGCGTCTCTGAATACACCTGCCTTTTAATGCTGTAGTAGACAGGGTTGCGTAATGTACCCAGATTAAAGTCTACAGGGCTCTTGGATAAACCCCTTGTGGTTAAAAAAAAAAGAAAAATTAGAGGTGACTGATTGCTGACTAAACTGTTTTCACGCGCACATTTCTCATATCCCTTGTGATGAACTCTCTCCAAACTTCTTCCCACCTGTTTATGGCTTGGCTCTCTGGGCCAGGTACTGTTCCCATTGGCACAAGTGCAAATCCAGTTACCTGATGTAAATTAAAACCAGTTGGGCTACTTGGGCTTCACATCATTGTAGTCATTGTGGAGCCATGATTTGTGAATGGAGTGATGTCTAGCGCCGTAATTTCCTGCAAATGTTGAAGAAGACACTGACTTTGCCTGTAGCAACAGCTGCTGAGAAAGGGAAGAGAAAAACATTTGCAAGAGCAGGAGAAGATAACAAAGGCAGCGTGCAGGGAAGAGTCAGTCAAAGGACCATGTTTATCTTTGTCTAAGTGTTTGTTCACTGAGAGAAACAGGGATTTGCAGGCTTTTGGGTTTTCAGCCTTTTGTGGGTGTGCCTTTTATCACATTTCCTTTTTAAAAATATAACCAGCCTTTTTCTATTCTGATAGTACAACTATTAGTAACTTCATCTTGAGAGCCAGTGTAGTAATGCAGTCTAACCTTTTTCTGTTCTCTCTCTTCACCTTTTAAAAGTCTTGGAGATAATTTTGTGTTAAAAACAAGCTGTCTTCTCAAAGAGAACACTCCTGTTCTGATCCTGTTGTCACTGCAGTGAGAAACTTGTTTTTACCTCCCCATGGCCTAATGCAACAAGACAGGCTAATGGAGAGCCTCTCAAGAAACCAGTAGGCTTTGACTTTTCTTTAAGAGGACAGAGGATAGCAGAGTTTGGGAAAGCTGTATACTCTGCAGTAATAGAACTAACCTTAGACGCTGCCTTACAGCTGCTGTCGTGAGGGTTCATACTGCTCTGCACCCTTGGGACAGATTTCAAGGCAAATGTTTAGCAAGAAACCAGATATTGAAGCAAGAGAGATGAAATGTTATGAGGACAAAAGGATTCTGCTGTTATCAGAAACACCTGGGTCCTCAGATCGGCCAGGGTCAAAGAAACCACCTACGTTCTTCCTGCCACATACATATGAAATACAATTTGAATAAAAAGACTCAGCAACTCATAAGAGATCAGAGCTTCTTGCACCTTCTCTGTTACCCTATTATTAGCTTCTCTTGCTGTTTGCAAGTCAGGCTGTATTTGTGCACTTCAGTGGGAATGGCTTTGTAACAGAGTTTTGTAGATGACTTGTAGTTTTGTGAGAATTAACCATTATGTGACAGAAAAACCTTAAGCGAGGAGTGGATGGGTTGATGTACTGAATGATTTTACATTATTAAAATATTTGCTGTGCAGCTGTTAAACCAGATTTGTTGCCTTTTTTTTTTTTTGTTCCATTCCTTATTTTCTTGTTTTTATTCATCCAGAAAACTGCCCAAGTTGTTTTTGTACTAGGAATAGTTTATTGTGTGTTTAGTGTATTCCCAATGCAGGCTAAATGTTTGCATTATTATAGTAACTCTGACATGTTCCCAAATAATATTAGCTGAGATTTGATGAGTGACTACTGTTGATATAATGCAAACGTGACCTATATTAAAAAAAAAGCTTCCAGCCCTCTCTGACACTAAGACTTGTCTGGTACATCAGCTTACTTTTGTACTCAGCAGCTGCTTTAACAGCATTTACACTAAGCCATGAAATGGAATATATCTCAGTAAAGTGAAGTGACTGTCCATTCTGATCTTCTTGAACTGGGCCTGAAGTTTCACATTATGTCCCTCAAATTTTTGCCAGGAGACCTCAGCTGCTCTATTTCTACTTCATCTATGAAAGTGCTTTGCTTTTTGCAGAATGTTGGAGACATATGACTCTGTCAAGTTACATTTGCTGTTAGTTTAGAAGAAACCTGTGAACTTTGTGAAAAACAATGAAAAGAAAACTTGTGGCACATGGTATCCGTTTTACTGCTTTGTTCACAATTGTGTTATGTACCTTTAGATGGTGGATGGTAACTGTCAAGAAGTCAAAGCTGGTTTTTTATTGTCATATATGTTCATTTTTCATTATTTCATGATAAAATTCTTCAGTACCCGAAGGTACTGACAGCGTATATAACTTTTAAAGTATACATTTGTGTTTAATATTACTATTTCATAATCCTAAAGATGTTAACACAAGGTTTCTTGGAATACTTATTAAAAAAATAGCCACTCTGCATTACGTACATGACTGCGTTTAGTGGGGGTAAAGAATTTCCTTGCATCCTAGTGAAGAAAAATGGTATTAAAATAGAACTAGGAGAGAATTCATCTGCTTCAGCCCTCTGACCCAAGGCTTCTTATCTTGAGTATTTCTGACAGATGCCTGTGGAAGTCCTTGAGCTGTTTGGTTCCTCACAGTAGGACTTCCTGAATTTCGCAGTTTGCATTAGTTTAGAGAGACATCCCTGCTACCTTTTAGATTAAGCTGCGCTCTGCTTGCAAAGGCCCTGGTGCAAAGGCTTGTTCTCAAGATTTATCACTGTTGCGAACTGCGGCTCAGCTATGCTGCAGCTGCAGTAAACCACTGTCTGCCATTACTGTTTTAAGCACCATGTTGATTAAAACTTCTTTGAGGCAGTCTGTGTTTTAGTGGCAGGATGTGTTAGTTTGTGTCATGGCACACAACAGTGTCAGTTCTACAGGAACTGAGCCAAGATTGGCCATAGTAAGAAGGTCACTCAGACATAATGTGAGCATAGCACCTTCCTACAGTTTTTCAGAAACAGAAATGGGTATACAGGGCTTTGTTTTCCAACACACTCTTTAATTGACCTTGCTGTTGCAAGATAGGAAAACTTTGCTTTTTGTTCTTTGGTGTTTATAGGTTTCTGCAATCATGTGAAAGTGGTGTTTTTTACAAAAGGTAACAGTTGTTATGCTTGTAAATCAGAATAATAAATAATGAAGCTTTTTTTTTTTTTTTGGTGGACTATTTCTGCCTGAGAGTTGCATTCCCTGTGCACTAGAAAGAACATGTTTCCTGACCACTAAACACCTTTTCCGCTTCATGTAAGTTGACACTTGTGTTTGTAGCACCAGGAAAAGTGAAATCAACCAAAAGAAGTCAAGTTTTTTTTTAAATGGTCTGTAGGGCACAGATAATTTATGCATCATCGTCATCATCAGGTTACATAGGAGTTTTGTTTCTTTTAGCGCAAACCGATTTCTTGAATGCTGAAATAAAAACCCTATTTCCAGCAATACCCAAGTCTTTCCATTTTGCTTCTACTGCCTCAGGAGAACCTCCTTCATGGAAAACTGATTGCAGGAGACAGACAATTTCCATAAGTTTTCTGCTGCCTTGTATTGCTTTCATCCGTGGTCCTTAAACATACATTCATTTATAAAAGGTTTTTTATTTATTTCTCAGGTGATAAAGATGTTACCATAGGTGAGGTTCTGCAGCAGGAATCTCAGATATATAGAGGGTTGCATTTTATGACATTCTTTCACTCATTAAAATGAAAAGGTTACAGTGCAGTTGTCTGAAGACTGAGAGTAAAAGTTATTCCCTTTCTGCTACCTGTTTTTCCGTCCCCAGGGCGATTCAGCCTCAGCCCCCTCTTCCCAAGGCTGGAGCCTAAAGGCACTAAAGAGGTGGCCCCAGGATGTAATACTGGAAGCGGGCTGGAAGTGGGGAGAAGGAGCATTTCAGGAAAAAGAAATTACTTCACAAAACCTGTATTTGTCAGTTCTTAAACTATTTGTGTTCCGGTCAGAGCTTGCTCGTTCATGATCCAAATTCTCCCCTGGCTTAGTGCTGCAGTGAAATCATACTTCTGTGCTTCTGACATTGCAGGCTTTTGCCAGCAGAGAAATGATTGTGATAACACAGATCCACCAGGGATGGGCAAACTACTTCAATAAAAATAGCAACTGCCATGAACCTCAGCCCAAATTTTGAACTCTCTCCCCCACCTCTTTTTTTTATTTTTTATTTTTTTTTAAAGCTAACATGATTTCAATAAGTACCTCCCTGAAATTAATCATGTGGACTCTACAGTCTTGGCCGTCTTTGCTCATCCAGCTGCTGTCCTCAAATCTGACAATTTCCAATGCTTCCCTTGGGTTAGAGGGAGTGAGTACATTTTGGGGTATACCTTTGACCTGAGGAATGCATGGGATGGGAAGACATCAGCCAGCTGAGCCCAGAAGAAAATGCGCCAAAACTGAGACTCCCCTGATAAAATATAGCTTGGAGAGGGGAGCTCTTGGAAGCCAGAGGGAAGGAGCTGCTTTAGGTGCAGGGAGGGGGATGAGGAGGGGATGGAAAGACTCTGATTATGTTGGAAAGAATAAATTCAGAATAGAAGAAAGAGATTTCAGAAGATTTCCATTAGCCCTGATCATCCAGGCCGCACTGCCAGATTGTCTCAGCCTGAAGTGTGGGTCCTTAGGGTGAGCATGAACAGAGCATTTCCCTATCACCTTGCACATTTTATGCAAAAGAGATGTGGGTTGCAGAGGTAATATTCCATTTACCCCCATAGTGGGAAGTTGTCCCAGAGTATATAAGAATGAGTGAATGAATATGGCACAGCTGCTCCCTCGTGGGCTGCGGTGCAGGGGGCAGGCTGAGTGTCCTGTGGGAATGGACTTTGACAGGCTGATGGAGCGCACAGCTCAAGTGCCCCTTGTAGGTAGGGACCTTGAGAAATCCCTTCTGCTTCTGCTCAGGCCATATGTTAGGCATAAGAGATGTGAGCCTGTTTTGCTGTACCCTGGCATGGTCAGGCATGGCAGTGGCCACATGGCAGACTCATCCTGGCACAATCCTGGGCTTACGGAGCCATATGACTTTCGGGATGCAGAAGGCTCGTGCCTAGCTCGGTGGAGTAAAAGCAGAGAAGCAAGGGTCTGTCTCGTTATGTAAATGTATCCTCATGGGTGAAATGCAACCCCTGTTCCTCTAGCTGTCTGTGAAAGCTCAGCTGAGGAGAGAAAGTGGGCTTGCAAGAGAAAGCAGCTTAGTTTTGGACACAACGAGCATAGGTAATTAGCACCTCTGAGGAGACTAATGAAGAGAAGCATGAGGATGGCAATTTGCAGTTAATGCCAGTGTGCTGGTGAGCCTTCCAGAGCATGGAAGTTTCTCTTTAAGCCACGTACATGCTGCAGAGCAGGCGTGTGGGAAAGGTTACAGTGAATTTGCCCTCACATAAGAATCACTTTAGAGCAAATAACAGTCCCAACATGAGAAAATGATTTCAAGCCATGAGAAGCTGAAACATTGTTCAAGGACTTGTCAGATCTGTTTTCTGCATTTCTTTTTTTCATATGTTTAGCTTAGGTAATATTTACGGTTTTAGGCATTTGGTTTATTGGCCACGGTGTTCACTTTAATCAAACTATCACATGCTGTATGTGCCTTGCTGTGGTCTGTATTGCATGTAATTAGGGGGTAGCTATACAGTGCTCTCCCAGCATGAAATGTGCTGGCCTTTAGAAATTGTGCTTCTTCATGACTCTGGTGTTTAATTGCATGCCAAGTGTGAAAATGAATCTGTTCCGTATAAAAAATAATGGTATATATACAGTGCCATTGATCTTGCATTTCAAAATATGGTTACAAGCTATACTGAATAAATCCATAGCAAGTACTCCTGAATGTGTTTCCTGTGACTAATGGAGGGTTTGCTTGTGCCTGACAGCACAGAGGGGGCTGCCAAGATGGTGGGGGAGGAAGGAGGCAGGAGCCCAGGGCAGTTCCCATGGGTCTGGCGATAAAAGAAGCCTAAACCTCCTTTTTTTTTTTCTTTTTTTTTTTTTTTTTCCCTGGCAGCCTCCTGCTCGGTGCCAGCACCCTCTGTGCTGCTCAGGAAAACTTTGCCCCATCCGTTTCAGCTGTCCCTGACTCTTTGCAACCATCACAGCTTGCAGAGGGGTTTCACTATGACTGATGAGAGCAAGGAAGGGGCAGGGAAGGGAGGCGTCGATGGGGACAAGAGGGTGGATATTTTGTTATCCATGGAGCCACCATCCCACAGGGACTTCTGGGCTGCCTGCAGCTATTGCATCTGCTGGGCTTGGCTAGCTGATGCCAGCCATGTCTCCAGGGGTGCCTTGTCCCTCCCGGGTCCTTGCGGCAGCCCCATCTCTGCAGTCAGAGCGTGCTGGGACTGCGGCTGTGCGAAAAGCTGGGAGCAATGGCTCTTCTCCTCTCCTCCCTCCTTACCACTGCCAAGATCAGCCATGGGGAGATGGTCACTGGACACAGGCAATTTTCGGAAAGCCTGGGCAGATCTCACAGGCAGATGTGATGAGGACTTGTTAATGCATCTCTTTTTCCATTCTGAAAGATGTCTTTCTCTTAAATAGGTGTGTGCTCACAGAGCACTGTGAAGGCTCCCTGAACACTGAAAAAGAGAATTAATTTCTGACTGTGAAACTAAAGCCTCGCCTAGGTTTATCCACTTTTCTCTTTCTCCCTTCATGCCTTAATACTCTAAGTAAGGTTCAGGTGCTTGCTAACCATTTTTCAAGAGGTGGAGGGAGGCCAGCACGTTTCAGCACTCTTAACTGTGCGTGTGAAATTCGTGGATTCTAAACTCTTAGAAGTACACTGTGAGGCCAATCATTTGTACCTGCAGAGGAGGAGTTTGGCCTTTTAACCATAATTTAGCCATTATGTCAGGACCTTGGATGTTAGACTGTTATTCTGCTTGGGGTAATTTCAGAGTTAGGTCACAGCGGGATCAATTCTGGACCTCCTTCCCAAAAGCTACTCTTTTCCATGGTCAAATACTATCTCAGCAAACCCATGTGGATGTTAATTGTGGTTGCACAAGTATGCCGTTATTGCAGATGTGTAAATTGGGGAAGCTACAGCTCAGGCATGTGCTCCCCTCCAGCAGGTCTGCTCTGCAGGAGTACTGTGATCAGAGGGATGGTGGAGGCAGCTGAAGCTGGTAACACCATTAGCCTCTTCGTGAGACCTGTCAAGGACCTGGCAGAGTAAATTTTTACCACTTTTTGAACTCCACTCCCCTGAGCATTTACCTGGGCACCCTGTATACTTCAACTAGTACTGTACTGAATTCAGTGTATTGTCCAGGAAACAACACATGCATTTATATATGCAGGATGAAATTGAGCATTGTGAATTATAATCCTACTGTATGCATATCACATGGTTTTTAATGCAGCATTGTGACAGAGAAATTAGGGGTAAACCATAATATACTAGGCTGATAAACTAGATCTCTCCCCATAAAACATTAAGCTGGTCATGAACTCTGCATGTTTTTTTACCTTTAAATATCACACAAAATTCTCCTTAATGCTTACTAATCTCCACTGAAATCTGCACTCATGCATGATCTGTAGGTGACAGACACTTCCAGTCCTGGGTGTGGAACTTGACTCTTCTGGGATGTCTGTATGACTACATCTCTCTCCTCTTTTCCAAAGGTCTGTAATTCATCTGAAAGGAGTTCAGTGCTCCATTACTTACTGTGTTTCTCATCTTGCTTTTGCTTTTTTCTTTCCTACTAGACTTTCTCTACTGTGTTTTACTTATTTCAGAGACTAAGGGTGCAGGTTTTGAAATAATCATTTTTTGTGTATTTCTTTTAGTGATGTTGAAAGCTTGAGTGCATCAGCAAGATGACAAAATTGCTGAGTGGCTTTGGCACCTGAATCTCTTAGCAAATCCTGTTAACAAAGACATTTCTCAGGGGTAGGGTGGAGGGACTTGGGAAGTAAGAGATACAAAGAAGATTGAATAAATGTGCACACAGTGTCAGCTCCCAGGGTCTGGCTGATCTGCTCGTCATGCAGTTTGAAGGGGAGAGGGAAAAATTCACCTCTGAACTCTTCCAGGCCTAAGACTACTTCGTGTTGGGCTGGTGCCTTAGAGTATGGCTGCTGAACCTGTGCTGGTTACCAGTATGCTTGGGTAGCAAGGACGGTGGCCAGCTATGTAGGACACACTGCCACTCCCCTATTCCTTGCACAAATGATACCTCCTGCTGTGATGCTGAGAAGTGCAATGTCACACCTCCTGACACCTCCACTGCTGTGGCATTGTTGGCTGAATCTTCCTGAAACAGTGCAGCAACATCTCCTGGGAAAACCGCCATGATGCAAAGATTGCAATGCAGAAGCTGCCACTGGATGGGTTTCCTCCCTGATTTCAGTAGAACTTCTTAAACGGTTTGAATCGATGATATTGTGACACATAGAAAAGTGGATAAAGTTAGTTTGCTGGTATGGTTTTCCATACTGGAAAATCCGTATGGATTTCCATTGCTGGATTGTGTGATTCTCTAT
Organism: Buteo buteo; assembly: GCF_964188355.1. Taxonomy (NCBI): domain Eukaryota; kingdom Metazoa; phylum Chordata; class Aves; order Accipitriformes; family Accipitridae; genus Buteo; species Buteo buteo. The sequence goes on from NC_134173.1 coordinate 32,975,337, forward strand.
TGCCCAAATGAGAAGTAGGCAAACTACATTTGCCCAAGTTTCTCTCATTACACAGCTCACTGGACCCAATTGTTTTACTACCCAAGTATTATTCCATGAAGTGGCACTGTCTGAAGAGTAAATCACTATGGCACTACATTGATAAATTTGGTAAAACTCAGTGCAGAGTGAGACAAAGTATAGTGTGAACACTGTCAATGGAGTCTGGCTATCAATCCAACCCATGGCAACAATCTCCATTTTGAGCCTTCCCCATCTTTTCTTTCATTTACAAATGAGTCACCATTGCCAGCAATACTATACAAAAAAAATTGAGTTTTGGTACAGTTATTTTACCTGTTTGTTACACCTTTTGTACAAAATTACATCAGGCTCCTTCAGCCATACCATCCCCACTGGACATTTGAAAACTTGGTTAATATGACAACGTTTGATAATATAGTTGAAAATGAATAAACTGGTAGGATGGACACTGCATGGTAGAGGTGTCCCTTCCTTGGTCAAAGCAAGTGACTCCAGCCTGACAGCCAGAGTCTAAGTCCAAAAGTTGACCTGAAGCTAGGACTTGGACTCCAGCGTGGCAAATTAAGGGTTCCCTGGGATGGAAAGTAGATGTCAGCCTATGGGTCTTTGTGAAACTATTTCTTGCTAGTAAATGTAATTCGGTCTCCCTATAACATTCTTTCTTCAACCCTGAATAAAGGTTAGTGGAATGAATAAATGTTAATGGAATATAGCTAGACTTGTGTAAGCTGTTTGACATGGGATCATACAGCATAGTGATTATTAATAAGATAGACTGATTCAAAACTAATGTGTCATATGTGATATAGATGAAGACTTCCTTAAGTCATAGGGCTCAGATATAAATTGAAATGGGAAATCATCGCTGCATGACAAGTTCACATGGAAATTCATTAACATGAACAATTTCATCAATGGTTTGCAAAGAGCCCTATGAATTTGGTTCTTGTCTTGGTTTCAGCCAGGATAGAGTTAATTTTCATCTTAGTAGCTGGTGCAGTGTGTTTTGGATTTAGTGTGAGAATAATATTGATAACACACTGATGTTTTAGTTGTTGCTAAGTAGTGCTTATTCTAAGTTAAGTATTTTTCAGTTTCCCATGCTTTGCCAGCAAGCAGGTGCACAAAAACCTGGAATGGAGCACAGCCAGCTGACCTGAACTAGCCAAAGGGATATTCCATACCATAGAACTTCATGTCTAGTATATAAACTAGGGGGAGTTGGCTGGGAGGGGCGCATCGTTGCTTGAGCATCAGTCAGCAGGTGGTGAGCAGTTGCATTGTGCATCACTTGTCTTTTCTTGGGTTTCATTTCTCTTTTTTTTTTAAAAAAAATCCTTTTCATTACTATTATTATTATTATATTTATTATTATTGTTATTATTTTATTTTATTTTAGTTACTAAACTGTTCTTATCTTAACCCACGAGTTTGACTTCTTTTTTTTTAATTCTTCTCCCCATCCCACTGGGAGCAAGGAGGAGTGAGTGAGCGGCTGTGTGGTGCTTAGTTGCTGGCTGGGGTTAAACCATGACAGTTCTAATAATAACTTGGTGACAAAAAAAGATGGGAATGATGAATTATAAACATAGGTGACATTTTTTTATTTCAACTGTATTTAAGGTCATATATCAAGAAACATGTCACTCTTGCAGAAAGGCAGAGGCTGAGCTGTCTATCTTGGGAAGATAGAAAATTATAAAAGAAGTTTAGGGTTTGTGGCCATGGGTTCTCATTTTAATGTTTGGCTACAAGAGATAAAACAAAGTATGTGAATGGTGGTATATGAGTGAGAACTGAGAGGCTACATTTCTTCCGTGTTTGGTGGCAAGCACTGCTACAGCAATGCTGCATCCAGTTCTAGTATTCACAACTCAAGAAGGCCGAAGATGAACTGGATGATTTCAGATGAAAACAACATTACAGAAGCAGTTTTACAGCAAAGGAAGTGCAGGGATTAATTTATTTCCAAGACAAAGGTTAGAGGGTTACTTGGTTATACTCTGAATTACCTACATAAGCAATAGAAATCATCAACAGTGGACTCTCCAGAGAAAGGTATAGCAATATCCAATTCCTTGATGTTAAAGTCAAACATATATCAAGTAGAAATAAGGCCTGTGTTTTAATTGTGGATATCTGGTATTAGGGATGAATTACATTTTTGCATTCTCTGTCAGTAGACTATTGACTTGATTGACATGATTCAGATCACAACTATTTTTCTGAAGATATATGCTAGGCAAACAGCTGCTGGTCTTGAAGCATGAGCTTCCATTGCAAAACTTGTGGCCAGGGTTAGGGAAGAGATCAGATGCAAAGACATCTTTTCTAAGCTTAAAACAGTATATTTGCATCCTTTGCATGTTTTCTATCCTTGCACATTAAGAATGGGTGAAAGTACAAAGCAAAGTGAACTGTTGCTTGGAACTGTGCTGGAGATAGTTATTGACAATCTTTCAAATTATACTTGGTTGTACCTGCTTTTCACACAGATGAAGCAGGCTGCAGCAAAGTACTACTATTTATTTGAAATCAACTCAGGTGAAAGAAATTTTGGCCTTTGGAGATGTAAAACAGATCTTGTGAAGTAGAATCATAGAATCATAGAATGGTTTGGGTTGGAAGGGACCTTAAAGATCACCTTGTACCAACGCCCCCCTGCCATGGGCAGGGACACCTTCCACTAGATCAGGTTGCTCAAAGACCCATTCAGTCTGGCCTTGAACACTTCCAGGGATGGGGCATCCACAGCTTCTCTAGGCAACCTGCTCCAGTGCCTCACCACCCTCACAGTAAAGAATTTCTTTGTAATATCTAATCTAAATCTACCCTCTTTCAGTTTAAAGCCATTACCCCTTGTCCTATCACTACATGCCCTGTTAAAGAGTCCCTCCCTCTCATTCCTGTAGGTCCCCTTCACGTACCGGAAGGCTGCTATAAGGTCTCCCCAGAGCCTTCTCTTCTCCAGGCTGAACAACCCCAGCTCTCTCAGCCTGTCTTCATAGGAGAGGTGCTCCAGCCTTCTGATCATCTTCATGGCCCTCCTCTGGACCCACTCCAACAGGTCCGTGTCTTTTATATGCTGGGGGACCCAGAGCTGAACACGGTACTCCAAGTAGGGTCTCACAAGAGCGGAGTAGAGGGGGACAATCACCACCCTCAACCTGCTATCCCCACTTCTTTTGATGCAGCCCAGAACACTGTTGGCTTTCTGGCCTGCAAACACACATTGATGGGTCATACTGGGCTTCTTGTCAATCAACACCCCCAAGCCCTTCTCCTCAGGGCTGCTCTCAATCCACTCATCGCCCAGCCTGTATTTGGGCCTGGGATTGCCCGTAGGACCTTGCACTTGGCCTTGTGGAACTTCACGAGGTTCGCACAGGCCCACCTCTCAAGCCTGTCAAGACCCCTCTGGATGGCATCCCTTCCCTCCAGGGTGTCGACTGCACCACACAGCTTGGTGTCGTCAGCAACCTTGCTGAGGGTGCACTCGATCCCACTGTCCATGTTGCCGGCAAAGATGTTAAACAGCGCTGGTCCCAGTACCAACCCCTGAGGAACACCACTTGTCACAGGTCTCCACTTGGACATTGAGCCATTGACCACAATACTTTGAGTGCAATCATCCAGCCAACTCCTTGTCCACTGACCGGTCCATCCATCAAATCCATGTCTCTCCAGTTTAGAGACAAGGATGTTGTGCCGGACAGTGTCAAATGCTTTGCACAAGTCCAGGTAGATGACGTCAGTTGCTCTTCCCTTATCCACCAACGCTGTAACCCCACCATAGAAGGCCACAAAATTTGTCAGGCACGATTTGCCCTTAGTGAAGCCATGTTGGCTATCTCCAGTCACCTCCTCATTTTCCCGTGCCCTAGCATAGTTTCCAGGAGGATCTGCTCCAGGATCTTGCCAGACACAGAGGTGAGGCTGACTGGCCTGTACTTCCCCAGGTCTTTCTTTTTTCCCCTTTTTAAAAACAGGGGTTATTTTTCCCCTTTTCCAGTCAGCGGGAACTTCCCCAGACTGCCACGACTTCTCAAATATGATGGAGAGTGGCTTAGCCACTTCATCCGCCAGTTTCCTCAAGACCTGTGGATGCATCTCATTCAGGTCCCATGGACTTGTGCACCTTCAGGTTCCTTAGATGGTCTCAAACCTGATCTTATCCTACAGTGGGTGGTTCTTCATTCTCTCACTCCCTGCCTTTGCTTTCTGTGACTTGGGGGGTGTGGTTGGAGCATTTGCTGGTGAAGACTGGCTGTAGCTGGTCTGATTTTTGGTACAATGAAGTTCAGAGGAGTTTGGCTAAGACTTTTTTTTTTAAGTGTTTTTTTTCCAAACTGTGGCTTTATGAAATAAAAATTGCACCTTAAAATGAGAAAATATACTTTAAAAAAGTGATTACATTTACTTAGCTGACCTTACTATAAGAGGGAGTAACATACCGTCACTATATCTGTTATTAGAAAGTTCAACAATGATAAATAGCAGAAAATAGAGCAAATGGTGGATTTTTCACACTTTTCAGAAGAGTAATAACTGACGAGAGTCAGAATATTATCTAAGTGACTTTCTAACAACTAAGTTTACTCTCTATACATCTTCTTTTATGGAAAAAGTTTATTGAATATTTAAATTCCTCCCCTATCCTAAAAATACCCTTTTCAGAGAAGTATAAATATGTGACTATATGATCATGAATTTCTATTTCCTGTGAAGCAAATTGTGGAAGTGTCTATGCTATTGTATTCCTTATATCCTTTCTAATATTCCATGGCAGTGACTTTTACAGAATATATAAACGGTGAAACTATTTTTGTATATTCTTAAAAATATCATCAAGCTTCTTTATGGAGTTTAGCATCCAAAAAGTTGTGCAGTCTTTCAGCATCAGAAGATGACCTGATTCTGGTAGAGATGCCAGTGTAGTCAGGTTGAGGATGTGACCCACTACATGCATTTACTTTAAATTAAATAAACATTTTCTTCTACAAACACAGGATATGCCAGCACATGTGTAAAATATTTATACTGTCCCAGGCCTTCCCACTGGAATCAATAGAAGTTCTGTGTATGAATGTAGGGGATCTTACTCTTCAGCCAATCTCCAGACTTGTACATGTAGAAAAAGTTGTGTTTCGAATCAGATTCACAGTGGGTGTGAATCTTCACTGAGTTCCTTGACGTTTGCTGATGTACAGCAGTGGAAAATTTGGTCTCCTTATTAAGTTCTGCTATTTAGAAGGTGGTAGCAATGTTCAACATACGCATATGACGAAACAAGTGGTTCAGTGAACACACGAGTCTGCTTTTTAAGGCATTTGTACCTTGCTGCTGTTGACTTGAACAGAAGTATCCCAAGGCTGAAGCATAAATTTCTCCCTTATTAGAGACCAGAGAAACAAGATGGGAAAGAGACATATGAATTCCCTCAGCATGTGAAAATCTTGACCTAGAATCTGTGATGAAGCTCAATTGACCTAGATAGTGTGCTTAGCAATTTAAAAAAGGCCACTAACTACTTCCTTAATTTATAAATTGCAGGGCATTTTGCTGTTTAAGTTATTAAAATAGAAGTCTTGTGTCAGCATTGTACCCAAGATAGTCTTGTATCAGCATGGTACCAAATATAGTCCCCCCATAGAGAATGAAGGGAGATGGAAAGAGGGGGACAGACAGGTCCTGCTGGGCAAGGTGAATGTTGATGGCTTGACCAGGTTGTGCAGAGGGCTTGTAGTAGAGCAGGGAGTCCAATGGAGACTTCTGATCCCAGACTGCTAGGTGAGCCTTTCTTCCCAAGGTTATGCCCACTCGGTGAGATGACAGCGCACATTCACTGTCATAGCAAGCATGCAAAATTCGTGTCAGTGTCCAGTGAATCATGCCTGATGAATTCTCCCATACTGTTGCATTGAGATCTCCCTTGGCTGTTTCCAAAAAGTAGTGACTTCTTGAATTGCCTCCCATTTGTAACTTGCCATGTGAGTGCTCCTACTCTGCCCTAAGGCAAAGTCAAAGAGGAAAGCTTAAATTCCTGCTAGAAATGACCACATGATGTGGTCCCTGTGTGAGGTCCTATAGTCTCTTTTCTTGTGCTTGATGTTAGGATCAGGATGTGCAGGAGTCTTCCCTGTGTAGCTTTAATACAGGCTGGGGCAGGGGGACAGATTTGTAAATAAACAGCTTTAGTTTGTTCTCTAAAATAATTTGTAAATGTGTACACTGATTTAGCATCTCAACATGTTTCACTAGCTGTTGCTACAGTTTAGAGTCACTGTGCTGTAGACCAGAATTATATCTGGATCCTGGATCCTTTGGTTGTCAACGAAGAAATTAAAGGATATATCAAAGCAAAGCAACATTTCATTTATAACTATTAGAATTAGTCAACTTGGAGCTTAAACCTGCATACTGTGCTATTACAACTGGAACTCAGTGGAAACGGGCCTGGGATCATTTATTTACTAATTAACCGTTGTCATGGAGTGTACCTTGCCAACTATACATTGCCACATCACCATTCTTGAAAGTCACACAGAAGGGAGCATGTGAAAGTGCTCTGTGTTAAGAAACACAACAACATTATTTCCAAACCTGCTAAACTGGCATTATATTCCTTACATTATTATATTTGGCTACTGTTTAGAGATGGAAGAATCAGGAACCTATAATTTAAAACCTTGTAGAATACCATGGTATAAAAACTTTTAGTGCATTTAAAGGTTTTATTCCATTTTGGAAAGTGTTAGACAGAGAATGTTTTTTCCTATAAGAACTATTTTTGGATAAAATGGTATTCAAAGTAAAATTTTTTATAGCTTCTGGGAACCCCCAAATTTCTTCGGTCTTCCCTTCCACCTTTATAAAGTCATCTGGTTTTCTACATAACAGAAACTAATCCCGTTGCAGACACCCCCCCTTAATGCTACGCAGAAATATGGCTTAGGTGGTGTACACGGGCTTTTGCAAGCTCAAGACTAAAATTCATTCTCCAACTAAAAATTATAGGAGCGCATTCAATGATTAGTAGTATCAGATATAAGAGCTGACATCAGCCTTTGGCCATCCCTGACTCAGGGATATTCATTGCAAATGACAGTTTGATTCTACTTAATGTTGCTAACATGCATTTGAAGGCTCTGCTTTTCAAAAAGTACTGAATCTTCTACCATTGTTGTAAAAAAATGGAATTGAGCAAATACTAAGAGCTTTTGAAAATCTTACTGTGATTGTGCTGGCCTCACTCACCAAGATCCACACTTCGCTATGAAACGAGTCAAATTAATTTTGGTGGGCCTATTTGAAACAATTCTTCCACTCTATCTTTCCTCTCCCAAGGCTTCAGCTAGAGAGTTGTGACCATTTTGGGTACTGTATGCCAAGAAAGACATAAAACAGTTCAGAAGGATCCAGTCTAGGCTAGGAAATCCAAGATGTGGGAAAGACTGGAAAAACTGAGTTTGTTTATCTCGAAAATGAGACTGAGGAGTACAATAACAGTATTTAAACATATGAAAGGTATCAAGAAGGTGAAAAGAATAAACTGTACTCCAGAGTGATTTAAGTAATACATTTAGAATAACTTCCCGGTTGTAAAGATAACTGAGGTCTTAAATATAGTATTGAGGAAGGCTGCAGAATTGCTATACTGGAGATGTTTAAGAATAGGTTGCCCACACATCCTATCAGGATTAGCTCAGATGAAACTGATTCCAGCTTGCGTTGAGTAGCAAAGTTTTGGGTTTTTTTGATATCTCTTCAAATAATCTTTTGACATCTCTTCCAACCTATTTCTTATCATGCTATAATTTTCTTTGTTGAAAGAAGAAAGCATGGCAGAACAGGGTCTTTTGTTTCACGTGAAGAACAATTTCCAGGAATAGTGTTCTTGCTGAATGTGGTATTTGGATAAAAGTTTGACCCTAATAAGCAAAGGAATTTGATATACTCTGTGCTTTCTAATAGCTCACAGTTGGCCTGTAGCTGCATGCTATGGTGTTGTGCGGAGCTGTGCTGGGGAGTGACTGAGCTGGATGCCCCACTTCAGTCAAGGAGGCTGTGTGACAGGAACAAAGAAGGGCACAACCTGGAGTGAGCGGCTTCTCTGCCTCATTCAAACAGCAACAATGATGAGAGGGAGAGGGAACCAAGTCCAGAGAGGCTGAGAAAAAGTTGCTAAAAGCATGAGGTATCAGAGGGTGGAAAACTCCCTAGAGTTCAATGGAGAGTTGAGAAGAGTCTCCAAGGGGAGAGGTGAAGTTTAATAAAACGTAGGTATGTATTATTCTGTGTGTGAGAACCTAATGGAATAGAAATTTGTGTTACATAAGCTTGTGTGGTCATCATCCACATCTCTCCTCTCCCAGCAAGACTGCCCTCACTGTTAAGTCACAAGTAATGCATTGTCTTGCTTTTTCTTTCTCGCCAGCCCTTGTGTATTTTGTATGCTGGGCTGTCCAGTGTCCCAGCTTCAAGAGGTGTGAAGGACATCATGCTCTAAGTTAGGATGTATCTTAGCACCCAGGAAGAGGCCCTGCTGCTCAGATTCTTGCATATAAGATGGGCTGTGCTGATGTTTCAGCTGTGATTCAAAAGAAACCATAAGCCTGTTGTACGCACACAGGCGGAAATCGTAGGTGCCTAGTGCAATAAATCAAAGACCAATTTCCCACAGGTGCCTAATTCAGTGCTTTTAGGTTGAGGAGAGAGGCAGGATTGCAGACATGCTCCCTCCTTCCTTAACCCATGTTGTCTCCATGGGTGTCCCTACTGCTGATCTGTGAGCCTTGCTCCATACTGCCCATTTTCCTGCTTGTGGTGGGAGGCATGTAAGGCAGCTAATTCAGACTTGTCAATACAGTGGATTTAACAGTGGCACCAAAAATTAGCTATGGCAAAAGGAAAAGCCGTCATACCTACACCCATTTGTGGATTTAGCCATAAATAGCCAGCTGACTTGACACTGCTCTGGTTATGTACGGCTTACTTTTTTACTAAGTTAGTAAATTAACTATGTGATATGGACATATTTACCTTTGCTTCCTTTACATGATTGTTCCTATTTGTGAATGATTACTCATATTCAAAAGTTATTTTCTATCTTTTTATGTTTTCAACTTTAATTAAATTTTAATAAATATATTCAGCTTTTTGAAAATACAAACTAAGCAGCTAACTAGCTCAGCATTTTGATTCATGTAATTGTTCTTCATCTTAAATTCAGTGAAGTGCCTTAAATATTAATAGATAATTAAAATGAACATGGCTGAATTACTCCTTCTCTTCTCCTTCTGTTCATCCCAGGGATGTATTCTACAGCCTATTCTATCCTTTGACTCCCAAAGTAACAAATGACTAACTTGAAAGTAATATTACATTTTCATGGTAATAGGAATTATTTTGGGTGGTCCAAGAGGGTATAAGTACTGCACTGGGGCAGAAACATTTCCTAACTGTGAGGGTTATTATTAGAATAATTAAAATTACTAAGTGACTCTGTAGAGGTAGATCAAATAAAACCGCAGTGTGTGTCATTGTGTGCCCTGAAATACACATCTAATAAGGGAATAAAATGCTCTAGAAATCAAATTGGGAACAACAACCATTTGACAATTTCAGTGAAAACTAACCCAAAAGTTAATGACTGATTTACTGAGAACCAGACACATTGTGAAACCTTCTCAACCCACATCCTGTTCAAGGTACTGTGCGAGATGAAACTTGGAATACACCAAAGCTATGTGCCTTTAAGAGGTCCCTGGTGTAGCAATATTAATAGGCTTTTTGTTGTGCTACTTCTGGTTTAATTTGTTCTGGACTTTATTAAACTCCTTTAAAACATAAGCTTTATTAATCTCCATTTATAACAGACACCTAAGCATATGCCAGGCTATTCCTGGAAGACTGAGAGGGAGGGTAAGTAGAAAAAGTAATTTATTAAACAAGAGGTAATCATGGGGGTTTTTTTGTATGGTTAGTTCTGAAGGAATATCAAAATGAATTTTGTTTTAGAAAGATATATGTTAATGTCATTATTTGCGAGGATTTTAAGGTCATATGCCTTTAGTTATATAGTCTTGCTTCTTAAATACTGATTTAAAAAAGAACATTTTGCCCTTTACTAACTTTTTGTATTTTTAAACAAGGGATTTAGGTCCATCAAGAACCTTCAGGACTTTTTGAAGAAGGTGCAGGTAAGTAAGGAGACTTGGGACCCAATCCTGCTGTCTTTTACATTTGAGGTCCTGCATCCAAGGCCTCCATTTGCAGAGTAGCATCATTGCATTGATATATCAAAAGGTCTTCCATGACCTTGAGAATGACAAGGTTTCTGAGGTATTGAAAACAAACTATGGATTTTCAAGTCTCATGATGCCTATCACTTGCAGCATGTGGAAAAGCATCTGAAGTGGAAATTAAATCTTGTTGTAATGAGATTACATTCTACCTCACCACTAATAATCTCACTGGGAAAGAGTGTGCCTAGTTGCTGTAAATTAAGTATTTTCTGTTTTTTTAAAAAAATTGCTTTTTCTGATAAACAGGGAGCATTAATATCTTAAAAGCCCACATAATGAAACTGTGCATAGTTTGGTTGCATTTTTATCTCCATCTGATTTAGACTGTGTACCATATGTGAGATTCAGAAAGAAAAATTCCCCTTTCTCCATGAGAAGCCCTGACATGTGGCACTCATTTAGACAAAGAATTCATGCAAAGACATGGAGAGGTCTTTTTGATTTTTCCTTTCTGTTATGAAATATGCCATTTTTGTTAAGCAATTTCATGCTCGGAGAATCTCCTTCTTATTTGTCTAACTTAGTCTTTTCCAAAGTGAAGACATCTTTCTCCAGCGTACGTGAAGAAAGGAGACATTCATGTCTGAATGAGGTGTAAGGAACACGGGACAAATGTATTTTACTCAGTGAAGAAATTAAAAAAAAATCATATTCCATTCTGCAAAAATGACCCACCCTATCAGGTATTAAGTGTGAAATTATTTTTCCTCTCTTCCATTTTCTTCACCTCCACCCCCTGAAACTTCTAGTTCCAGACCATTAAAAGAACAGTTCATGCTTCAAGGAAATCTAGAGGAAAAAAAGAAAAGGAAAAAAAGGAAATATTAGGGAGGTCACCAACATAACCCTCTCACCCATATGAACGTGGTCACAAAAGGAAATTTCTGCTCTGCAACTGAGTCTTTTCTGTCACTCCTTCAGAATGAGTTGTGATTTTTTTCTAAACTATTTTTTCTAAATTAAAGAAAGACTTTAAAGCAAATGCTTATTAGACTGGCATGGTTGCTCAGCTCATTAAGAGCTATACCAAAAATAACAGAGGACAACCTCATCACAGAGTAATGAAATCCAATTGAAACTGTTACTTTTGGCATTTTGCTTAATCTCTTATACATACATGTGATGTCAAAGTTTCTGGATTTGAGAAAAAAAATAGATTTGATTTTTTTTTTTACCTTTTTGGGAACAGCCTCTGTGTTCTAACATGCATGTTTGTGCATCGTGTCCTTAAGTCTTTCCGATGTAGTTTTAGGAACAAGCACTGCATGTGGGTTACTAATCACAAAAGCATGAAAGTAAATTTCGCAACATTACGTATTGGGGAAAAGACTATCCTGCAGATCAAAAATCTTCTGCCAGTTTTTCTTTTCCCAGCTGAAACCCTATGGTTTGGATCCTCTCTTGCTGGGTACCAGTGGGTCTCCTGATGTGGGAGGAGAGTTGGGGACTGCTTGGGTGCCAGGGGGCAGCTGGAGCTGTGGCTGTACCACTGGGCTTTGCTCCCACCCAGTCCCCACAGGTGGTTTGAATTCGACTGACAGGTGTTATCTGCTTCCCAGCCAGCGGCTTCTCAGCCCTCACAGATGGCTGAACCCAAATATGACTTTTTAAGGCAGCTTTTCAAGGCAAGGAGGCTTGTTCCTGCCACAGTTTCCCTACTCGTTCCTGCTGTGTTCAAGCAGGAGCTGCCGTTGTGCAATGCAGGAAGTGCTCCCGCAGCACCGTGCGCTGCCCTGGTGGGAAAATGAGGTGAGCTTTGGCTTTTTGTTCCTCTGCTTCCTCCATCTTCCAGACCCCAGTGTGAGGAGTTCAGTGCGCTGCTTGATTCTGTATAGAGTTATCTATTCACACTGTGAAAGCAATCCTGGAAACTAATGGTAAGACAATCCCTTTTTAATTCCTTATAAAAAAGAAAAGAAGGACATAGTAGAAAAAAAAAGACTGTATGCAGTTGTGCTTAAGTACTGACAGAGATGTGAAGTTGATAATGTTGTTAAATCCTATATTAACCACTGTGGACAAGAGGCCATTCCCACAAAGGAAATCAGATGCCTGCTTCCACAGTAAATAGACGGGAGTTAGGCGCTGAGATCCCTGGCTTGGTCCAGAGTGAATAAAGTCTTGAGATCTTGCAAAAATGTGCTACATGCGTGGTTCTGTCTATGGCTGCTTATCCCCTCAAACTTCTCACCATTGTCAGCAGTGCCAGGCCAGCTTTGCGCTGTGCGTTTCTGGTGCTGGGGAAACAGGTGTGGCTGCAAACCCCAGGGACAGCTCTAGTCCCAGCAGCCTTGGGCGCCTCTCTCACGCCAAAACAACTGCGATGCAAAGTGTTTGGCCTCTTTGCCTTCTGGATCATGTTAATAGACCTACAGATCACCATACTGGGATGTGTTGTAGACATGCATAATTCCAAGTCTATGCTGTCCTTAGTCTGGGGTGTGTTTTTCTCTTTTGGCATTATAGCACCTTTTGGTTTTTTGCTCTTTGTGTAAGGCAGAACGTGATCCTAAACTGAGAATAGACCTTTCAATGATCAGGCCTAAGGACGTGTTAGTTTAGCTTTCTGCTATAATAATGAGTTGTCACAGACAAGCTTTATAAGAATGTAGGATTGTCTCAAGACTACTAAATGATTAGGTTTCATGAAGTTGGTTGTTTATGCATACCCAGAAAACACCACGTAATCTACAGATTCTTCTTAAAAGAAGGAGGTTATGGTTTTGAATACTACTTTGATCTCAACATTGCAGCTTCACTACCAAGTCTTAAATGAGCCACAGCATATAGTGATCTTCTATGTAAAATATGTGATAAGGACTTGTCTTATTTTCTATCTTAAAGAGGATTATGTGAACTGGACCCTCTCCTGTAGTTTCTCATACAGACTTTAGAAATTGCGTAAGTGGTAGAAAAAGTCTTTATCTAGGATTTTGTTTTAAAATACCAGGCTATGTCTGAGACAAATAAAGATATAATCTTTCCAATTTTCTACCACTGAGCTACTTTCTAGAGCCATGTTTTTGAGAAGCTGGGAATTAGGCAACAAGAAAAATTCTGATAAACTGAAATAACACCTAAAAAATGCAATTTACTGTCTCAGAGCAATAAGAACTTTAATTTAGACATGACCTTAATACAGAGGGAAATCAGCCCTGGTGTCTGCCAGTAACAACAGAATCTGAGCAAACATGGTAAAGAATTGCCATGAGGAATTGTTAATTACCTGTGTCAATCTGTACAAATGCAATCTATGCAAGTGCAGCCTGTACATGTGCTTGCTGAAGGTAGTACAAGGGCCCAAACTCTGCCCATATTTATGTTTGGGTAGGACTAGTCATGTGTAGTTCCTTGGGAATTCTCACTTGCTTAGGTACTCGTAGGTTAAAGGGCTAATGTGAAATTCAGCATAATTTGAAGAGAATGGTGATCCTTTGCATTTACACTGCAGCACTAGTGGTAGATGACTTAGACCTGGATGATCCAACCCTGTAAGGATGGACTGAAGTTTTAGGATTTCTCTTTTGCATCTCCATCCCTTGCAACAGCCATAAAACATGTGTGCCATGGAAGGCTGCACTGGGGTGGCAGAGGGTTGGGGTGCAGGGGTGAGGGGATGCTGCCCAACCCAGGGGGGCTGCCAGCAGAGGAGAGGACTCGGATGCTGCTCTGAGCTCTTCCTTCATCCCATCCAGCTCTCTGGACCAGACTATCAGCTGGCACAGGGAGACAAGCTTGTATGCTGGGTCAGTGTCCACTGAAGGAGAAGCTGATCCCTGAGTCTCCTGGGTTGTGGGCCAGCTTTGGGCCAGGGGCCAGTGAAGCTACAAGCAGTAAAGCCCTGTTGATTTCTTCAGTCCTGTACAGATGCAGCTGAGCAGTCCCGGCACACGTGCACTTATAATTGGTAGAATATAGACCAAATGACCAAATTGGGGGATTTGGCATGAGGGAGCTTTAAAGAGAAGGCACTGCAGATATATTGGTGGTATGTCACAGGGCTGGTGAATGGATGATTTCCATCTGTTGCACTCATGATCCAGATTTGGCTTTGCAGGACTAAACAGCCAACCTGCGGCCTGACCACCTATCACTTTCTTTCCCAGGTCCCTCAGAGATGGGGCTGGAGGACTAATTTTGCTCCTGAGACAGTATGCTCTTTGCTGGTGTTGTCCTTGCCATCTTTTAGCCTGTCTCCTTCAGGCGCATGTGACAGGGTGCATGTATGCAGGTTTGACCATGCACGTTCGGTCATCATCTCATAAGACAGGTCTGCTTGCACCGAACTGCTTGTGTACCCAGCGTATCACCTGGGCACATGCCAAGTGCACGTGATACCATATATCTGGACATGTGCCTATCAAGGAGCAGGGAGGGCATGGCATGTTGACAGTAAAATACATGTGTTCCTCCCCCATACTAATTACTCCACAGCTCATATTGACTCTACATCATCCTTTTGCATGCACCAGGAACTGTAATTGCCCGGCTGGTTTGTCAAGGCCAAAAATTCAGAGCACTGATGGAAGCCGTGGCAGCTCTTCAAGGGGGTTTATCTGATAAACAGCATTTGCTCAGATATATGACTGTGACTGAACTGTCTGCACTCCCTGCCTTTGCAATAACAGAGCAAAGTAATGCAAGAAGATTTTTTTTTTTAATTTCTCCTTCCAGTCCTGGACAGAAAGAGACAAAAATCTTATTTTTTTTTTTTTTTTTGCTTTTTAAAGAAAACCACAGTCCATCTTTTTTCTTCTTCATAAAGACATAAAATTTAGGACTGGGTTTGTTTAGGCCTTTGGATCAAGATTTGTATTGTTGCTTAGTTAATTTGCCAGATCTTACTTTAGAAGCAGCAAACTGACACTGTAATTCTGGTGACCTATTCAGTAGGTATTCGCAGGAAAAATTCTATGTTTAAATAAAGTAAAGGTTGTGACACAGGCTGAAAAAAGTCAGGAAATCCACACTTAAAGCTGACACTAATGCTCATGTGGAAAATAAAAGGCACAGTGACTCGAGTTCAGCAGGGAATGCCAACCATAACTCTGAATTTCCAGGCTTTGTGTCAGGTTCTGTCAATATAATGTTATTTAAATGGAGTTTTATGCCTGTGAATTCACTTGTGTTTTAATGGCAGGATTATTTTAAGAGAAATAATAATAGAAAAAAAATATCTTGTTAGGAAAGGTTGCTTGTAAAATGTCTGTACTTATACATGACAGGCAAAAATGGATAATCTTGTACCAAAGCCATATGTAGGCACCAAGCTAGAACTGGCTTCAGTTCCTGGCCTTGCCAGATGTTTCCTGGGTGATCTTAGTCATTTCACTCACCTGCGCCCCATTTTCCAAGTCTGCAAAAAATAAAGAATAGTATTGACCTCCTTCCTAATGTGCTTCATAAACCTGCTGAAGAAAAGTGCCGTATCCGACCTAGGTTTTAAGAGAGCGGCACGGTCTGTGCGTGGGAACACAGCATACCTCACACCTCTGGCGACACATATTCCATCCACCTCCTTTTGCCACGTGCATCTGCACCGCGCTCCTGCGGCCGCTGAAGGACCCCCCTGACTTGGGCAGGGCTCCCACCTGCAGGTCACGGTCCAGCGCCGGCTGCAGCAGGTGATCCATCACTGGTGCCATCAGCCTGCAGGTCGCAGTGCACCAGCGGACTCAGCACCTGTGTGGGCTCCGAGGAGAGGGCTGGAGGCAGCCAGCACAGCCGCTCCGATGCAGTTGAAGGGTTTCTCTTTCTCCAGCTGTTCTTACGGAGGGCTTCCTCTCCTCCTTTCCTTTTTCTTTCCACTTCGTGGTCTCCTATTTTACACTTCTGCTGAGTCTTGTGCCTTTCAGAAGCCATCTATGAGGCCTGGAGAAATTCACAATATTTCTGCCAATTTCAGGTGGAATGATGGAGATCAGTTTTCTCAGTTTGTAGTAGAAATCCCTGTGTACCCTGGTAAGTTCAACTTCTGTAAGGATTTAGTGTGGAGGAATGAACTTATTTGATGATACCAGCTAAGAAATTACCCAAGTACTTCTGCTCAAGTTGGAGCACCACCACTCTTTTCTAATGCCAAGGAAATTTGATAGGGGAACAAGGTCACAGTGTGCTGATCTGACCGTAGTGATTTCTAAGAAATATCCACCACAACAGGCGACAGGAAATTAGGCACCTTTGAAAATAAATCCCTCTACGATACACTGGGAATTGAATGGAAAGACTCTTGTTACCAGTGAAAGAGAGATCAGAGAAGGCACCAGGCAGGGAAGGCAGAACAATCTTGACACCACAGCACAAGTAAAAGGAGAACGAAAATGATGCAGCAGAGCCGCTGATCCCCACTTTGCTACTAGGGCTGCTATAAGGAAAACAACTGTAAGGATAATGTAACAATGACTCCCATAGGAAAAGAAGGATGGTAAATACCATTTGTTAAGCTGTTGCTTTGGAGGTTTTCACAAGTATTTACAGAATAGTTATGAAAAAACCAGCCAAAATTCAAACATTTAGCAAAACTGACTTTTGTAATGGTGTGAAGCAGCTGTCCATAATCAAGTAGTAACACTCCTGCTCTTTATAGCTTGGCAAAGTTTCTACTCGTCAATAAGCTGAGCAAACAAACTCCTCTTTATGTACTTCATAGCTACATAAGGACTTTCCCCTAGGAATTTCTTTGGGGTGATTTTCTTCTCCTAAGCATGCTAAAATTAAGAGGAAAGAGGATATAGGAAGGCAGAGGCCAACTGTGAAAACCAGGAGGAATCTGAGAAATTGGTGATACAGTTTATGAAGGGAATTAGATTTGGGAATAAGCAAACAATGGGAAAGGTAAATCTGGTTCCTCCATGCTGCTTGTCTGTTGTGTCGATGTGCATTCACCTGAAAGATATTTTTGCCTAAGCAACCATTTGCTTTCTCCCTTATGAAATGCACCTGGGAAACTCATGGCTCTTGGGGAGGGAGTATAAAAATGAGTCATGGGCTCCTACTGAGACTTGAAATGGAGGAGGTCTCTGTGTTCAAGGACAATATAGGATAGGATATTGAGTAATGAGGTAGAGAAAGCTCTGTAATGAGAAAGAGCTGTCAAGGAAGCACAGGACTCAAGGAAATCATTATATGAAGAGGGAGCAATCAGAAAGCTGTTGGACTGAGATGCTGTTACAGCTCTCACTAGAATTTCAAGCTTTGGGGAAATAAGACTATGTTAGGAGGGAGTGGTACTATGTCAAGTCAACAAGAATTATAGGGAGAGAAATATAAGTTATAGATTCCATCCTTTCAGCTATTAGATTCACGTGAATATGATACTGAATCCTCTAAGCTCAACTAAATATAGGGGGATTTGGTTTATATTGAAGACCTGAGTTGGCTTTTGTTGGCATAAATCTTTGCTGGAGTAGCAAACATCTTGTTGAACCCTGCTATACATAAAAGTCTTTAATAAAACCTCACAGAGCTTTTCTGTTGCTTTTTTTAAATTGCTTTACCTGAACTACTGAATGGGAGACAGAGGCACCCGAAGAGACTAGTGACTTGGTTAGTTCTCCATAATTTCCATGCTTCAAATCAGAACTCTGTGCCCCTTTTGTTAGGCTGCACAACTCCCACTGACTTTGATGAGAAATATATACATACACACACACACACACACACTTTAAGTGCATCTGGCTTCTGTGGACTAGATATGAAAAAATACTTTGGTTGTATTGCTTTGATAATATAGAAGTTTGAACTGATTAAAGCTGTGGACAGTAATTTTCCTGTTCCTTCCTTTGGCACACTGCAATAGTGGTTCTGATTTTTTTTTTGCTAGATTAAAAGTTTTCTAAAGTGTCAGAGTTGTTTTCTGGATTAACCCTATTACTAACTGTCTAAGATTGTAAGGCACCTCTGTGTCCTTTCCAGTCCTCCTTATGTGTTCCTCTATACATCTATCAATACCTATCTGAGTGTATCAGATAGCTTCTCTAACACTGATGCCATCGAGATCCACATGGCCTAAAACAGTCTGCCTTTATATGTGACAATTTGGTTTAAGCATCTAAAACCTACCAGGTGGTTTTGCACTCGGAAGTCTGCAATCTTCAGCCTTTTCCTTGCTCTCTGGCCCCAGATGGGCTTAGCTCCTGGAGTATGCCAGAGCAAACTTAGTAACACATAAAGTGATGTGCCTCACGAGTCTCACTTAATTACATCAAAATGAAGTTTACATGGAGTGTGCTGTATATCCTGTCTACAGAGACTTTTTTTGTAGTCTGTAGGAAGGCATTTTCTCTCCCATGAGACAAACGTCCCCTGCCAGACAATGCAAAGCAGCCTCCCACCTTCCCCTCCCGTTGGAGAAAGGAAGCAGGAGGGTTGCCAGCTAGAGTAGGGGAAGATAAACATACCACATTATTTTGACCTTAATGATTCAAAAAAAAAAAAAAAAAAAGAAAAAAAAGATTGTTGCAATATAGTTTGGATTTGATCCCGTGGTTTTACAAGAAAGAGTTGATTTCATTGTCAACATATTGAATTCTAAATGCTCATTCAGTCTAAATGTCTGAATTTAGATTTTTTTCATTTTAACTGAAGTCCTAAATAAAAAATAAAAAGAATATGACACCAGCAGCACAAATGCTTTTGTGATAACAAATTTCCTTACCTACTTTTAATCAGGGTGGAAGGGTTTTTCGAAAGGCTGCTACCCAGTCTTTATTCTGTATCTCTTGCTGCTATAGGGCTGTGGTAATTGTCAGCATTACTCTTCTTTCATTGGAGAGAATAATGCGGTGAAGTTAGTGTTGTCAAAAGAAATAGAACATGGATGAAGAGAATTAAATTTCATATGCTTATGTTTGCATCCACTTTGTGCCACGTAGACTACAAGGATGGTCTATGTTTCATTGAAGAAGAAAAAGGGTTTATATTAATCCTTGAAATATTCTGTACTCTTGAATCTGGAGTTTGGCTTTTCCCATTCCATCATGTTATAGAGCTAGAAGCAAGATGGAATATGAATATGGAACTGGATCCAGACGTCCTTCACATTTAGTTTGGGCCAACAGTTAGATCTAAACTTCCTCCAGGTGCATCCTATCCCAAATTAATTTACTTCTTATTTTCCTGAAATAAATACATTTTTGCCCCAGGCTTTTGGAGTTAACAGGATTTTGTGACTCTTTATTAGCTGCAATTAGAGCATGCTTGTTTGATAGTTCATTATTCTGTCCCAGTAAAAATCTCTATTTCCCACAATAGTATATAAAGCAGGCAATCTGTCCCTCTTAAAGTTCATATTGTGAGGCATTAAAAATATCAATGTAGCAGTAGAACGTGGTAGTGGTATCCGAAAATGGAAGTTTATAGCTCAATAATGCACGTGTATTGGGTGACCAGGTGATTTCTGGTGTTTCTTCATTTCCTCTCCAAACACAGTTGTTTTATTGTCATAATTAGTAGTATAAGGAAATGCTATTGTATATTTTTGAAGAGTATTAACTCCATATTAGGAGTTAATCCCTTTCTGCTCAGAACCAGAAAGAATGTTCAGTGAGTTATGTTTAATTGTCCTCAGACAGTCCAATTCAGTCTACTGCACTGCTGTTAATGTTTTTTTTTCTTTTGTCCTCAATATTGGGTCCTTAAATTGAACTCTTACAAGGGAAGCCCTGATGAAGAAAAGGTCAAGGAAGGTTAAAGGAAACCTCTGTGGTTAACCTTTAATAAAACTAGGATACTGGAAGGGTTAAAATATGAGTATGTGAACAAGGTACCCTGATCCAAGCAATGAGGTATTTTATGTGGAATTTCTTGTAACTAATTGTAAGCAGGTGCATTTGAACCACTGCATGCCAACCTGCCAAGATGTGTCATGGCTTTAAAACTTAGCCAGATCCTAATGCGTGGTGAGGTCTGTCTGGTGCTGGTGAGCTGGAGCCTTTCCGAGATGTTGCTCAGAGTGTCTCCGTTGGACCAGGGTAGGTGTTACAGAGGCATCGGCAACTGCTGCTTGCCTATTGGGGCTTGCTGTGTTTTGGGCTGCAGCAGGAATATCCAGGAATTCTTTCCTCTTCTCTGAGTACAGCTACAGGTTGATACCCATAAATGCCGAAATGGTGTGAGAATTCATTCTCCATCAGCAGAAATGATTGTTTGCAGTGGTTTTATTCTGCATGTGAACTTCTGCTTCAGCAGCGCTGCTGTAAAGCATCTCCTGAAGTGCAGAACCAAAGCTGTGTAAGAAAACGCCTTGTCTTCAAGTTCTCTGAGTTAGCCTCACCATGCCACACAGACCTCTTCAATGTACGAAAGACTGGCTGAAAAATCAACTGGACTACCTAAAAATACACAGTCATAACATTTGTTTTATTGGTAATAAGTACTTAAAAGCACAAAATGGTTTGTGAGTGCTGAGCTTGCTTGGAGCTGTTGGATTGGCTGCCCTTGATGTCATAGCCCTGCCGATAATGTCCAGTAAATCTGTGGGGCTAACTGTTTCCTTACTGTGTATAAATTCCATTTCATGACAGCAATAATACGTTCCAGGCAGTGCATTTCAGGGTGATAATTATACATCTTGGGTGGTTAAAGTTACTCCACCTTAGTTGTGTGAAAAAAAAAAAAATAAAAAAAATTATACCACCGTACTGCTGGCAAAAATGGGAGAATTTCCTGGTTTCCATGAGTTTAAAAAAAGAAAAAGGGTGGGGAAGTATTTTTTTTTTTTTTTTGCCATATTTCAGTGAGATTCTGGCTGAATAAAGGTGGGATGTAAAATGAGTTCAGACTTCGAGGTAGGACCTGTGCCAGTATCTCCAAGCTTTTTCAGCTAACCGACCACTGCCAAACCTCAAATTTTTTTGTGGACCACTGTCTGCCCTTGCCATTAAACTTTTATTTGAGAACTGTACTACAGAGATGCACTGTTTTGTAGGGTTCTAGAGACTGTGACCTCAGAACCAGTCAGTTTTCTGTGGTCTGTGGTTTCATAGGATCACAGGAATAAAGAGGACTTCAAAATGATGGACAAGGAAAGATAGTATCATCCATATTCATATCACGTCTTACACATATTTAATCACTTTTTAAAAACATTTCATGATGAATTGTCCACAGACTCCTCATGCATTTACTCCAGAGCTTCACTGTTCATACTATTAGGAAACCTTTGCTAATGCCTAATCTGAATCTTTCCATTGATCTAGTCCTATTCTTTTGCATATTTTAAGGCAATTACCATGTCCTCTCCATCCTCTTTTCAGTAACCAAACTCACATCTTTCAATCTTTCCTCTAAGGCATATATTCTAGACTTTTAATCTGTAGTTCTCCTGTGGAGTCTTCAATGCTCAATATTTTTACACAGATACAGTAGCTGAGGCCTCGCAAGCTCTGAAAGGGGAAGAAGGAGAATCTTGTCTCTTGCAGACTGTGTATCTTCTTTTGAGGGCTACTCCAGTGCATCATTTGAACAATGGCATCATTCACCCTGTGATCCACTACATAACCCCTAGTTCTTTGCTACCTAAATACTTTTTAGGCACCTGTTCTCTATCTTGTTCATGCAGCAGTTTATTCCTGTACAGAGGTGATAAATAGTCTCTCCCCTGTGGGCAGTGTCCTATGGCTTTCTGACTGTTAACACCAATGTAGGAGGATTATGGTATCTTTTCTGTCCTCTAGTGCATTAAGAGTTTTTCTTACTTGGTGTCATCTTAAAATCTGATGAATAAGTTGGTTTTGATATTTGATAAATACTTTTTTTTTTCTTTCTTCAATCATTAGTGAAAATACTGAGTAATACTTGATGTAGGAAAGACCCTTTAACCATTGATTGGTCCCTCCTAAAAAGAGAAAATTGTATTTTCCTTTCACCTAGTCCACACTTCCATAAATTTCCCTGGAGCGTATCACATCATACTGTCTGGTACATTTCTTAAAATGAGTTATGGAACAACTATGACTTCTTTATCTGCAAGTTTGATTATGTGGTTGTAGGAATTACTTTGGTTTTGCACAGTTTGTTCTGGCAAATGTAAACTGGCTCATGCTTATCTTGTTGTTTATTTTCTAGGTATTTACAGATGGTTTGTTGATTATTTGTTCTAGCATTTCTCTGGCAACTTGGAGCTGTAGTGTAAAAATTGTCCTTTTCCTCTTCTACCTCTTTTTTGAAGATGGACACTGTCATTGTCCTTTCCCAGTCTTCTTTTGCCTCACCTCAGAGACATCTTTCCAATAATATGTCAGTGGTTGCAAGATTTAATTAGTGAATTAGTGATGTATTTTAAAAGTTTTATGGATCTTACAATCTTACATGATCTAGCATTGGAGTGCATTAGACCCAACCATTTTAACATGGAAATGATCCAAACTTTTACTAACCTCTTCTTGTTCTATTTGAAGCTTATGCCTCATGTCTTTGTAGGAATCAGCAATCTTGATTTTTCAGGGCAGGAGGCGGTGGGGAGGGGTTCACTTATGGCTATCTAGGTGAAATATTTGTATTTATAAGAAATATATTATATAAGAAATATATAAGAATATTTGTATTTATAAGAAAATAGGTGTTGCCATGCAACCATATTTCTATTAGATCTGACCTAGGAGAAAGAGTGTACTACAATGAAACAGCATGGGTGCGAAGTGAAAATTAATACAGACTGGTCACCTAGCATTTTCTGATAGAATTTAAGTAAGAATCGTATGTATTGGCTGTATTTAGATTTTATTTACTGTATGTCCTAAACATTGTTTGGAACATGAGGAAGCTAGAACATGAAACATTTGCTTTGCAAAGGTTTTAACAGAATACCTCCTAATCTGAGGTCTGTTTATCACTGCTATACTTCTGAGAAATCCTCTGAGATCTTGCTAATTGATTAAAAAGCACGCTTGGATTACAGCAAAATTCAGAATATGCAATGGACATTGCAAACCTATGAAGTGAAGAAACCTGAGTCCACTTATGCCTTGTGGGATCTTTCTGTGTATCTACACTGAGGGAGCTGTATGCTGGATCCAGGGCATGTTCATTCAGAAGAAATTCTACTTGATGTGACACCTTTTTAAAAACCAAATTATTAGGATTGTATCACAAATATTACTGTAATTGTTTAATTTTACCTTCCTTAAAATCTTATATCTTACTCTAGTTTCAGAGGCTGCATACCTGCATATTGCAGACTCTGAAGAGATCTATTCCATATGATTCCTTAGGCTTAAAACTCTACATTATAGAATTATCTCCAAGTTAGTGGTATCTGAGAAATTATTTGGTGGTATTTGTTACTTCCAAGTCTTCTATTATTGTAGTTTCAGTTGTGAAAGGGCACAATTCTCTGAATCAAATTCAAGAGCTGTTTCAACTCAGGCCTCATGTCTAATCTTGTCCAGGGGTTGTGCCATTCCACAGGGTGGTAGTCTTTTTGGTGAAACAGTACTGATAAATCATTTTCAGAAAAGTTTGTATCAATTTATCTCATAACAGCTTACTTCCAACATCAGTGTTTAAATGGAGTAAGTGGTCATAGTAGCTATAGTTGGAAATTTATCCTGAAGAGCTTTATTAGAATTTGGCATCTCCCCCCAAACAAGTTTTGTTTGCTAGGAATCTCATAATACCATTGCCAAAAATGTGTTTTGTAATCTTTTAGAGCCAAACGCGGATTAAATAGCAGTCAGGGAATCATACGTCAAAACAGGAAGCTGGGTACAAGTTGACAAGGAGAGCGCTGCTCTGCTGATTTTAGACAGGCACATCCTATGAAGGTGTTTTCTCTGCTGCCTTCCCCATCATGTAGAACTGCTGCATAAAAGTGTGTCAGAAGCAGGAGCACAATCCTGTGGTGCTGCTGACTGCTAACTGGCCAGAGGCAATCCTACCTTTCCTCCAAGCGCTGCCCTGGAGGCAAGGGTCGTATCCGCATCCAGGTGGTCCCATGCCTTCACCTACGTCCCTGCTGCAGCCACAACTAGGTGCCTGTGGTGTAGGGACTTCTGAGAAGTAAAAAAAAGCGATGAAGGAAGGTGGAAGTCTGTCCTGAAACAAAATCCAAGGAAGGCAAGAGAAGGTAGTCGAAGAAAGGAAATGGGACAGTGTGGAAAGAAGCCAGGGCGAGGAAGGCAACATGGGCTGGAGCCAACAGCACATCATTCGACTCAAGGTTTATTTGTGCTGCAGTGGCATCACGGGATATAACAGTAAGGATGGAGAGGGAAGGGCTGTCACCTTCCTGGCTTCTGTAGCTTCCTCAGTAAGCATGTGTTGTTTGTGAAAGCAAGCAAACAAGTTGATCCTTGCATATCAGCAGCAGAACAAGCTCCATTAGCAGCAGTAAGTTAGTGGATACAAAAGTCCATAGTCTCATACCAGGATCCATGGCTGACTTACAGCATCTAGGAATCAGGCCCATCTGCTGAGGCTGTGGGACTCTAGCAGTTTTTTTTACAGGAGACTAAAGATTTTCAGAATCTATTTCTGTCCAGGCTGAGGCTATAATGAGGGACACGGCTGGTCCCACACTAAGCATCAACTAATCTCTCTATCTAGAAGCCATTTGATTCTTAAATCAGTTCAATGTGCAAACCTGGTTGCATAGTTTTTTCTGTCACTCAGGGTCATAATCTGCCTTAAAATTCAAATTTTCCCTCATAAAAGAACAATGAGTGGGACAGGTTGTTTAAATTATAGTTTTCCTGTTCCTGGGAAAATGAAGGTTTAGAAATTATAGTGTGCAGGTGGAGCCTTTTTTTCTTTTTTTTTTCTTTTCTTTTTTTTTTTTTTACCTACAAGGCAGTAATTAGCACCTTTGCTTCATGTTAGCCTTCAGCATGTGGACCTTATTGCTTCATCAAGTGTCTGAGGGCCCAGCTGGTTTTCATCAGCTGAACAGCACTGTTTGACAATGAGGGGGAAAAAAAGCAAGCTTTGCTAGCAGCAATAATCAGTTTTTCTTGCCCACATCTTTTTCCCCACTCGACTTCTCCAGCAGCCATCTTCTCTTCCTCACCCTTCCCAAAGAAAATAACGTGGATGACTCCAATAACATGTATATAAATCACGAATGTTCTGGTGTCATAGGAGAATAATGAGAATAATATATATTGACAACAGAGATTACCTGAGCTTCTCCAACTGGATTTGTGACTATAGGTGAGAGACTCATTTTAGGAGAAGTAAGGGTACTGCTTGAAAGAGCAGTTTGTGAGCTCCTTATCTGACTTCTCGTCAAGCCTTCTGAAGTGATCCTCTTCCCTAAGCATCTTCTTAATGCAGGAACTGTCTTAGGATTGTGGATTGTGTTTTTATCATTTGTTAAACAGAAACAGACTCTGAACAGCTAGTATACAGCCACAGACACTGTGCTGGTCTGTGGAGTCATCTTGTAAGGGACTTTGGGGCTTTTAGCAATTACCTACAAATGTCCTCTGCGTTCTTCTGGTAACACTCATGCCAAAGGTATCAGGTCTGTCTTCTCACAAGATCAGTGCTCCCCAGCAGCTGGATCAGGCCCATCATATGTTCCATGTTTAAGAAAAGGGTTCACAGCTGGTTTGAACAGGGTTATGACTTTTTTCTACCCTCCTCCCCTGCTCCCCTTCCCCCCCATTTAGGCTGCAAAGTCAAACACTGAGTGTGATTAATGATGACAGAGATTACTGTGAGCATAAAGTTCAAGAGCTGAGCTGTTTATTTGTTTAAGAAAGTTGTTTTCTGAGTGTTTCTCTATATATTTAGCCACATGCTTAGACTGAAATACCCCAGCATAGTCACTGGTTTGTACAAATATTGTTTTGACAGCAAAGAATGCTTGTAAACATCCAGAATGGGGAGGGGAAATACTCAGTGTCTTAGGACTTGTTCCATTTTCGTGTGGTCTGTTCTCGTATCAGTGGTGTGGGAGGAAACGCCTGTCGAATAATACTGAAGAGACACTGTCTGTGAAAGTACACCAGCTCAGGTGAGTAGTGCCAGAACATAGGCAGCAGTTTAGAAGCAACTTCTGTCTGTCATCTTCAGCAAATAAGAATTAAAGGCAGAGCCAAATTCAAAACTTTCAGTTATGGGAGTCAAATTAGGTTCTTCCAGTCCAAAGCATAAAACAGAGGATGGCTGCATCCCTACATTGCCCAGGAATTCTGTCTAATGTCACCGTTGACAAGCCAAGTCATGGCTTTACATAGCTGGCTGCATGTATCTGTCATCCTGTTTCTCAGAAAATTTGGGTTCAGGTTATCAAGAGTGAGATTTTCTGGAACTTTGCTTCATCATCTAACACCTAGGACCGAAGTTATTTATTAGCTATGCACCTACAGTTCCCACTGATCTTTCAATTACAGGTGTATCTGAGGTCAAGATTTGACTCATTGACTGTAGAAGCAGAGCTTTTGATTATGTCCTGGGCACTGGGAAGGCAAAGCGAGCCTTTCTTCAATTCAGCATTCTCCCTGGCTGGCCACTCTAGTTTAGTTTACCAAGTTTGACTTAAGAACTTAGATCTGCTTATAATTGAAATACATTTTAGCTGTTAATGAAAATAAATTAACAAAAGGAGGGAAAACAAAACCTACCCAAATCACTTTCAAGTGAATCTAACTGCTTTTCTAAACACCCCTGCACTTGATTATTCTGTTACAAATTTGCAGCAAAGGTTCTGGGAAAGGGAATGGTGTTTAAGTTATTGCTTCCTTTTTAAAGTTATCCCCATGATACACGCATCAATTTTTTATGAGAGTAGTTCCTTTGAAAATTATCTGCTTGTGTTTTCTTTCAAAATTTATTCTAACTGAGGATAAACTGATTTTTCATCATGACACTCTTTTCTCCAGAGAATAGCATTGTTTTTCTTTTATTATTTTCTGGTTCAGTCCATTTAAGTCATGCTCCTCCTCCACTTCCTTACTGCTCTAAGCAGAGTCAGGGGTTAGTTAAGGAAAGTTGTGTCTGAGTTGTGTCCAAATTCAAGCTTCTGACTCAAAAAAAACCCACCCTCAGAAACCCACCCTTGATTTCTTGTTCTTCTGGTTCAATCTGGTTGATTGCCAGATTATTTCTTTAAAATTATAGCACTTGTTTCCTGTTTTCAAAGGCTAAAATCAGCCACTTAAGCATGACTGAAAAAAAAAACCAGGGTGCCTAAATTAGTCAGCTCTATCAGACTGCAGGTGTCACAATACCCCCACACACATAGAGAAAACTTAAAAACAGGAGGCAGTCTTACTGAACCCAAAGGAATCTTTTTTAGCAGAGTTCATGCTTCTTAGCTCATGAGGTCAGGCTATAGAAAAGCAGCTGACACTATGATATTGAAGGCTCCAGTGGTTTTCCTGCAGGAATAGACGGATGACCTGGTTGTTTTATATTGCTGACTTTGTCCATTAAAACAGCAGAGTAAAAACTGGTTTTCCTCATGTGGGTTTCTTCTTAATGAAATTTGTTCCTTGTCATCAAACCTATTTGTACATTTTTTTCCCCTCAGTCTCCTTTTTCTTAATAGTCTCTGAATTTCCTGACTTCCCGATTTTGCTTGTCAGGTTACAGTTCATGCAAGGCTAAAGGCTCTGACACAATCCATGCTAAAAATAAGGGGGGAATAAAACTATTTATTAGACTTTTATCTATGCATTATCATTTCAATGAAGTGTTTAATTCCTATCTGAGTTCCCCAAATTCAGAAGAATAGGGAATGATCAGAAATATTTTCAGATAATAAAATTCAGGCCTACTACCAATGCCAGGCTTCAGATTTAGTGACTGAGTTCTGAGGTGTTTTGTGGGAGGTTCCACTTAGGTCAATCCTCAGAATTAATGCAAATATTTTGCAAGAGAAATCACATCTCATATATTTACAGAGCAATTTTAATACAATTCCTCCCACATATGGGTTATAGTTGGTCTTCCATAATGTTTTTTTTCCACAGGTAACTTTGTCTTCACGTGCTCAGAATTATCAGGATTAGAAACATTCATCCAACACCCCATCATTTTCTCACTCTTATGATCAGATCAGTCATTCAGACAACTCATCGTATAATTTAAGGATAGCTTGAGTCTACTATTTCCCCACTCTTTCTGCAGCCACATCACGTGTCATGTATGCATAGACAGAAGAGCTTAGTCGTCAAAAACTAAATCCTTTATTTGAGAAAACGAAAGCTCAGAAAGTATAAAGTGCAACAGGAAAGAATATTTTCAGACTGCTTTTGTTATGTGATAGTAACTTCTATGAAAAAGTTGTTTCACTTTTTTTATGACCTGTTTATGACTGCAGAAGAACTGTAGAAGAAAAATGCTGACCAGTACACTTTTGTCCCGATCTGTCTCCTGATAAGAGAGACTGCATCAGCATCAGACAGACCAGAGAAGCTGTTTTCTACAAAATCCCATGCAGGAGTCATTCACCTGACTTATACAATTCCTGTATATATTGTGGTACTACTTTCTTACTTAATAGTCTTTTTTCCCCAAACACCTCCTTTTTACAGTCTATATACATACCATAATTCCAAGTAGTTTAATTATTGAATTATCTAAGCACTCAAATAGATACAACAACCCAACTGAAATATTTCTTAGCCGGGATAAAAAGGCAGCTGCAGTGAAAAACTTAGCTGGCACTCCTGACTAGAATCAGGGTAAATATTCATATCTTTACATGTTCTATTGCCTATTGTTTTAGAATTGGAAGAGACCTATCTTAAGTGCTGTTTGAAACGTGGCTAAAATCTCACAAGAAAGATGATTTCAGTAACATTCTACTGTTTCAGATTTGAATCCTCTTTCATTTTGCTTTAAGCTCACTTGACGCCACGCAGACTGTTCCTCAGTTTGACTTTGATTTCCAAACCTGAAAACCTGATGCAACCCAACCCAAAACCAGCTGAGAACATCCTGGTCTGTGTTCACTAAAAGCTCTGGTGACTTTGAATCCAGGTAAAACCTTGTGCAGGTGAACCTATGTTGCTTTGGGTTAGCTGCTTTCAAGCAGTTTCTCACCTGCAGGCCACGTTTGTCTAACTCATCAGCAGAAATGGGCATATCTGTGCCCAGAACCAGACTGCTTTGAGATATTCATGGAAAAGCTAGGAAATCCCTGTCACTCCCTATTACTATTAGGCAATCACTTTCCCTGGGAACCTGCCTTGGCTGAAGCAGACAAGCTTGTCAGCCCTGCAAGTGGTCTTTTTGTTTATGTATCCTTTCTGCTCCTCTGTTTACTTAAAGGGACAGAATTGTCAGCTCTTGTAAGGCTGGGCTGCGTAACTGATGGCCTATCCACCTCAGACTTGCATTTTTTATTTTTACTTTTTTTTTTTAAAGAAGACTCTTATCCAAACATGAGTGAAATGGGCAGATTTATGAAAGCAAAGAAGAGCAAAGTGGAAAAGGAAGTTTATGTTTTTTGTAGAGACTCGCTGCTGTGTAAATGCACTGAAAGAATCTCTTGGCTGTTTAGGCTTTTGCATAACAGCTAGAGATGCAGAGCAATTAGATTTTCTAAGTATAAGCAAGAGAATCTGTTGTGTTTATACAGAAAAGTCCCCCAGAAGAGAGGCAGGAGCGGAGACATAAGTAATAAGCACATATGTTTGGAAAGAGTATAATGTACTTATAAATATTATAGTGGCGTCGCTATAGTTAAGGGTCTGGCAAGATTTCTGTTGTAAACCCTTCTTGTCAGAGGTTCAGGATGGAGCTGTAAAAATTCCAGGCTGCAGCTTGGCATGTGAGGGCTCAAGGCAGGAGCACGGGTTTCCCTCCTGCCCCCCTCAATAAATTGGCACGAACCTGATGTCCGTAAGGAAGTGATATTAGGCAGAGCCCTTGCCTTTCTCTCTGAAAAGCAGATGGTTTGAGTTCCTGTCTTGTCAGAAAAGCTAGGATACTGAAAATGCACTGGGACATCAGTTTATACTGCAGAAAGGAACACCACTGTGTTGAGGTATGGTAGATAGAAACTAACTCTGCAAATGAGTGAATCCTTTCATGTTTGGATCCAGTGTACATGTCTCTAGATGTTTGGTTTCCCAAAGAGAACATCATGCAACTTTTTAGGAAGTTGCCTTCATAAGCAAACGCTGCAAAGGGAATTAAAACCAATTAATTATTTTAGAACTGAACAGTTCTTGAGTCTATTTGTGGTTTACTGGTTGCATTTTGTTAGTAGTTGAACTTAATGACAAAAGGAAGCACCAGGATCTGTTCTTGATCCACAGACTGTAAGGCTGTGATGGTTTTGTGTATTAACTGGCAAATCTGGCACTGGTAACAAAGGCAAACTTAACTAGGAATAAAAAGGAATTCATCTGCAATAAATTTAGCCTATCCAAATAACCAGTGAGAAAAAGAATATTTTACATTTAGGTAGTGTATATACTCTTTGAATTAAACAAAAAAGTCATCCGAAAAAGTCCACTGTGTTCTGCTTAGCCAAACACCTTAGGATTCCTGCACACAGTATCTGAGCTTGGCCTTTACCAAAAAGGAGCTGCAAATCCACATGCAGAGGATCAAACTGAACACTGGAAGTTTTTATACGGGAGATGGTGGATACATATGCCCTAAACGTATTGATAGCTGTAATTACACAGGGATTTAGGGACCTAGTTTTGGGGCTAACATTTCATGTGAATGTCACCTGATCTGGTCTGCATGGCTTATGTGTATATTACTAACCATTAAATTATCATTGATATTGTTACCTTTTTGTAGTGGCTAAAGAGGAATGAATTCTACTCAGGTATCAGGTTGACAAGAGCAATGCCACAAGAGACATCTTGAACTGCTAAGGCAAAAGAAAAGATCATCAAGACAATAAATCAGTAAGCTATGCAAAATCTTTCAGCTGTACCAAAAAAGATTGTAGACTACAAAACATGTGTTTTTACCATGATGGTTGCAGAGAGAATTTAAGCTGAAAAGTGGAATGCCATTCATTAATTTTACTATAAATGGCTAGGCAGGCAAAAATCTAGTGTGCTAAAGGCGCTGTCCCTTCTGCTTCCTTGCCCTCTGTATAAGTTCAGCGCCTGGGCAACCCCACTCAGCTGAGTGATACAGGGTACAAGACAGCACTGGAATTGTCCCCTAGGATTCAATCTGGCTTCAAGTAAATGTCACCTGGAGAAGCTATGGTGTCTAATGAGGTAGTTTCTCTCATTTTGAAGTGAGGAAGTCAAGATAAGTTGCTGTTGGCCTAAATATCCCATTAAAGTGATATTGAGAATCTGACTTAAATGCAGAAAATTTGGAGCCAAGATCGACTGTCCAATCTAAACCAAATCTATTTTGCAAAACAGAGGGACGTGTGGAACTAAAGTACAAAGGCGTAAAAAACCTGTTGATTTTAATATAGCTCTTTATGGATTAGATGCCTTGTTTCTGCCTGTACAAGTAAAATGATTTAGGAAAAAAGTCTAATCTTTTCTGCTTCACAGTAATTCCACTTAGTATTTACTCCTTTCCAGTATAACTGGAAAGGGGAAACGCTTGAGGCTAAGGCAAGACAGATGTTCCATTTTTTGGCCTTTCTAATTAAAGACTTAATCACTATCTGTAATTACTTACATGGATCAATGCTTTTTAATTCTGAAAGATAAAGGAAAAAGATAGAGATCTAGCTGCTGGAAGCTGAAGCTATATTAATACAGAGAGGAAATAAGGAATATCTTTTTAAAGATGAAGGTAATTATCCATTGGAACAAATTACCATGGGGATTTGGTAGATTCTTCATCCCTTGAAATCTTTAAATCAAAACTGGACATCTTTATAAAACTATGATTGAAGTAAACTTGGAGTTATGGGTTTGCAAGAATTACTGAGTGAAATTCAAAGACTGGTGTTATGCAGGAGGTCAGACTAAAGGCTCATAACTGTCAGTCTTCTGGCCTTAATAATTCCTATCGCTAGAAGGAGAAGAGGTATTCATGTTCTTGATTTTGTACCAATAGCCAGAAGTGGCTACAGTCTCATGTCTGAATTTCAGAAATAGAAGATGAAGTTTTGGAATAGTAGCTGACCTCACTTTGAAATGCTTTTGTGTTGCTTCGTATGTAACATCTTCATTCACATCACTGGAAAAAATATCAGTGGCATTCAGCACATGTTTTCCAACAGAAAGAGATAAATGGAATAATTTTTTTTTTTGGAATCAAAGAGTCTCCCTGGAATTGCCTTTCTTGGCTTTATGCTTTAGTGACAATTATAGTTCCAGTGGTAACTACTCATTCCTTTCACCTAGTTTGCTTTGGAGGGGACATTGACCATATGTAATATTTAAGTTGCAAATAGCTGTAGCCATATAGCTAAAACAGAAATTGCACTCTCAAAAATATATATGAAGGTGTGGAAATTCATTTTTCCCTCTGTAACTAAACTGCAGCCAGATCTTGTCTAACATTATCCTCATGGCTATGCAGGAGCACTTTGTGTGCGTGCGTGTACATTTGTATGCGTGCATGGATACATGCGAGTGATGTGTAATGTCAGTAAAATAAAGAGAGAGAGAGAAACCATGGAAAATCCGATCCAGTACTACTGAATTCCTGGACAGATAGTCCATGCATCAATCTCTCCTCGCTTCACATTCTCAGGACAGTTCAATGTGCCTGAGGCCTCAGAGGAATTTTTCTCATATGCCTCCAATGTTTTTATAAGACTGCCTTGGCAGGAAATACATATGTTCTTAATAATGATTAAAAAGAATAAATTCACCTTTCAAAATCAAAGTGCAAATGGCATAGCAGGTGTAATTGAGGCAAATGATTATGGTACTTATCTGTCTTTACAGAAAAAGCACAAGGGAATTTACTATCTCCACAAGGATATAATATTTTTAGTAGATCTTGAGTATATGGTTTGCCAAGAATTCAAAGCTGAGTATAAAACACGCCATTCAAACAATGAATATGAGCATTCAACCGGGGTGAAGAACAAGTTTTAAAAAAAGAAAAACAATAAACAGAGTTTGAAATAACGCAGGTATAAACTCCACATGCAGAATCCAACAGGGCAACTGAAATGAAAAGGAACATTCAGCGTGGGATCTCTGAACTGCAAATACAGGAAGAAAATGGATTTTATGATCAGATGGCTAGCCTAAGGTCCACCCGATGACGTGCATTTTCACATGATTAAATAAAGAAGATAAGGAATACACATTTTGCTTGCAAGTCTGAGTATCTTTGTGTAGCACGTAGGTAGTTCTTAGTGTAGTTCTTTGGGGTAAGGAACTGTATCTCTGTAAGCCTCATGCATATTTCTGTGATGTTCTGAGAAATCCTGGCTCCTAGCATTCTCCAAAAGTAGTTTTGAGATCAGACTCTCACCTTGCATCACCTTGACCCTTCCAGCTGGCAGTGTACATCAGAACAGTTATGAAGAAAATAAGAGAGGAACAGGCAATTTTAGGCTCAAAGCAGCACATTTGACCAGCTCTTTCCTCCAAACAGGAATAAAGAGGATGGAAGGAGAAAATAACATGTTGTTCACAGATTTCACAACTTCAATTCATGGAATATTTGTTCTAATTATTTATTTTATTTGCCTATCACCATGGCAGCTGAGTCCTTCATGTATAAAATAAAAAATTAGAAACACATTGGAGCCACATTTCATGAGCTCTTGAATGTTACTTTCTGGTGTGTAATTGTTTCTCCTTCATTGACTAGTAATTAAGCTGCAGTATGCCTAGGCTTGCAAATCCAGCGAACTTGGAAAATTCCTTTAATTTTTAAAGTTTGTTTGTTTGCCAGGTGGTTTTTTTCCTCCAAGCTTGTCCAACTTTGAAAATTACAACTTAAGTAAAACCAAAAACATAAGTGTCATGGATCGCTGAGGGATTACCTTACCACATTAATATTCAATAATGCCAGCTGCCCTTGTTCAGCACACGAGGGCCCTGATTCTGCTGGGTGCTGAAACGGGGCCCGAAAGTTTGGTGGAGAGAGAGCAGGCTCTTTCTCATGGAGCTGGTCAACATTTTCAAAGACAGATTTTTTTTTTTCTTCCCCCCCCAAGTACACAGACTGCTTACAACAGTTTCTGGTAAGCAGAAGAGTTTGGTAATCTTCCCCCCAAATGTTATGATTTTAAAAGCTGAGAAAAAACCCCACCAACCTCCATAATTTTCAACCTTGTGCAATGGAAATGCTTCAAAAATTGTCTAACTTCTTTATTTTTTCTCTTTTCTAGCTTCTACGACCAAACTGCCTTTGTGGTATGTATGTACTATAAACTACCGAGGCATACAATGCATATGAAGGGGAGAGATAAGACTGTAAAGTGGGACACCTTACTATTATGTAAAAGCTTTTTTTAGGTCAGGCAGTATTTTGCAACATATACATTTGCCAAACCATGCTCTGGTGATAGGCCCTTGGCGTGTGATGTTTTGCTTAGCCGAGAGGTTAAGGATGCTGAAGGTGAAAACAAATTTTGCTGGAGCCAGCACAAGAACTGCAACAAGCCAAGGAAACCAGTCACGCAGGTAGTTTCCTATGCACTCAGCGGTGAGGAAAATGAACTTCAGCTCAGAAGTCCTATGTTGCTTTAAGCCTAAAACTGTAGGGTAATCCTGTTAATACAGCGAAGTGCAAAAAGGTTGGTCGGCTGTGGGGGGAGGTGATGGAGGGCTGCTGAGTTTTTCTCTCCTGAAGCCTTCACTTGCTTTCCAGGCTGAATGCTTGTGATCTTGTTAGACTCACTTGACCGGAGGGATGGGGCCCTGTGTGACTCCTTGCAGAAGGAGCCGCGGGACTCAGCGCGAGGGCTGGCTTCAGGCGGAGAGTTTTCCAGTCTTCAGGAAATGAAGATTTAGCACCCTG
Source organism: Buteo buteo (assembly GCF_964188355.1). Lineage (NCBI taxonomy): Eukaryota > Metazoa > Chordata > Aves > Accipitriformes > Accipitridae > Buteo > Buteo buteo. The sequence goes on from NC_134173.1 coordinate 33,010,487, forward strand.
GAACAGCGGGCAGGAGGAATGATCTGTTTTGCCAGGAGTGATGGGAGCCGGGACGCTGGCCTATCTGACTGCGGGGGCCGGGGAACAGGCAGGCTGTGAGGAGGGAGCCGTGCTGGCGGCCTAGCCCTTGCCCCGTGGCTTCTAGTGCTCAGTACCTCGGTGCTCCCACGACGCAAAAGTGTTTCCAGATGAATGGATTGCATCCAAGTGTTTGCCTTTTGGCCATTAGCACTGCGAGAGCAAACAAGTTTTCTCATGGCTAACTAACTTCCTTCGATTCCTTCCCCCCCAAGAAAGTCGCTTCTTGTTTGTCATGCCATGACAACATCGCTGCGCTATCCAGAGCGAGTGTGTTAATCCAGGAAGGGACAAATCTGAGAGGCTTGACTGGCAATTTTTAAACTCCAGATGGCCATTCTCCAACTACCTGTCGGCTTGAATAGGAAATAAGTCTCCCGACAGGCTCACTTCCTTCCGTTTGCATTGTTTTCAGCAAAAATAGATTTTTAATAACTCCCATAATAACGTTCCTGCAAGGTGCGGCCTGGAAATGTTAGCCTGAAACAGGACAAACATATTGCAATGTCTGTTGACTTTTCACCTATCGGTGGCCCATAGCCAGTAAGCTGCAGCTGATTATTAACAATAAAATAGGAAGTAACCTTAGATTAAATATTGCTAAGAAGTGCTTAATATCCAAAATTTGGGAGCAGAACCTCAGTTGCTCCAGATTAGCTCGGACTGTTTAGGGATGCTGGTGAAATTAATGAAATGAATTTTGTCGCTGATCTTTTCTAATTCATCAAATCCTCTTTATATTGTGTTTCTTCTCAGACTTTTCAAACTATTTGCTGTGCATTAATGTATCACAGCTGAGAATGTGTGGAGCAGTAGTTGGCTTTGTTTAATTTGCTTTTAAGATGACTGTAACTTTCCTTCAATGACTGCTCTGTTGTTCAGCACTTACATTTTCTCCCAGTATGCATATACTGTCTTACCTTATGCCAAACTTTAGCAGCATTTCTGAAGATTCTCGTAGATGTGGCAGTGGTACTGGAATTCAAAATCTGCACTTCAAAGGGTACTTCAAAGCTCTTCCGATTTTTCATCCTGTCTCCTATACTTCCATCATTTGTGCCAAGAGTTTGATTAGAGCCAGTATGTGTAGCCACCTGTCCTAGAGCTTCTAGGAGTTGAGATTATTCTGTTCTGTTCTAGCCTAGCCTAGCCTTTCCTATCCTATCCTACCCTACCCTATCCTATCCTATCCTTCAGTCATTGTTTTGCATGATGGCCAATAAAGCATATTTTAAATGACAATGATGTGACTGCATGTATTTACTAAACTTTTTGGTTGCAATAGGAATGATTTTTTAAGCAACTGGTAAATATAGAGACAAACCAAGTCAGATATGATTCAGTACAGAAAACAGGAAATTCTGTTTTCAAGCTATCCGTCTCAGTATTCCTATACTTTGAATTTTGGTAGACTTGACTTGCTAATTTAAACAGAAGCATTACCAAAATTGTGGTATTCCCCCTCTCCTCCCCAAGTTTCATCCACAACCATGGATCAAATTCAGCACTTCTAATATTTTTGTCCTTCATGCCTTATATCTCTGTGTGTGTGTGTATATATATATATGTAAAATTTTCCAAAAGTTTCAAAAGTTCCCTACACCAGAGGATAGTTTTCCATAAGACCAAATCAGATCCAGGCAGAACCTGGTAGAAATTGTTCCTTCACGTTACAGTAGCCTTCCTATGAGTTAATTACACTTTTCCACAGCTAGTTGTTTCTTTCTAAAGTCTGTGAGGCATTCCATATGTTCTCACTAGCTCACACTGTAGCTGGAGATTTTATTTTGGTCTATATATAGCAAGTAAATAGTCCAGATATGCTCAGATTTGTTTTGAAAACTTTAGTCTGGCTCAAATGAAGGATATGACATTTAGAAGTAAATTTATGAAGCTAGGAACAACAGCAAGAAGCAGCTGGGAGGAGATTCAGGGACAGAAGTATTATCTCTTAACAGCCTCTACTTGTATGGAGTGCTGATTACTTCAGAAAAAAACCATGCCCAACTATCACTTGAACTTGGAGCAAGAAGGATTGAAAGGAAGGAGCAATGGTAGGCTGGGAGCGTTGGTTCAAGTGCTAACTGTGGAGTGCATTGCTGGGGATCATTTCCATGAAACCATTCATTTAATTTACAAAATCATCAGCACAGCTACATGTCTGCAAGCACCCTCATGCAACTCACCCTGGGATTATATATGGTGTGCAACTACACACAGCTGCTGTGTAGTGGAAATCTTGTGGGACAGCTGGACAGAGAGCAGAGGGGACAATCTCAGGAGGGACACTGGCAGAGAAGTAGGCAGCAGGAGAAAGATAAAAGCAGCTGTGCATAGCAGGACTGTAGAAGTGGTGTAGGAAACCATACTGGGTTAGGCTGTGTCACTGCGAGAAAGACTGAGGACACAAGAGGGTGAATAGAGTGATTTTTTAGACATTTAATAAAACCAGTGAGGAGTGAGCAGGAGGAGGAACAAAAAGGGAAGCCCCAGGAGCAGATGATGTGATGAGGTGGAAGTCCCATTTAGAGGAGGCACATGAAATTCCAGAAGGCAGGAAAGCAGCAATGAGTTTGTTTAGGGAAAGGTATGGCGTGACCCAGTGGAAGAGTCATGACATGTGAGATCAGGTCATTACTCCCCATTCTACTCTATGTCCTGTCCTCCACAGGTGCCTGCACACCTGTGTGTGTTTGTGCCCTGGTGTTAGGTAAAAGAGTTGGGGAAAAGGCTTGACATAGCCCAACTGTCTTGTCACATGAAGACAGGAAGCCTATGAGGAACCAGCTGCACCTTCCACATTCCTATCTTAGAGGAACCCCCGTCTATGCCCCTCTATCCAACTGATAAGGCCCTCTGAGATTTTCAGATTTATCTTTGCAGACATGAAAGCCCCAAATCAAATGAATAAATAAATATAGTATCAGTAGGAAGGATATGATGGGAAGAAGTTAATTAGAGAAACTTTAGCTGACATTTCATTTCGTAATTGGTAGCTCCAAAATGCTTTTTGCTCTGTGAGGAAGGCTCAACTACAGGTAGTGCAAACTGAGTTTCTAGAACTTGGCCATGACTACTGAAGTTTTCTTTTGCAGTTGTACTGAGTCTAAGGCAGGCTTTATATGACACAGGATGAGTTTGAAAAAAGGCACTGCAATTAGAGCAAATTTTATCCTTTAAAGCCAGCCCAGCTGTGTACAAAGAGAACCCACACTGCTGTGATAGCACATCGTTGCTACTGTGTACATCAGGCTCATAACCTAGCTCCAGACCTGGGCATTCCTGTCTATGTGAGCCCTGAAACTCAATGCTATCTTCTCATATCTGCCTTATATAGCCTTCATATAGCTATGAATCTTGTTTTACTCTGAGTTCACCAACTTGTATGGAGTTTCTCCTGGTGCCTTTCAAAGATGCAGCTAGACTTGAGCATTGTTGTCTCTCTTCAGAGTCCTAAAAAGAATGTAAACATTCAATAGGTGGCTCTGGAGCTTTTATAAAAACATTTTAGTTCTTGTTTTGTGATACTTGTAAAATATATAAATGGTTGATATTGCAAAGTATTTATTACAATGATGTTTTAAATCTTCTTTGAATGGTAGGGTTGATAGTAATATTCTTTAAAAAGTGAATTTGTTATGTAATTCTAACAGTGTTAGTTCAGCTACCGAAAAATCAAACCACTTTTAACAAAACTTCAACCGGGTTTTGATTTTGAACCTTCCATTTCAACTGGTATCAAGCCTTCTTCTTTTGCCCTCCTCACAGCTTTTGCACAAGCTTTTGTGGCATTTTTGGTGAGGGGGAAGACTGTGTTTCCAATAATTCACAACTGGACAGTGTCAGTCCAGAGCCTGATCATCTCTACACTTCTAAGTCCCCACAAAAATCTGAAAGTTTGGAGTAATTGTAAATGCTCATATGGACAGAAGACTAATTTGCATTTTTGTAGCACTCTCAATGTCTCAGTGGCACTTTGCTCTGGATTTAGTTGAATACAGCAACCAAGAAAAAAGGATTGTACCAAAGTTATTATGTAACATTCACAACATTAGGTATAGTAAAGAAATGTAAGCAGACAGCCAAAAACCTCAGTTAAAAGCAACTTAGTGTGGCTGTCAAAACACTCCACCCTTTTGAGCTCAAATAGGTAAACCTTTTGGGCTACAGGCACAATGGGAAAAGACTAATTAAGGAAATGAGGTAAGATTTCTTAATATTAACTAGTGACATAAAACCTTGCTCCATGCCATCCCTTCCATATGAAACACTTCGTTTTCCTGGAGCTCCAAATGACTGTTACTTCACTTAGTTCACTTTTAACCATATACTATCTCTGTGCAGTCGTTCAAGTGGGCTCTGGCAAAATGACTGCACACGTATATGTGTGGAGAGATATATATATATATCTGTGCATGCATTAACTGTCCATATGCGTGTATACATATGCATTCATGCAGGGACAGAGGCTGAAGCAGTAGGATCTTTTGGACTGTAAGGGCAGGGGAGGGCCATACAGCTGTGACCCCAACACATGATGCACCGTTAGGCTGAAGTGATCAGTGCTAAGGGGGAAGCCAAAGCCCTTGATAGATGTTCACACACTTAAATGCATGCACAGACTTCTTTCATATGATATTTTCCACTTGGTAAGTACTAATGTTAGGAAGAGTAAATAACTGGGCAAATGGAACTGTAGCAGAAGAGATTTTTGTGCTCTGAGTAAGTTTAAAATACTGTATGAAAATGAAAATATATTGTAAAGTACCACCTTAAATTTTGCATTCATAGTTCTTATGGACAGAGAGAAAGAATATGCTCTTGTCTTTTCACTCTCTGTGTCGCATTCCATTGATTTTCACCTACTAATTCCAACAGTCTACAACATAAATAAAATTGCAGCATCTCTGTATTTGGGGTTTGGTGGGGATGCTTAAAGGGTTGTCTTTGCTTTGTGATGATTACTTTTGGTGTTGTCTTTGTCCTTTATTATAAAGTCTTATTTGTATTTCATTTCCTAGATAACAAAGACTATCATATAATTGAGGTCATTTGACTATAACCAAGAATTCAAAAAAGGTAAGTGATGAGGAATGTATGATTAATGTACAGAGCAGTCCCACTCTTTCCCTCTCTTATCAGCTTTTAATCCCTCTGACGTACTTAACTGGCTTCAACTGATGTCACTGGTAGTTTTATGTGGCCTGTGAATTTTTCAAGGAGCAGCTTCAAATTCCCTTGAGTTAGAGGGAGGGGCAAGAACAGAACTGCACTGCAGTAAAAGTGTTATCATAAGAATGCTAACCATAAAGAGTATATAATACCTAATGTTCTCAACAGTAGTATTTTATACAGGCGTAAGATCTGAGAGCCATGAGATGGGAAACAGATTTTCTTAAGAGGATAGCAGCAGATAAACCCATGGCATGATGCAACTAATTATGACTGTATGAAGCATAAATGGCTAAAGTACTATGACTTGGTGGAAGTTAGCAAAAGAGCTGGAGAGAGAACTAGCAAAAAAACGATGGCATCTGTCACCTGATGTATAAGCAATATAATATCATCACTTCATACCTCCCTCCAAAGAATGAGTGGGAAAAAATGACCTCATAAGGTCTATATTATCCTTCTGAGGGATTTTCATGCATCTTGGGGAAAGTGCCAAGTACACTGGAAGTGGGGGAGTGTTAGTTGTCTCCAAAGCGCCAAAAGGAAATGGAGAAAAGGGATAAACTGGCCCAAACAAGCAGACAAAATTACAATTTTGTGGCAGGTCGCTCTAGGTCTCATTGACCTTGGCAGTAACACAGGGGTCATTTTTTATATGAGTGAACTGTCCTTGAATAATTTCTCCAACATCTACAAACAAGCCTTTCTTCCACATCAAACATGCTTGTCATGTTCTCCTTTCCAAAAAATGACAAATAAAAAGGATTTTTTTTTCTTTTATATGCTGGGAAAATCCAGCTTTTATCTATCATTTTTTTACTTAGCCCTCCTTAAAAAAATTATCTAGGCACTAGCACATTAAGTATGTGCTTCTATTTTCTGTCTTGTGGAAAAAAGATACAGTTGTGGAGCAACAGACTGTGTTTGAACACTTTGTGAAAGAAGTTTAGCTTCATAGGCAAGAAAGTATGATATTTGAGACTAGAGTGAAGTAGGTACACTGCACATTTGGTACAAATACTGGATTAGGCCTTTCAAAAAAATATGAAGAACATCTAAGGAGATAGTCACCCCTTCTCATCCCTGCTTGCTTTCCACCTCAACTCCTAGTTTTTTCAGAGTAGAGACCTGTCTTTTAGGTACTTTGAATTGCCTCCCGGAAGCCTTTCTCTCCTTTGACTGCACAGAAAGCTAATCTTCTAAATTAAACACCTATATTAGTGGCTGAAAATGGCAATACCTACTGATTTTCAAAGGGGGAAGTGGCAGCCTAATTTTCTTTATTCCTTTGAAAATTTCCCTTTGAATAGACGTGTACATTCAGTAATGTGTGGAATGGGAGAGTTGTGTGATCCCTCCTGCTCCACCTAATATTTGTTGCCTTAATTTGGGGGTTTTGTAGATACTGGCTACTGGCTGTTACACACTAAGCAGTATCCAGGGCTAAAAGACCATATCTGTGATGACTTTCATCTCCCAACTTACAAGGACTGAGAACCATGTAGTGATTGATGTGTGTGCTGAGTGGCAACACCACACCATATAAACAATTGTTGAGGTTCCCAGACTTCATGGCATGGGAAATGCTGAAGTACTCAACACATCTGTTGCCTCATCCTTCAAAGGCAGAGCCCTCCTGAGTCCTCTGTGCATACTGGAATAAATTGGAGTGGGAGGGGCACCCAACAACACGGGAGCAAAATGTTAGGGAGAAGCTGGTGGGATGCACCTGAAGGTGTTGAGGGTGCAGACATGATTACAAGATTGCTGTCTATCCTTGATGAAGAATCTTGGTGGCTGAGGAAGGTTTCTGAACAGCTGGAAAAAGATTAACATTAAATTCATCTTTACAATGGCAAGAGGACAATCTGGGGAACTACTGGTCAGCTCTACTTCAGTGTCTGGAAAAGTCATGGAGTACATCCTCCTAGTCTCCAATTCCAAACACATGAAGGACAAGAATGTAATCAGGAGCAGTAGACATAGAAATGCCAAGGACATCATGCTTCACCAACCTAATTGCCTTCTATGATGAAATGACTGTGGATGAAGGAAGAGAAGTGAATGCAATAAATCTTGAAAGGCTTTTGAGACCATCTCCCACAGCATTTTTAATAGTACTTTGAGGCAATGTGGGATGGGTGGATTATTAAAAGAGTTGAAAATTAGCAGGATTGACAAGCTCCACGGGTGGTAATTGATGACTTGAGGTCAGCTTGGGAGCCAGCAAGAAGTACAGTAACCAAAGGGCTGATACTAGGACTACTTGTTTAATATCTTCATCAGTGACCTGGATGATTGGACAAAATGCTCCCTCTGGAGATTTGGGGATGGCAGTACGTCAGGGGGAGTGGTTGACATGCAGTGTGGCAGAACTGCAAGGGCCAAGAGAAACTTTAGATCTGGGCCAACAAAAGCTGCACGAAGTGCAAAGTTGTGCACCTGGGGCAGGGTAACCCTCTGCATCAGTGCAGGCTGGGAACTGACTGGCTGAGATACAGCACTGTGGAAAAGGACCTGGGGGTTATGACAGGTGCCAAATTGCATGTAACCCAGCAATGTGCTCTCAGTGTAAATAAGGGAAACCACATACTATGTTAGGAGGAGCTTGGACAGCAGATTGAGGGAACTATCTCTACCTGGCATTGGTGAGGCTGCACCTGATATACTGTGCCAGATTTGGTTTCTCCAGTTAAAGAGAGATACTGAGAAACTGGATAAGGTCCAGTGGCAGGCTACAAAGATACTTAAGGATGTGGAGAACATGGCCTAGTAGAGAAGGCTGAGGCACATGGGCTTGTTTCATTTGATAGAGTAGAAAAAGGGATAATCAAATGTAGCTTACAATTTTGGAAAAGAAAATTACAAAGATATAAGAGCCAAACCCTTTTTGGACAACTAGTTGTTAGTTACTAGGAAACTAAGCTAGTTACACGAGCAAATAGTTAGACTTTCAAGGAGAGATAATTGCAAGTTGTGACTAGGGAGGTTCAGACCAAAATTTTGAAGAGTTTATTAATCAGCAGGTAGCGTGCTCTGGAACAGCATATCTGAAGAGCTGGTGGAATCTCCATCTGTGGAGGTTTTCAGGACTCATCTAGCAAAGCAAGAGTTGACCTGACCTGGTGTTGGCCACAGCCTCTGGCTGCCTAGACAACCTACAGAAGTTTTCCCTCCAACCAACACTTCTAAGATACTATGACAACACTCTCCTCCAGCATACAAGGGAAGGGATGGTGGTTAGTATTTAATGGTTCCCTTTGGTCAGCATTGCTCAAGAATATTTTGAACCTTCTCTGATTAAGGGCAGGGCAGGTTTTCTCATGGATGTGCAGGTAGCATAGTGGCAGAAAAAACATCATGAACACTTCCAATGCACAAATGAAAAAGAGCTGGGTGGGGTTGAAGAATGGCAAGCATGACCTCTCTTTTCCTGGGAGGCCCAGAATTGTTTTGGGGGGGCTTCTCATCATCATGCTGGAAAGCAATTCTATGAAGTGGACTTGGTACAGCAGGTAGATGGCTCACAGAGATATCTTGCCTCCTGTGCCTTCTATCTCATACACCATAAGATATTATTTGCATTTTTACCTGTTCATCAAAACATATCACATATCTTTGTATTTGCTTATGCTGTAAACTGGTCTTGTATTGCCCTATTAATATCTGCATCATGCTCAAAATCCTTCAAGATTTATTTTCCTCTTTATCTCTTGCACATCTTATTGAATAATTACACCTTCCCCCACCCCTCCAAAAACCCCAGTCCAACAATCTGGACCCATAGTGTTTGAATGCATGACCCTTCTCTATGGTTCTTCAAACCACTGTAACCGTCAGCAAGGCAGAAGGATGGTTCAGGTGTTTTTCTGGGACTTGGCAAAACCTTGTTCAGTTCTCTGGGCAAGCTGCTTATAGTCAGATCTGAAAGGGCACTCAGATCTCTGATTTTTACAGAAATATATAGGTATAGCACCCTAAAAAGGCTCAGTCCATATTCATTTTTAAAGGGAGATATCTTGTTTGTTTGTAATCTTCTTTGTCATATAAGACAGGTTTTGGCTAAAGACAAACCGTGGAATGATCTGACATTATAATTTTAATATACATAAGAACAAATGAAGTAAAAACAGAGGTAGGGATTTCTGCCATCCTGGGGTCCTAAATCAGAAGAAATGTAGTTCCGCTCTCCTCTCCTCTCCTCTCCTCTCCTCTCCTCTCCTCTCCTCTCCTCTCCTCTCCTCTCCTCTCCTCTCCTCTCCTCTCCTCTCCTCTCCTCTCCTCTCCTCTCTTCTCCTCCTTCCCAAACGTATTTTTCCTGAAATCTTTAAAAGGAGAATATTACTTTGTACTCAGTTGCGAATTTTAACTCCTCAATATTTAGCTGCTTTTTTTTTTTTTTGAAATACCAAAAGGGATTAAAGCATAAACTGGATTAACTACTCGTCAAATGCAATTTTGTTAAGTGGAACTGTATTTATGGGGATGGGATGGCTCAGTGGATTGATGATGAGATACCATTCTAGGTCACTTGTTCAAAGTGATGTTAGTCAGTGACTGAAAATACATTGCTTACCATCTGGGAGCTTTCTAGCAATGAAGCCAGTAAGGAACTAGTTGCAGCCAGGTCCTGAAGGGATCTCCATATCCTAATATATGCTCCAAAATAGCTACTAACTGCCTCTCCTTTTCACAGGCCTAATGGAAAGATAAAGTGCTGAGAAGGGGTAGAGCGAGGTCTGACACAATAGACAACAGTTTTAAAGCAACCTCTACGAATCATACTTGAGATACTTTGGCAAGGCAACGTCAGGAAACTTGCATTGTGGAGTTCATAATCCAGACTTATTGGTCTAATATTTCCTTCAAATGCTTAGATGCTTTACACAAAGTCTAAGAAAAGAGAATGAAATGCCTTTTGAGTTGAAAAGAGAGCATGCTTTTAAAGTCATCCGATTGTCAAGAAAAACATTTGAAAAGCAAGGCTGTTAGGCTGAGTAATTTCCAGAGAAAGGTAGTGGACATGCCCTTACTTGAATCATGTAAGAGAAAGATGAACTCCTCCCATCACTGTTATCTAATTACAAGGATGAGTAAATAGGTATGGGCAACATTTTCAAACCTGGGTTCTGAAAGTTTGACACAATATCCGAAGGAAGATATGAACAAGGCGGGGTGGTTTTCACACAGTCTGTCATTAAGAGTAGTGAAAGCTCAAGGTCTCAGCCCTGATTCTCAGAGAATGATTGAGATTAAGAATTAAAATTAAATTGCCTAAGAGTGCAGGCTAACCCCCCCCCCCCCTTATTCTTTACTGCTTTGTACTACACATAAAAACCTGCCAAATTATTATCAAAGCAAGAGAAAATGGAGTTATTGCATGGTTGACTGAGAACATCCAATCTATTTGTTGGAATTCCTGACTGGAGACATCGATTAAAGGACTGTTGATAGCAAAGAAAGGGTCAGCAGTTGAACAAGTGACATTAGAAACATCATCACCAAAAGGTCCTAGGAAAGGGAACAGAAGTGACTGTGCCTCTGCAGCTTCCGAAGGTGTGAACCAGAACCTAGAGCCACCCTCAATGCAAGTGAGTGGAAAGATGAGGAAGGGAAAGAGTTGATCCAGCCTTGAGCAATTTGACTTTTCTGAAAGGAGGGGAACGGAATATCCTGGTTTCCAAAGCAGGTGCCAGAAATAAGGGCAAAAGGTCACAGCCAGGCCTTGTAAGGGTTCAAGTTTCCTCCCTTCCTGCTCCAGTCAGCCTCAGAGGAAAGACTCTGGTGGAGTTTTGCCCATGGGCTACAGCAGCCTTCCTTAGGGGAAGACCATGCGGTGGCTTCCCACCATACTGGGGAAAGGGAAGTGGTGTTCAAGCACATGGCCCAGTTCTCCACTGCTTCACCTCAGCTTGCTTCTGCTGCCATTACATTCAGTTAGAGAAATGGCTACAAGATTGTCCAAGCTTAATTAAGGGTATTACAGTCGAATGAGGAATTTTGATGCCCTCCTTGCTTAGAAGCTGTTTTCACATTTAGGGCTCCCTTTCCCTGTCATGCAGTGTCAAAGAGCACAGCTTTGCTGAAATCAGAAGTGAACAGTGGTGGTGACTCTCACTCAGGTGCTGCCATTCACACACCAAGCTCCTCCGCCTCAAAGGCCTGGCCAGGCAACACTGACAATAAACAAACCATAATAACTCACAACTGCGGCTAAACCCAGCCCTTAATGACATTGTTCAATACAGCTTCAACACTGTGAAGAGCTTCATTGCTTCGTTCCCATGCTCCTAGGAGCATTTCCCGATTGGCTTTACCAAGGGTGATTCCAACAGCTTATTCTAATTGTTTTGCTTGTACAGTACAGGGAAGCTAACCTGCCGCGAAACCCGATGCTTTCTGCAGGAACAGGTTATTGCAGGGTAACAAGTGGCTTTTCTTTCCTCAGCCTCAACTGACGGTACAGTACCACAGGGGGGCACTCACATAAACATCTACACCTCCCCGAGCTGCACACCACCTTGCAGGTGTGCACAGCTGTGCAGCAGAGCTCAGAGAGGGCTTGCAAGGAGGCATGGGCTTGGAAACGTGGCTGAAGCCACCTTTCGTCGTCTGTGTCTGCATGCAGCAAACTGTTGGTTTGTATTTTGCTTTGCCTTTTGGGTAAAAACAAAGCAAAAGCTGAAAAAAGGTGAAAACTGAAAAAAAAGCGATGTCGCCTAGCGCCGTTTGGGTTTTGTGCATGTGCTAAATTGTTTTGACCCTGGGAAAAAGGTATCGAGAAAGTCTGAGAGAATAGTGGTGAAAGCATCATTTCTGATTTCCATCAATAAGAAAACGACTTACGGAAACTCCTCTCTGATCACACGGTGCGGCAAAGGAAAGTGTGCTGCAGACAGATATTGCTGGCAGGGCTTGAATAATCACTCTTTGAAAGGGTTTATCTGCCAGTGACTCTCAAAGTGTCTGAGAAAACTGGCTGATTCAAGGCTGCTTTCTGGCAAATCTTTGCTATTTCAAAGCAAAGTCTGAACTTACAATCAAGTTGTTTCTCCTTGTTGCCGCAGATGGTTTGATCAAATGAAAGCATGCACCGCAATGCATGCATTACAGCCAGAGGAGTCAGAACTTTGATGCCTGCCTCAATATTTTAATTCTGTTTAAGAGGTGCTTTTGGATTATTAAGTGCTGCAGATAAAGGAAGTGAAAAATGCAGGATATTTATTTCCCAAGGTTTTGTGCTTCTCTGAAGCTCAAAGCCAATATCACAAGGGGTTGAGGGAAAATCACAGGGAGATGTTACCAGCTCCTCAGATGCGAATCGTCGAAGGACAAGACCATGAACAGTCTGACTGAAATTCTGGCAGAGATCACCAGGCAGAATTTCTTGTTTTGTTTTGTTTTAATTTTTTTTCGGCCATCCCCTTACAGACACACCACCAGCCGCAGTCTCTTTCCTGGAAGTCCACCTTCTCCCTGGAAGTCCACTCTTCTTCTGGGTGCATCCCATTCTGTCAGAAACAGCCCAGTGCATATTGTAACTTGGGAATGAGTAGGCTTTGTCAAGATTTTGTAAACTACTTAGCTTCAGCTTCACACTGGTCCCACTGTGTAAGCAGTTTAGTCTAGTATTAGCCTCTTCTGAAAATTTTAGCTCTGGAGCCAAGCAGCACTAGATGGATAAATGAAAGGGGAGTATGACAGTGATCAAAATCTGTCTGGTCCAGACAGATAAATATCAGGCTAGCTTGAAGGTTTTCACCTCTTTGCTGCCAGGAGTTATATTTTTTTTTCATGGCAGAGCGCTGTGGGCTAATTTCATAGCTGGTGTAAATCAGTATTGCACAATATACCATGGTGGAATGATGCTGATTTATGCCAGCTAAGAATCTGGCTGGTGGTACTCCTACCAGTGCTGCATTGACTTATAAATCTTCCTTTTAAAAACCTGTGGATCTACCAGAGGAACTGTTGCTGAGAGCTGTGTGTTTCAAAATTGGCCTCAAGAAAATAAGAAAGCCCCAGTTTCAAACCAGGATAAAAATGTAGACACTGAATTGGGCTTTTTCCCAGAGGTGCTAGTTTTACCTCTGTGGAAACCAGAATCCCCCAGCACCTGTGAAGACTGGGTTTGGAATCAGGAATTTAGCTGTTCAGATGTGCTCATCTTGTATTCCTTTAGAGTTTTGAAGTGATTCACCTTCTTCCCCATTAAACATATATTTTTTTTTAAAATTGTCCTATTGCTTAACCACTGCTCCTTCCTTCTTTACTTTCTTTCTTCTCTTTTTTTACGTACATATGTATACCTGACTCCTTGGAGATCACTTTGTCTGTCTCTGTGATTGCTGGAGTCAGCCAGCAACACGACAGGACTTGCTTGTTTACATAGCTCTGAGGGTTATGACAACACATCAGAATGTACAGGTGCCATGTAGAGATGCAGCTTGCAATTAAGATCAGTAAAGCTGACTATTTAATAAAGAATTCCTTCATTTTATAACAATCTGATCTCATTATTATACACACAACAAATCAGCTCCATAAAGCTCTTTAAAAAATTTGTTCTCCCTTGGTATTAAATATTTGAGCTAAAGTTGAGAACTAACAATTGCAAAACAATTGCATTAATTGAACAGAAAATTAAACCCATAAAACATGGTTAAATGCAATTTTCATGTAATTGCAGTAAATGTGCTGCCAAGATAATTACAAAACAATTTTTAATATAATTTTTAGTCCATTTGGTGGCATTTTACCCCTGCAATATAGCAGTCAGAGATGAGCAAATCAGGGGAGGACTCTTCAGATGCCAGTTTGATTTGGGCCTTTAGTTAAAGTGTGGCTTCAAGGCCTAACCAGTACTAAGACTGCTCACTCAGCAGAGTGGAGAAGACTTCTTGCAAAAAACCTTTCCTCAGATTTGAACACTAAGCAGGGGAACTTTCAGGAGGAACTTACCCCTTTCAGTAATAAAAAGCTTGTCAGAGCATCTCTTCATAGAAAAATTCAGTCTTCTCAGGTTGCTTTTGAACAATAGCTTGAGAAAGTCTATTTTTCCTTTTAAATACAACTCAGGATACCTGCCACTTCCTACTGGCCCAGGATCTGGGTGATATCATGGATATCTGTAACTTAAAATGTGGAAATTTTTTCTTCATTGTTTTTTCATGGAATTTCCTTCTCACCATATAATAGGTGCTAGTGGCTGCTGACTTTAAAAAAAAAAAAAAAGGCAGTTCTGGAATCATGGTTTCTGCTAAAAAATGCAATCAGATACTCTTTTTACCTATAGTCAGGTGGAATGTGTGGTCTCTGCAGTTACCAGTCCTTTGCTAGAGGATGGGATATTCCTGGTGTGTGGTATGCCCTTTATCCCAGAGGAAAGCAACAACATGTTAACATGTCACATCTTTATCCCTCCATCTTAGAGAACTGCAAAGTACACTGGTGACACATCAGTTAGTTACACACTCCTCTTTTGGGTTTATTCTTTTGGAATCAGCTTTTCCTTTTCCCTTGAGTTTTTTACTTTCTACTGTTTGCCTGCATTGCCTCTCTTACAGTGTGATTAGAATTATTTTCTCTGGAGCTGTTCCTTTCATATATCAGCCAATTCATCCACACTGGATGAATTTCCTATTCCCCGGAAAAGGGCTGAGCTTATTGACATAAAATAATCCTTGGCCCAAGTGACTGAGCGTGGACAGTCAGGCTGGGAATCTGGATGGAGATCCTGCTCTGAGAAGATCTTGGATCACACTGTAATTCTGAGTCCAGTATTTTCTCATGTCTCCTCTGCTAAGCTATCCTCCTTTGTGCTGGAAAAATCCCCTCCTATCAGCGAGGGTTCGCATCTTCCTTACTTGGCGCAGGCCTTACTGACGTATCTTCTTATTTACGCTTATAGCATAAACTCTGTAGAGAGCTCTGTACAAAGGTGATAGGAGACCTTTAGAGTTATGGACACATTTGTCTCTCATCTGCCAACAGGGCTTTCACTGACGTCCTGTTCTTAGCCAGTCTATTTCCAAAATTTCTAAGTTCTGCCATTCCCACTAGTTTTCTTCCATGTCGTTACTTATTATGTATCTCTTTTGGTAGTTTGTTACTGCTTTTTTCATACTGCTGATCAACTTCTGTGAAGACTATAATGAATTTTTTAGGCATTTTCTTGTTTCAAATGCTTATCCCAATAAGGTCGGCCAAATAAAGTTGTATTCCCCTGGATTTGTGACCCTGTTTAAATTTGAATCTTAATGTGTTGGAGTTTGAAACCCCACATCATAGACTGAAAGTTGTATCTACATGCCTTTAACAGCAGAGTCTTACATGAAGTAGATCTACAGAAATGCAGCTACTCCATTACCTCAAACAGACATGACTGTAGGCTGTACACTTTTATTCTCATTTTACTTGCCTGAGCTCTTTCCATTCACCGGCTGCTCCCTGCACTACGCTGAAGCTCTGTTCTCACCTACAGCCCTTGGCTTATGACAGACGGCCCAAGTCCAAGCAGTCACCACAATTGCTTTCTAGCCGGCTGGTAGCTACAAGCTTTCAGGCTGTAGAGCTTTGCCAAAAGAAAAGTGGTATTTTTGATCTCTTTCTCCCTTGGCTCTATGGCTTATCTGGCTCACAGAGGGAGACTCTGATCAGTGAATTATTTCAGAACACACACCTGGAGCGGAGAGGAACTCGAGATGGGAAATGAGGGGAAAAGGATGGCAGGGAGGTAGAAGTCAAGAAGCATTTGGGTTTGATGTGGAAAGAACAAGTGTGCTGTGGCCTGCCTCGCGAGGAAAGGAGTGTGCCTGGAAGGCTGGTGAACGGCAGGCTAACAGGAAACCACTGCAATAACCGTGCCTCTCCCCTGCACACCAACTACCTGTAGGCACCAAAATTCCTCTCTCTGGGGAAGCAGTTGGTGATCCATTTTCTTCGGTGGCTGCCAGGGAGAGTGAGGAGCTGCTGGGACAGGAGGAGCTGCGTTACCGAAGGGCTCTCCTACACAAATCTGCTTCTGGCTGTGCGCATGAGGGAGGAAGGGAAGGGAGAGAGACAGGTGTGTGTTTGTGTGCGTGGGGATCAATCACACAAACAAACAAACAAAACTACATCCAGGAGGGAATTTTCTTCCTGGCTGAAGCTCTTCTGCCATCTGCTTTGTAAGGAAGTTTGCTAGATTGTACAGTCCTCGGTGAGAGGCAGCTGCTGATGAAAACAGCTCACTCAGGCACCTCTGTCCTTTGAGCCTGTGTTTTTCAAAGCTTCCTCTGTTTTCCTGTCTCTTACTCATATCATCAAGGGCTGGGACTGGAAAAATGCATGCAGGTCAGTGCCTGCTTCTGAGTCTTCCAGGTACTGCTGAGCTTGAGCAATAAGGTATAACATAAATTTGGCTGCTTCCATTTTTTTCCCCAATGATAGTGAGAAGTTGAACTTGTTTTTAAGTACCTTCAATTTCCAGTCCAAATTAGTAATTTCCTTTAAACTCGATCCCCACCACTTCTTCCTTTCAGTGGGAGTCTCTAACCATTTCAAAAGAAAGCAGCTAGCAAAACAGATATCAATGTGCTATCACACAGTGATAGGTTTGGCCGGACAAATTGGCATCTCTCGACTACTGTGATATCAAATGAGTTCCTCTGTCTGTTTCTGTGTTTTCTGGCAGCTTTGAGAGCTTCTTCACTCAATGGTTCATCAAATCTTAAGGATTTTGCTTTGCAAGAGCTTCCACTGCTTCCAGTGTGTCCTTTCACCCTCGCTTTATAGGCACTGATTGGATCAAAAAATGCCCTCCTGGTGTTGGCTGTGGTCTCTGCCAAGTGCGTGTGAGGGCTGGCTTGGCCAACTGGAGGGGGTGGGTGAATAGCATGGCACGTGGTGACACTTGGACCTGAACTTTGGGCCCTTTCTTTGGAAAGCCAAGGGGGTGAGAAGGTCCTGCTGGATGTGACAGGCCCTTCAGTTCCCAGGGGGTCCTCACACCATGGGGACTGCGGTGGCTCCCAGGTCACACCTGTACCACAGGTGGGGGACGAACCCTAGCTTGCCACGTTCTCTGGCTTCCCCAGACAAGGGGGTTTACTTACCTCCTGGAAGGTGAGGAGGCCAGAAAGCTGGTGCAAACCAGGGCATGTTGTGAGTTGGCAGTATGGATACCCGGTGAGAGAAATGGGGGCAAGTACGTCACAAAAGCAGGAGGACCTGAACACCTAATAGCAAGAGGAAACCAAGGAAACCAAACACTCAGAGTTTTCAAGTGGCAGCTGAGGTGAAGTTGACATTTTTCCTTCAGCCCATGAGCAGAGTCAGACAGACGTGAGTCAGCCTCAAATGTTGTCCTTTCTCTGGTTTACAGCAGACACATACTTTAAAGCTCTGCCATATCATCTTCGTCATGAAAAGAAATCTCCTGATTCAGAGGCTTCTCTAAACCACTCAAGATTTTTGTGTGTGCTCTCCCTCCCCAATTGCTTGGAGCCCTGAAAACCACAGCCTTTGCTGGCAGACAATAAAGATACGACCTAAAGTATTCAACAAGGAAAAAAAAAAAAAGAAAGGGGGAAAAAAAAGGAGAATGGCTGTTGAGGAGGCTTAGAACGTGTCCCAACACTTTCTGCAGGTTTTTTCCTTTCTCGAGGCAATCAGAGCACTGCCTAAGTTTTGCACCTGCCATGGGCAAGTGCCTCTGTCTTTTAGTGAAATAACTTTATGCATTTTTAGTGCAAGCCCTGGCCTGCTTTGTATCCTGCTTTACCTGAATGATTATATCTTCTTTACTTCGTTAACTTTTCAATAGGCTATGAAAACAAAAGCTGTCACTCTGATACCTGCCATTTGATATTCAGCAATGCCTTCAGTACAAAAAGAGCCCCTCTATCTCCCAGCCCCCACCTCCAAGCATCACTTGGCATGATCCTGCTTGTAGCTCTTCACTGTATTGATACATAAAACCTTTCCCTGTTCTTTCAGCAACAACCTGACTCTACATCTGCAAGTATAAGCTTCAAGTATAAGCTCTGCAGCACTGATGTGAGTGAGTTTTACAGAGAAATAAAAATTTACTGTCCAGTGAAGTATCAGTTTGCTGTGATTGTTAGGGCATCTCAGGGAAGTTCTTGTTTGGACAGACACAGCCACAAGGCCCAAGACACCTTCTCGTTGCACACACAAACTAAAATGTTCTAATTTGGCATGGTTGGACTTAGGGACCCAAAGGATTCCCAGAACTATATTTCAGACTTGCAGACATCACAAAAATTAGTTCAGGGGTTAGCTCATCTTCTGTGGCAAGAAAAGAAGTCTTCAAAAGTCTATTTTTGCAAGCTATCTGGGCTTTATTTGCCTGTATATCTAAACTATTAATTTGCAAACCTCTACAGCTAGTCATGTTAGTAAAGGAATCCCTCTAGACTTTTGCAGTCCAAAGACAAGCTCTTGGCTCTTGGTAAAGGCCAGTTCTCAGAGACAGATAGGGGGCTTAGGGTGGGTGGGCTATATCATCCTCATTTATTCAAATAGCCTTCGCTTGAGAAATCCCTTAGATAAGGAAAATCTGCCTGGAAAACACAGAGACCACATAATAGAGCAGTGCACAGCTAAACAGGCAGGAGGGTAGGTAAAAATAAACAAAAGGATGTGTGTTTTGAGGGAGGAATATTTTTTTGGATGGATTCAAGCTGGTGGTGTAAGGGTACACAGAAAGCCACAAATTGCTAAGGACAGAGTGGTTTGCAGATCAAATGAAGCTAATGTTGCTTTGGGATGTAATGGCCCTGATGAAGTGATTTTCCAGCACCTTCTGCTGAGAAGAGACGGGTGAATGACTCTGAATGTGTTTCTGGTGGCCTCAGCTCTGGCAATTCAGGGAGCAGCATCTCCAGTCACTGACTTGTTTTCTACTCTAGGTTCACACTTGAGTGCAGAGACTAGGGAACTGAAAGTCTGGGTTTTCAAATGAAATTAATGCTTCTGGGCATCCCAGTTTACGGTAAGCAGCTCTTACTCCAGACATTAAGAGAACTGGGGTTTGGGGGAGTGTTGAGCCTGTGTCCTCTGAACATGAGTCTTTTTACGTTCTCTCAGGTTGGGCATTACAACAGAAGAACAGAAAGTGTTGATAACCTGTATTCTGGTGCCAAGGTAAGACAGTTATGGAAATGTAAATTCACATGTTTTTAGCATATCCAATTTTCAGTGATGTGAATGGGAACTAACAGGACCTTGAGTTCTCAGCAGTTCTCAAAATCAGGCCATTTGTACTTACCCGTTTAACCATGGATCCAACTTTCAGCATTCTTGCTTCTCTGTTTCATATGCTTCTCTCTAAAATAATTTTTTTTTCCATCTGTCAAAGAAGGTTGCAGACATAGTAACAGCAAACTTCACCTTAAAACAGAGGACAACCAAACTCATTATTCTAATGAAAAAAAATTCCCATCTTCTAGTTCCTTTTTGGGGGAGTTGGAGGGCCTCTCTGGAGAAATTTGACATTTCTTGGGGGATTCCAACCTACCCAGCACCCCTTGAGGACCTTCTGGATAAGCATTAGTGCACCCTTGTACAAATCAAGCACTATCCTGAAACTGGGAATGGTGATTTCATTTGGTTTTAGGAAGTAGCCTTTACAGTGACATGCTCTGGGAAGGCTGAAAAACTCTGAAGCAGGACTTTGCAAAGCTCATATTTGTTCCTTGAAAAAAATACCTCTTAAAATATTAAAATTCTTGACCATCTTATTTCACTGGAGTTAGCACATTGTAAATGGTTCAGACATGAATAAAGCATCTCCCTTTCCCCTTGCCTTTGAAACTCTCTTCCTGAAATTTGACTGGGTCAGTATAACCAGTGCCATTAATTCCCAGTATAATTTTATGTAGTGCATTTTGTACGAAGAACCTGGCAGTTTTACAGTGAATAATAATTCCAGGTCAAGAAATATGCTCTTAATTATTTCATGATCTCAGTGTCTTTAGGGAGGGCATTGAACTGGCCCTGGAGCAAGGAAATAAAACGTTTCTTTAATTCCAAAAAAACCCTGAATTAACTTCTGGGCTTTTGATAGATAGCAGCTACTCTGTTCTTTACGGTATCAAACCTGTGTTTCTTTGGCCAAATCTGAGCAGAAGCACACAAAGTAATCCAAAGAAATGCTTCATTTTCTAGAACAGTGTGGTCATCTAATAACTCTTCATGTTAAAATGGGGAAAGTAGGGCATATTTCAGGTGCTTCCGCTTGAGTTTGGAGGACTAGCTTGTGGCACGTGTTTTTGAAAGCGTGACTCTAGCATTTCAGGGGAACGTGATTCCAGTTTTCAAGCTCCACTGTTAGAACCTGTTGCAAGCTGGTGGTAAAACTCCTCTTTTGGCCTCCCAAATAGTGGCCCTACCTATGTACAAAACATTCCTAGTTCTATCATCTTGGCATTAATTATCCTAATCTCTTTTCTAATGTTCAAGCTGTTAATTTAACCACGTTGTCTAAACTTGCATTGGAAGTGGGGCTGGATTTGTTTCCTTGCATGTGCAGACAGAAAAGCTGAAGGTAGCTTATCAAAATAAGTATAAGATAACAGAACTCTGGGTTGGCGGAAAAAAAAAAAAAAAAGAAAAGGAAAAAGAAGGAAGACATTTGTAAGTTATTTTCTCAAATTGCAGAATTCTGTGTTTATCTGAAGCTGGTTTTAAAAACAGGTGGACCTGCAAGAAATCTGCCTTCCTGAATATTTTCTCTAATAAATGTGAGGGTAATTTCTTAGCTTCATCTGTGGGGAATTAAAGACAGAGCACAGAACTATGAACAGGAGTCATGAATGTCAGCTTTGCGCATCTTACGCTACCTTTTATGGACCATGAAAAATTGTTCCTGTTCAAATTGAATTTTCATACAAATCTCAGTTTGCTCACAGATGTTTTGTAAGCATCACTGAGCTAATTTAATCTTCTAATTGGCTGGCTAAGGCTCTAGTGCAATGCAGACAGAGTAACTTAATCTACAAGAAACTGGTTAAACTCCATAAAAATCCTGGTGAACAGGTGGTTGTCACAAGACTCATTACAAGAAATGTTGTGGGCTACCTTAGTAGAGGTGGCGGTGACTGTGTGGGTTGTAGAGTGACCCATCCCCTCCCTTCAGAAGGTGACATATTACCTCTGACATAGCTGTCCTCCAGCTACATAAATGACTTCAGTTTTTAGTGCTGACAGTCCAACACCTTGCCCAAGCATTAATCTAATAGACTGTTGGCTTTTGGGGACCAGGACTTCAGAGTTATAATTGGTGCAACTGAGGAAATTAGTGTGTGAGAGTGTGAGAGGTCAGACTGGATGGGTACAATGGTCCGTTCTGGCCTGAGATGGTGTAAACTGGGAGGAGAATGTGGTCTTCCCTCTGCTTGTTTGACAATAAAACAGTATGTATAGCTGTAGACCCATATAAATAATGGCTGGTTCTAATAATTATACATAAAATATATGGAATGTCCACCTGTACTACCATGTAAATAATGGCTTGTATCAATAATTATACATAAAATATACATTCACTTGGAACTGCCTGTTGTTGCATGTTATACAGAATATATTTTCTGCTAGCAATATTGACCAAGAATCCATGAAGATAGGAAGGAGCTTTTAATGTTAACGCCCTCCACCCCATGTCATTCCCTTCCTTTCCCTTTCTTCTTCCTCTGGCCAAGAGCAAGGGCTCTGGATCTGCCGTAACGGTCCATGTCGTAGCAGGGCTTTTTGAACGTGGGTTTTCGCTCCTTCTGTGCACTCCTCACTTGGCTGCTGTTCCATCTGACTCCGAAAGAAGCGAGTACAAATTAAAGAAAGAATGCAGCCCTAACGCCTACACCCAGAAGCTTTCAAAACAGAAGGCTGCTACACCTGTGGGGATAGAACAAGTGTATCAGTGTCCTGGGCTCTGCCCCGGCTCGTCCGCCTTTGTTAGCTGGAATGTGCCGATGAAACAATCAGGTGCAGTAGGCGCGTGGCAGCCTGTTTAAAAACCGATTCTTTGGAGACAGGGAGTGGGCTGTGAATCATGCATCCACATAATCTGATGATAACAATTTTAAATGTGGTGATTAGTGTATAATGGAAAGTATTGTGCTATTTGGTATGATTTGTCTGCCACTGCAGTACCCAGCATTTAAAAGGTCCCATCTTCTATGCAAATCCTGATTCATTCTAGTAGCAAATGCATCAGGTAGCTTTAGGAATGTTTAGGTACTTACATCTTCCTCACTCACACAGCACATACATGCATGTATATATACGCGCTATTACCTTTTGGGACACTGCACCATCCTAAATGCATGGACATGGTGCTGGGCAGCACACAAAGCAGTATACCTCACTGTGGAGCTTACAGGCTCAGTTGTGAACTCTAAGTACGGGCAAACCTGGCCTCCTAGAAGTATGAGTGCATCTAGCAGTACGGAAGTGCTGTTGAGAATAGCAGCCCAGAAATCAAGATGTATCTAGCTGTTCAGCTTGATGAATAGGACCAGCAAGATGCAACTTAATGACTGATCCTTTGCTTCAGGTACCTCCACCAGACTGCAGCTTCAAGTATATATACATCTGCTCCCTGTTAATGCCAAGAGAACACTAGTAACCACTGGTGCAGCTGAGAGACATCAGTGTTAAAAACATTAAAAGTAGAGCGGGTCTCTCCGGGGTTTGGTAGAAAAAGTGTGAGGCAGCAAGGCTGTGTTTTAATTATGACAGTGATTAAAAAGTACAATAAAAATGCCTCACTTTGGGACTAGAGATGTGTCATATTTTCTTTTGGTGAGATTCATTTTGGCAGTATCCTGTAGCATCAACTTTCCATTTCAGGTCTTAGCTCACTGGGCATTTATAATCCAAATAGATTCAGGGCAAATATCTGTTGACAGGGAAGAAAAACAAAGGAAGCAAACAAAAATAGAGAAGAAAAGCCATGGCAAAGCCAGGTGCCCTCGTGAAGTCCTCTGACAAGATGAATCATGATTAATAACTGCAGACAGCGTTGGTAAGTTTTTCCTTCTCTTAATCACTGAACCTCTGCATGTCCTTGCAATGAGTACGTAACAAATAGGATCAGGAAGTGAATTAATAGATCAGTTGCTTCTATTTACTCCCATAAAGGAGTCCAAAAAGAATAGCTATTCTTCACATGGCTTTAGTGCCAGATCTAGTTCTTGCTTTGGCCAAATTATCCATCATATATGAATGACATGCATAGGAAACCTGAAAGTGAAATTGTTTTAGTTATAATGAAAAGATAAATACAATACACAAGTGCAATTTATGCTTATAAATTTCATTTCAGTTTTAATTCTGAACAATGCAAGCTCAGGTGGAAGATCTCCATCCAGCATGGGCATCCTGCTTCTGTTTGACTGATTGATGTGGCTAGAAAGATGTCTCCACAATGAGGCGTTAGATAGCCCACTGAACTGACTGGCTGGGTGCTCATATGTATCTGATTAAAACTGTAATCAGGTTTGAAATGCCAATGGCCAACTCTTATACAAGTCACTTGGATTGTAGACAGAAATGTTACTTTCCTGGAAGCATTTGCAATGAAGCAAATCTTCAGTGTACACACACACACAAAATTAAAAAAAAAAAAAAAAGAGCGCAAAAAGGGAGAGACTGTGTAAAAAGGGCAGCTGTTGTTGGCAATGGAAAAGCCTCCTAGGCTCCACCTGCATTGCTCGTGCGAGTATCTTTAAGTGCCACCTCCCCTGACATGCTGAGTACACATTACTGTCAAACCTGAGTATTAGGTGGATAGATATGCAAGCCCACACTAGCAGCCAGCACATTTAGGGGAAGTGTCAACAATTTTCTGCAAACATTGTACGTGGTATCTTGCTGGAAGTTTGCTCAGGAGCACATGCACAGTGTGAAGTAATGTGCTCTTATTTTACAAGCTGCAAGCTGAGCGCCAATCAACTGCACTGCCCAGCAATGGAAAAAGTGATATAGATGGGGGATCTCTGACAGCTAAGGATCAGACTGCCGAGTCTGATGCCAAACAATAACAAATGTACATGTTGAGAAATCTCCCTGGATAACCGAGGTTACACTCTGACCTAAATGATAGAAAAGTAAGAGAATAAATTCTTCCGCACACTAATCTCTAAATCCCCAGACCTCATTGCATTATAATAGACCTGACTTGATAATACCAACATTGCTTGAGATCCTGTTAGCTATTGAATGTGAGGTTGCAGTTGCACAAACATTTCAAGTGAGCTCTGCTGCTGGAAGAAGTGATCCTGCAACCCCCGGGCAGCACCCTACAGCAGGGTCCAGGGCATGGCCACCCCCTGTTTTGAAGGAACCCTGCAACCACTAGCCTGGACTGTTAAGTACAGCTCAGTCCTGCTTTGTTCATGGGGCTGTGAGCTGTGGGCCTGGGAAGGTGAAAGTTATGTGTCAGGAGGTGCATTTGACTTGAAACTTTGCTGGTGAGAGCTTGTGAGTGGGACAGAGTGCAAAGTGTAGCGTTGTGAAGTGAGGTGGGAGTTAACCTCCATTCGGGACCCAGCAGGAGAAGTAGGGTGGGGCGAAATTGTGATGGGCTTTGAAGATAAGGCCAAGAAATTTGTGCTGGATACAGTGAAAAAGGGGAAGGGCTTACACCGAAGGTAGCACATAGCAACAAGTAGGAAAGAATAGGTTAGCAGCAGTGTTTTGAATTATCTTGAAGGGGACCTGTTTATGGCTGTTGATAGCAGAGCAAAGCGGATTACAAAAATCTGATGTAAGTTGTCCAAGGCTTGGACAAGAGCTCTGCCCTTAGAATTGCGCCTGGAAATCCTTGTCAGTTATGCTTAGCAGGCATTGTAAACATGCAAGGATAGACTTGTTTCTTAGCCTGGGGAGCTTAAACAGATACACAAAAACACTAACAGCTTTTAAGTGTGGCTCTCCTGTTTGTACTAATCACTGCAGCCCACTCTCACTGTTTCAAACCTAATAAAATGAGGAAATGAAAATGAAAACTAGCTCTGGTCTATGACTATCTTATCTCCTTGTCGACTACAAGGGTAAATTGGCATTTTAAAACAATAGCTACTTGCTTACAAAGCCCCTTTTAATTAATGGAACTGGAGAATCTATCTCAGAGCTCAGATGCTAACCCCTTCGAAGTAACGTGAGTAAATTCGGATGCTCATGACGATGCACAGCTCTCCCAGTTGGACAGAACCATACATGCTAAATACCAGGGCTCGGTTAAGCCCAAAGCATGGAAATAAATCCACATCTGTTTCAAACTCCTCTCTGACCACTCTGCTTCTTTGTTGTCCTCCAAGGCAGAAAATCATCCATAGAACAGAGGCAATTCTTCATTTAACAACAGTGGTACTACTACTAATACTTCCCTTCTATTATATAAAAAAGCAATCACAAGGGAAATCAAGATGATATTGGTTTTCCATTTGGAAACAATGGATTTTAGTTCCATTAAAAGAACTGAGACAGTCATAGTCCTCTCCCTACAGATATTGCAGTGAAAATGAGGCGGGATATATTATGTTGCAGTCTTAATGCGTTGTTTTGATGAAGCCACAGAAATGCCACTAGCAACCTATGTAAAAAGCTTACATACAGCTTTTTGCATTAAGTTTTCTCAGAGATGTTATCTAATATTTGTAGCAGTATACAGGGAATGTAATAAGTTAATATGTCTACTATGTTATAGAGAAATATATTCCTATTGACTCAACTTATTTTTTTTATCTTAAAACCTCCATTAAGTTTTGTACTACTACCAAACCATGCCAACTAGCACCAGCGGGTATGTAAGCTAAGGTGGGAAAATGAATTCTTTGTTTTTGTTGGGCTAACTGGAATGGAGAGATCATATTGAGAAACCCTGTAATAAACAAGCTTGAATAGAGGCAATGCAGTTGAGATGTAAGCAAGAAAGTTCTCAGTAAAGTCAGACCTTAGGGAAAAGTTTGAATAATAAGCCAAACTTTGCTAGCTCTGTGGGAGATGGGATGAGGAGGACGAAAGTGTCTACACATTATACAGTATAATGCCTAATTTGTACAGGCCTGGCTCGTAGAGTGAAACCTGGCCCCTTAAGTCAGTTGCTGAGGCTTCAGAAGGGAGATCAAAATTCCCAGTGATGGACAGGGTGCAGCTCTTTCACGATGTCCCAATAAGGAATAGTGAAACCATGAACTCTCTGCCTGGAGATTAAATGCCCAAGTCAATGCATGTCCCTCACCCTGAATCCATCAGCTTCTTGGATGATTAATTTTCCTATTGCAGAGGGTTTTTTCACATGAATGCTGGTACATGGTACCCTTTCCAAAGAACTGTGCAGGGCTTACCCTTTTCTATTTCAAATATGCTTCTCAGTGTTGGTCCCCTCTTTGGCATTTTTTCATGTTTTACATTAAACAGTCATATAATTAATAAGAAAAAAATAAAAAGGAATAACTCTAGGAGCAGAGACTGTGAGCCAGGAAGGATTTCTAGATACCATGGAGGTGCCTTAAATAGTAGATATAAGGCTTATCTTTCAACGTGCTTCTTTGTCTTACTGCCTTATGTGGCTTTATATATAGTGGGTCATCTTCAACAAGGGAAAGGAAGATTCCACTTGGCAGAGCTTGAGTTAATAAGACCTCATCTTGTGAAGTCTGGATAAGGGACCTCCCCTGACCTGGGTGAATTCAAACCTCCTCAGGATCACTACTAGGATGAGTGCTCGGTTGACCGACCTAGTATCCAAAAAATGAATGCTGTTAGTCCCCATGTCACAGTACATGCCTAATGCCCCTCTGAGTCTTTCAGGCTCTCAGGATGTTGCAGTGGTTGTTACTCCTGGGGACCCCAGCACCCTGCAGGCCTCAGCGCTGACCCCACCAGAACCAAGGGGCAACCAGGCAACTCCGGGTGCTGGCCTGGCCACAGAGCTGCGTGTGGTCTCTGCCCCAGCTCTAGGTGCGCTGGCTGCAGCAGGACTAGATGCCCAGCTCCTCCAGCCTGACGGCAGACTGGAGCCTTGGGTGCCCGGGGTGGGAAATAGGAGGTGCCTACATAATCCTTGTATACTGGGTTGGGTGGCTCCTAAATGGGGATCCCAAAGTTGGACTGAGGTGTCACGTCTTGTTGTAGGTGTTTAAGCCAGCCTTCCCTCCTTCCTTTCATCCTGCCCTCCTACCTTCCTACCTCCTTCCCTCCCTTTCTCTTCCTTCCTTCCTTCCTTCCTTCCTTCCTTCCTTCCTTCCTTCCTTCCTTCCTTCCTTCCTTCCCTCCTTCCTTCCTTCCTTCCTTCCTTCCTCTCTCCCTTCCTCCTTCTTTCTGTGTCTCTCTTCTTCTTTTTCTCTCCCCTTATTTCCTTCTCTTTTGCTTGCTTGCTTTCTCGCTTGCTTGCTCCTAGCCTTTTGCCTGGATGAAGAATGTGAAATGAATTTCCAAAGGGAAACAGATACCTGGTGGGCAGATCAGTATTGTCCATAAAGGACAATACAGGATAAAAGAAACAACCGGGGTGAACAGGTACTGATTGGATCCCCTGTCTTCCAGATTTAGCCAATGATAGAATGTTAGGGTGGATCAACCCTTCTAGAGATGGCCACGGTTCTGAGATGATCCTCTTTCCCTGACCTCCCTCTCCCCCACTGCATCAGGTCCATAATGAGGTGGTGCCTGAGGTGCAGCTGCAGACACACAGTCCTGGCCCCTTTCCCTCTCTGGGGGAGGCAGAGCTGCTCCTCTGGAGGAAACCTGGCAGCCCAAATGGGAGGGACCAAAGGCTGGGGAACCTCAGGGCTCCACTTGAACCACCTGCTGGCAAAATACACTTCCTCACATCAGAAATAAAGTAAAATTGCTTTCCTGTCTTTTGAGTTCAAGCATGTTGTTTTGAACAATAAAATGTGAGAAAACTACTTGTCGTGTTCTTTTTTAACAGTTTAGCTGCCTCAACAAAAACATTATTTACAGGTGACTGTGCAACCCAAGGGCCCATGAAGGAACTGCAGCATTGCTCATGTGTAACTGAAGACAGACTTATGGGCCACTAAAAAGGAATGGAAAACTAAAATATATTCTCTCCCCTCATGCCAGCCCATTGTTACAGCAGTGTGACAGTAACAGTCAGGAGGGGCACTCTTGAATCACTTAATGCTGGTATATGACTACACTGTATGGTATTTCTTTTGTTGGGCACACTATGTTTGAGTGCCATATTTTCCTCTAAAAATGCTTTTATGATTTTTTTTTGTCTTTTTGTTTTGGTTATTTTCCTCTGGGCTTTTATTACAGTACCAGCACCACCACCACCCTCAGCAAAAAAAAGGACGAAATAAAGAAAAACCCAAACCCTAGCAAACTGCAAACACTAAATGTAAAATTTCATTACACAGGGTCACAAGCAGAGCTCTTTGTTTTGCTTATCTTTATATTCATTCCACATATATATTGTCCTAAGTTTTGATTTCCTTCACACAAACCCATTTGCTCAAAGAAACAAGCTGTTCAATGTATTCTGTTCTAGTGAGAGCTGCCTAATTTTGGGTTTGCCACTTTGCCAATTTAGTGCCCTTAGGAAGTATGATACATATCCATTAATGCATCATCTGTAAAAACTTGTGGATGTACATCCTAGCCTTTCATTAACGTTAATGGTGCCCAACCCCTGAATGTACACTATGTCTCAGCACTCCACAAGTTAACTGAGCTCATGCCATAAACTTCTTGTTCTCATTTTTGTAGCACAGTCTAGCTTTCCTGGTGGGCAGAAGTGGAGCACATAAGTGCAGATCTGCAGTCCCACTGCGCACCTGAGAAGTTATTTCCAGCTCTTAAGCTGAAGAGTTTTCTGTGGATGCAGGCATCTGCTGTTCTGTGAAGAAAAATGCAATATTGTTTGCTCCCTTTCCAAGCAACTCCTTGCAATCTTGTTCATTTAGCTGGTAGCAAGCATATTAGGCATGATCTTTTATTTACAATGTTACAGTAATGAACATTGAACATCTTCTGCAGAGTGCTGCTTGTATGAGGGCAGGATTACATTCCCAACTGAAATAGTATATTTAAATTATATATGGAGATTGCACTATGAAATACCTGGAGCTGATGAAACCTTGAGAAGTTTTGAGTCACGTGATAGATTTAGACAGTTGAAATCTGTAGGTATTGTGGGCTTTTTTTTCCTTAAAAAAACCCCAACCAACCAAAATGTTTGTTATCAGGCTTATAGAATCTCCCCTGGGATTCAGCCAAAAATCAACTATTGTGGCAGTTCAGTGTCGATGTAACCAGCTGCAGTATCCCCTATTATAGTGGAGAAGAATCTGATGTGACTGTGCCACTGAGAGCTTTTTTGGCACAGCGCTTGGTTGAGTAATTCAGAACTTCAGCACAGGGTTTCTCTAATAAAATATTGATTCTACAGGGGCAAGATAACTTCCTCGCCTTGGTTAACATTGGTTTGATGAGAAATTGGAATATGTTTTTCCTAATCCTCCTTCATCTCCGCAGAAATCACTTTTTGATTGAGGTCAAACTTTTGCTTTGGCAAGTCACACAGGCTCTCATTAGGCTCTGATTGCACACATATGATTGTCCAAAATGCACAGTAAGCGAAGGGTCAAGGATACAAAGGCTGCTGTTGTTTTTTCTTCTTTTCCCCAATGCACCCAGCATGTGGAAAATATCAACCTTCGGTCTGTGCCCCTGAAACTTCACTCTTGATGCTCTTTTTTAGTGTCCCTCAAAGAATCCTGTTAAACTTTGATCAACACATCCATGAAGTGATGTGTGACTACTATTATTTTTAAAATGAAACGGGTGGCAAGATGACAGTGGCTCAGAAAGGTTAAATCTCTTCATACTCCAATATGTTTATGTTATGGGGTAACCACAGCACATGCAAATATCTGAAATATCTTTAATTGCTGCAAATAGGGATGCTCCTTAGACACAGGCTCTTGTTACTGAGGAGCAAAGGTGTTGACAGTCCCAGTAGGTATTTTAGCACTGAAGCCTCTGTAGCTGAGGGTAAGGAAAGCAAATAAGACTCTGTGTTAGTATGTGGGTCTGTGGCATCCACTTTGTTACATGAACATCAATGGTTGTGACTTACTAAATATGTGATGAAGCCAAAGATGAAACTGTAAAAGGCAACTAGATGTGCTTGGCTTGGCTTGGTTTGGCTTGGTCCCACAAGCTACTGGGAAGAGAAAGAGCTTCCATGTGGGAACAAATGATGGAGATATTTCTCTGTCTGAGAAATTTTAAACTCTGCAGCTACATACACATGCTATGCAAGTTGTTCACATCAAATATGTTAAGAAATACAGTCCTCACCTTCCTCTAACTAGGGCTGATGAAGGAGCTACATTTTAACTTATTCAATATAAGTGTAATTGTTACCACACAAGCTTTATCTGTTTAAATGAGGTCTGTTCATTTTCCAAATGGCAACTGTTCTTTTTATGCTATTTTTAACTTCTGTTTTTTGAGGAGTCAAAATAATGCACTTCAATGCAGCACTCTGGAGAACCGATGAACTCAATACAGCACATAGCTGGTGGGAAAAAAAAAGCCCTTCTGGGTGTCAGTGAAGAAAAAAAAAAATTACAACACTGCTTCCTTTTTTTGGGGCTCTTTTGGGCATTGTATCAAAAAAGGAGGCAAACTTTTTATGAGCATAAATATGAGTATTTCAGACTGAACAGAAATACTTTCAAAGCACTTTTTTTTGGGTCTGTGTTCTCCTAACTGTTCCTGAAAACTGTCATTTAAGAATAGGACTCCAAAGGGAAATCTAAACCATGGTTTTTCCATAAAGGAAATATCTATTCCAGTTAGCTATTCTGTTACTGCTGCCATTTTTCTTTTTATTTCTCCTTTCTTTTCCTCTTTTTTAAAATATTTTTTTAATGGCATTTAATAAGTTTTATTTTATCTTAAAAACTCAAGATATTGACAGCAATAATCATTATGCTTTTTCTCATTTAGAAGTATGGTTTTTTTCATTTAGAATGGCATTTTAAATTCCTATTTGTTGTATGAATTCCTGTCCCATTTTCCTTTACAGATCTTGTACTTGTGTGTACCATGGATGTGCTCAAACTTTTGAAAGTAATGCAGCTTCTCTGTTCCTTTATTTGAGTTGAAGACTCCAGCAGCAACTCACTGATAGAGTAATCCAAGTATTGCTGTACGGGTAGCCAAGACATTCTATAATTTCAAGTGGAAATACAGCCCTGCAGATTTTCCCCACAATTTCTTTCCACCAAATGATTTTGAGGCAAATTATAGTAATAAAAGAACACACGTTGTCAGTGAGTTGGTCCTGACTTAGCACATGGAATACAAGTTGTCATACATGTGTGGTGTAAAGAAACCTTGGTAGCATGAGACTGAAGGGAGTACAGTTCTGCAATTTGTAATTATCCACTCAGTGTTGCTCTAATGTGCAGGCTTGAATCAAATAAGTAAATAGGTTCCAATTTTTTCACTAATTTAAGCTAATTTGAAAGACAAAATAAGATGATCTGCAGCCCAAATTTTACTCTCAGAAGGAAAACGTACGTTGCTTCAATGCAGTTCTGTTTGTTAAAGCATCACTTCAGTTTGCAGCTAGGAATCCTTGAGTGCCTTTAACTTTGACAGCTATTGTCAGGATTGGAGACCACTCAAGGTGACAACCTCCTTTAGACTGACATGATGGTTTTGAATGCAGCTACGAAGCACAGACTGCCATAAAACTGAAGTCAAAGCTCTTTAGCTGGCTGTTTTAAAATCTCATAACCTCTGTGGATCAGACCCTTGAGACTGGGAGGGTTTGTAATGCACGCTAACTAGAGGGTTACACACTCCAAGGCGGCTCATCCAAGTATGTGGGACCACAGCAGCCTGAGTCTGGGATCGGTCCCAGTTTATGTGTCAGCTGCCCTCTTAGTTGACATATCAGGGACCCAAAGTGAACAGCACAAGTTCCAGTGCCTGAGTTAAGAGCCAAGCCCTGCAGCCAGGGGCTTTAGCAATGTATCTACAGAGTGGATTGACAAAAGTAGAGAGTTTGTAACCTATGTTTACTAGTGGTTACCCTGAGAACACTGCAAAAGTTCACCTTTAGAAAAAAGAGTGTAATTATCCATGTAGACGATTATTATTTTCATATAAAATAATTTCTTAATAACATAAAACATTTTTTTTCCTTCAAAATTCAGATTCATCAATAGTTGTGCTCATACTTAGCACTAAATATAGTGTTACTTGATGGACAAAGTGAATGGGCTTGAATATGCCTTTCGGTGGTCATTAAAGGATTTCTTTTAATCAGAGCCTTTAACTGAATGAGATTATCACGATGGATTATGTTAGACATCTTTCTCTCATACAATCCATAAGGGTTTTCATGCTATGATTTCACTGGATAGCGACCATGCTTTTGAATGCTGTAGGTAAAATGTGTATTAAAAAAAATCACAAATACTTTACACAAACAGCTAAATCCATGCTCATATATGTTTGGCCCCTCCCTCCCTTTTATTACAGAGCCTGTAATACTGAAATTGATAAGCTGTGTGCTGTATTTCTATTTGGTAGCCTAGAAAATAAAATAAGCATCATGATGTGTTTAACTAGTATAGGCAATAGTATAATTTTTTCCATGGAATACCTGCTTTTTAAATTTAATTTCTCAATCTACATATATGCAAATGCAAGTTGGCAGGTACTTTGGCCATGATTCGTTTTTACAGACCTATTTTTTGAATCAAATCTGAATACTTGGTCCTTGAAGTTATTTGTTTATTTCCACTGGATGTCATGTTGTGATTTATAAGATTGGTTTACTCAAATGGGATTTTGCACCTTCTTTTGGGAGACTAGCAGACTCTACTTCAGAGAAATCTTAGTAATTCAAGCCAAATATCCCTTGGTTAATATGCATTGCTTTTACATTGTCTTGGGTCACCTGAAGCAACCCTGGACTAAAGGAGGTAAATTCCTAAAAACACTGCCCATCAGATGGCTTCTCTTGGGGAAATATTCATGGAATTGTCTGAATTGTATCGACATTATGTCTTGGTTTTGTGAAGACATTACCTAAAATAGGTGGACACAGAGATGTTATCTGCCTACATATTCTGAAATACATGCCCAGAAGCAGGAAGAGAGCCTCAGCTTTCCTGTGTGTGACCACAGTTTATTGTTTTTCTGCTGTACTCCTTTTACTATCTAAAATGGAACTGATTTATCTGTAAACAAGGTGGAACCAGAGCAAATAGGCTTCTGACTATTTTCTTGATCAGCTGCTTCTGAGAGTGCTCTCTTATATTTCTTTTCTAAATGCTGTAGCAATGAGTTTGAGAAAAGTGGCTCTCCACCTGGATATTTCTCCTTGGTTGATCCTTGTTTTCTTTGGGATCCTTGAATATAGACTTGTTTTAGACCTGAATATTTGTTTCCATGCCAGGTATCTTCTGTTGTCCTTCATGTAATGATTAAGCCAGCCAACTGAAATCAGACTTATGGTACTATTCATAGCAAATTAACCTTTCTTGAGGTTAATGAAAGATGTATTGCTTTCCACGCTGGAAATCATTCTTTCTGTGCATCTCTTCTTTTCTGGGTTATACTTGAATGTGGCTTTGTTGAAACACTGCCACAATTCTGGTAGTTCTGGATTACTCCATCCCCAACTGGATGCAACTTTCCTTGGTTTCAAGCTCAACATATAATGTAAACACAGTCTGTACCTACATCATGACACAAGTCTTGAACATCCGATCTGTTCTGGTGTGGATAACACCTTTAAAAGCTGTCAAAAACATTTGGAGAGAGCAGAGGAAATAGAAAAAAACTGAATTTCTGCTCTATATAGTTGTCTAACTTGGAGAAGAGTTCAGTAACTGTCCTAAGGAACAACAGTATTGTCAAATGCAATGAATCAGTTTTATTGAACTGAGATAACTTCTGCTGCTCATTCGTTCAGAGTCAATAAATTCTGTTTTATGCATAATTAGATAATCATCAGTAGTTTTGGCACTACAAACATTTCAGGTTTTTACAGAATATAAATATATTTCCTAAGAATATTGGTATTTTCTAACAATCCTTGTAAGCAATGCAGACTTCTATGTTTGGTGAGCTAAGTCTGCTGAAGTCACTTCCATAAGATCCAAGGAGAGAGATGCTCAGCTAAGGATTGCATTTTTCCAGGAGTGAATAGCAAGCACTTTGTTTCTTTGTCTCAGAATTAATCTATTATCTATGCCAACCAGCAGCATGATTGCTTCTTCTCCAGATCAGACTACATCATTTGGGCTATGCTATTATTCTGCTGCTGTTTTCTGCTTTTTTCAGTTTCTCTTTATATTTGTCTGAGGGGATATCTGTCTCCTGAAAGAGACACTCTGCACAAAGTGAATAGCTGGGTTTTGGATGAAAGATAATGTTTTGTTTCTGTGCACCCTAGATACTACATGTTTTTAGTGCACAATATGCATATTTGCCCATGTGTGCATGTGTATGCGTCAGAGCGTGTAGAGACACACACGCATATGTGCACGCACGCATGTACTCTGTAACCTGAGTATCCTGGTTGGAGTCTCAGTCCAGCTTACTGTTTGGGGATTCTTTTTTTTGTTTTACTTTTTTGGCAAAGACATAGCATTTAGCTCTGCGATGGCTGAAGCAGAATTCAGACAGGAAGAAATGAGATTTTCTGTGAGAATCTACAGCAAATGTGTCACGTAGGAACCTGGTAGCTGCCATACCTGTACATAGGCTAAACCTCACCTCTGTGGGGATTCTCTGACCCTTTCTGTGGTAGCGCTAAAAATAATTCCTCAGGATTTTTTCAAACTATGTGTTTGAGAAACCTCAGGCTTGATTTAAAGAGTGAGTTTGGAATTTCTGAGCAGCGAGCGTAGTGTGACAGAAAAATTATGTCCCAAATATAAAGGTATCCAGACTTCTCCAGCAGGCAGCAGACCACCTATGTGGCAGACTTGAGATTCCTCCAGAGCCACTAGTTGAATTTTCTGTGTGTGTGCCAAGGGAAAAACACTGAAAAGGTATTTTCTATAACTGCACACTAGGGTATTCTGCTCACTGCCCAAAGTGAAGGGATGATGCCTAGCAAACAAGATTAACTGCATATCCTAGTGATGCTCAGGAAAATGCTATTTAGCAGCAGTTTGCCCCCAGAAGTGCTACTCTGTGAATAGTTATGAAGTCATGCACAATGTAACGCTATATGATATTGTCCCAGCTTTTGTACTCGTAATGTATTTCAGCCAGGTCTCTAAAACAGCGAGTGATTTTTTTTTTTTTCCACTTCTCTGTTTTTATTTTTCTGTTTGTGATCCAACTGCATTACTGGGGCATGCAAAAGGCATCTACAAAGGCAAAACAGTAGGCTGTGATCTCCAAGTGCCTGGTACACTTGCGGAATTTGAAACACATGTTTTGAGCTTTGGCATTAACAGAAATGAAAGCATAACTTTTTACGTATATTAAACATTCCCCCAGACTCCAAAATATGTGTTACAGTCTATGCCAACTCACCTGAGGGCAAAGGGTTCCACAGGTCTTTGGAACTTGCCTAATTTTGATTAAAAGCTGTGTGTACCCCTTCACTGTTCAGTGTGTGGATGTTACAACAGTATCTTGACCATCATGATATAATTTATGTTAGCATGAAACATCTGTAATGTTTTGTAATGATATTAATCTACAAAAGACAGACAATTTTAGGTATACATCTGAAATACAGACTATATGCAACAGCCAATAAACTTGGCTGATATTATTAAAAAGCAAAAATATGCAGTGCGCTAGACTTCACTTTATTTGATATTTACAAATTACATACCTCCAAATTATTGCAGTTATAAACATGTGAATTGATCCAATTAAAATAGGAACCAACTTGGAACCTAAGCTTTTTCCTTGAACCAAAATTAATATTTGTTAGGTTCAAAAAAAGTTTGAACCACACAATCTTTTTCCTCAAGCCTTTGACTTGGTCTTCCTGACCCCAGGCATCCAATTTTCCACTGCCTTTCAGCAGTGCACTGACTTCCCCCTCCTTCATGTGATGTCCAATGGGTTTTCCTCAGTTTCCTACTCACTGAAAACTTCTGTAGGTTTTTCCAGCTGACTGGAAAGTTTCTTCAGTTCTCGTCTCATCACCCTCTTCAGTGACTCCCTTGCCTTTGGAGAACCTCATAGCTGATAGATCCATCAGGATAACTACTGAGTGCATGGTCTTCCCTTACCCCCATCTACAGCTAATGGGCTCTTTGCTTTCTCTGATCAACCACATACTATAATGCCCTGTCTACATTAATTGGGAAATCCTTGACAATCCATGAAAGCAACTTTGAGGGAAAGACTGAGACAGGAAAGTGGTGGGCAGGAGGAAGCAAGTAATATTTTTAAAACCCTCCTGAAATTCTCAGATGGATGACAGGAAAGGCAAGAGTAAAGTAGTTGAGGAATATCATACTAACACTTCTTAGAAGATAAGATGTCTGAGATCTACAAAGTTAATTTTTTCTAGTATGTGTGATGCAACTGTATGTTGTGCAGTTATTTACATTAGTGTGGTGGAGATACCTAAGGTTCCCAATCTGATGTGGCACAAAAGGAATGACAAGATACCTGTAACCTATGCAAAGTGCATCTCCAGCACAGCACTCTTCATAGGACTGTAGGTTTTTTAGCTCTTATAAGCATATATTTTCTTTGACTAGAATTTAGTCACAGATTTTTAAAGTCTACTGGATAGGATTTCAGATGAGATTTTTATTTGTCTTGTTTCAGCAAATCTGTCATTGATAGAGTTAAATTAGGACTGAGTAAAGATGAAACCATGATCTTATGTACAATATACAGAGGTCTCTGTGTATGTGCATATACATGCATACACAGCGTTGCAGTGGTTCTCAGAAACTAGCTTTTAATGGTAAGCCCTGGGTAATGTACCCATGTACCCTACCAACCACAGCTGAGGTTCTCACCAAGAAGCTCCTGACTTGGTGTAGGAGGTAGGGTTTGGAAAGATGTTATAAAGCTGACTTTGTTTCCTGTGGTCACTATTTGCTAGGCCAGTTCCCCAATTTAAGTTAGAAGACCACGAGTAAACAGTGGCATAGTGTATTTGGCAGAGACCTGGTTCTAGGAATGAAATAGGAATACCTGCCTAGCATCCCCATCAGAGCTTTCTCCAGCCATCCTCCATTTCCACAGCCTCATGTGCTGGGCTCCTCCAGCCCATGGGCCTCGGGGCATTTGCACGGCCTCCACATCCAGATGTACATCCTTGTGAACTGGGTTGTGTTTTGCTGCTGTTTAGAGCTGTAACCTTGACTGCATGGAAAATAACATTAGGATGTTCACAGTTGCCAATACACCATCTAAGGTCTCCTTATGTGTCTTCTTAATAGAAAAGCAACCCTTAATCTTTAATGACTGTTTTCTCATATGACCCCTGTGAGATAGGGAAGTGTGGATGGACTAGGAAGGAGAGATCAGTTAACATTAGCCATCTAAAAGTTACCTATCAAGTCTAAACTATCCATCTGGGCTCACTCTTTAGGCAGGACAAAGGGAGAAAGATATATGGGGTAACTCTGAAGACAAATGGAGTAACTCTGAAGATAAGGTGCATCACCACCTGGTTGCATCTATAGGAAGCCTGGGTGTCTAGTGTGGCACCTACCTTTTAGATGGTTAAAGCAAGAGGAATTCCTTTCCAAACAGTTTGATAAGGTAGCTTAGGAAGCATGTGAAATTAGGCTAGGCTTCCCAATACAAAGTCAAGAGTCTTAACTCTCCATCTTATCTATATTCATGTGGGCTGGCTCAGGCCATTTTAAGGGCTGCTCTGTGATAGTGATGCAGCACAAAACAGCTGCACAACAGTGCTATCTGGTATCAATATCTGCCTCAGATTTTGTACATAGAAATTGTGCACACACACAAACACAGATGCACATATACTTTTGGGCCACAAAGGGAAAAGTATTTTAACTCTTTGCAGTTTCCAAGAAGTGATGAGTTAACAGAAAAGATATTAAAAAGAAGAGAGGACTTACCCGCCCCCCACTAGACATGATCGGTAGGCATTTCATTTGTCAGTAACTCATTCTGAATTGTTGATCTATTCAGACCTTGCTCTGATGCCCTGCTCTCTGTAACTACAGCGTGCGGGATTAATATCCTCACTAACTCTTATGCATTTGGCAATATGCTCTTGCCCAATTTTTACTGCCCCCCTAAGGAAATAAGAGCTCTGTGTATTCTAGGAAAAAAACACACTTTTAAAATATTCATATTTCCATGGTTGTGTGTGTCTGTTGTGTAAGTTTTCCTTGGTGGCAGTGAACAAAGTGCTCTTCTGTGGAGCAGGCTCTCCTGTCTCCTCCAGCAGACTCAGTGTCTGTACAGGGAATTCCTGTTCCTGGCCCAAACCCACAGGCCCTCGGCACTGGAGGACAAGGTCGGCCATCTCACACTCTCTCTTTCTTTCGGCCTGATAGCTGATCTGCGTGCTGGAGAAATGGGCTCTGAAAGACAAAAAAGGGGGGCTGAGGTGAAGGAAAGGGAGAGCACGTGTATGTACTTCCAACTTGTCCTGGGAACTTCAGCAAACATTTCCTCCCTAAAGCAAGTTTGTTCAACTTCTGCAGAAGTCCTGATAGTCTCTGATTTAGTTTGCTCTTGATTTAAATGAATTAGTGGTACCTGGCTGTGTTGTTTTACCAACACTGTGACAGCATCATCCAAGCCTCATTTCACACCTTCCATCCTCCATCCTGCCCATGAGGGCTTTTTTTTTCTTGCAGTTGCAGTGACTGAGCAACAGTATCCACTGCTAGGCAAAAGGCTGCCTACAGAGAGCTTCCTCTGTTTGGACTTTAGTCAAAGGACCCACGGAGCATACTTCGTGGCTACTTATGGTCAGGCAGGTATGCATATTTTTTAAAAGTTGTGCACTTTCAAGACAGGTAATTGTGTAACCTTAGTTGCACTCTTTTTTTTTTTTTTTTTTTCCTTTCCCCCAAGGCTGGAGTGGCACCTTGCATTCCAGCTGGTGCCGAGGGCATGGCATAGCTGCACTGCTCCACAGTTGACTCCAGTCTAGCTCATGTTCTCCCGTCCTTCACTGAGGAGGACGGTATCATCAGCCCTTTCAGGCTCTCCCTGGCTGCATCTCCCTAGCTGACTACTCTCCTTTTCATGCATAGTACAGGAAACTACGGGGTACAGAGTATGAGGCACCTTTATTATCCTCTGCAGCTATGCTTTCCATTGAGAGCAAGGGTAATTATTCTGTTTCAGTGTCAGGTACCACATGGTTTATGCATTTGTCTCTTCGAAAACATGTTTTGCTTTGATGTTTGCTTTTCTAATGGGGCTAGTTTGCATAATACCTTCTGCTGCAAAAGAATGCTGAATCTACAGATGAGCTATCACTTCTCAAAATACTGATTGCTATCAGATGGCTTGCCGAAGGCCTTGGCTGTGGCTGTGCATGCGTGTGTCTGTGCGTGTGTGCACAGTCGGGGGAGGGAGGTAGGTTAATTTCCTGTCTTTGACCAGTTTTGACATAATGCATGAGCTAAAAGAGCTGGACCCATCAGAACATTAACCTTTACCTGCTTTCCCAAAGCAGCATAGCAAAGCGCTTTACCTGCAAGGGGGTGGTTACGCGTGGGGAAGGAGTGAGATGACAGGAAAAAGGGAAATGCAGTATTGGTGACACTACAGTATGGTGGAGTACACCTGTGGAGTTTCTCCAGTGTTCACCTTTAGTAGTGAGGACGGCTAAAGTCAGATAGTTGAAGTATACAAAGCTGTATAGATCCAAAAGTCAAGTCAGGGGGCATGAAACAGAATAGCTGTAGGGAGTGTTACGGGATACTTATATACATAGACACACATACATGTGAGTGTGTGTGTATGTGATATTTGCAGCGTGTTTCTTCCTTTTCCCAAATGATACGTTACCACTCGCTCATGCTGACCTCTCCCCAGTGAAATCCTTTATCTGCTGCCTCCTCACCTGACCTTGTTGCTTTTCCGTGCCTGGACCTGATGCCTGACTAACTCCTAGCAGGCAATAGGGGTGTGGGGAGGGAAAGGGCTCCTCCTTTCCTTCTCTCAGAAAGGATCCTGAGCCAGAGCCCACCTTTCCTCTCAAAGTGCTCTGACATGCCAGAGAGCAGAGCTTAAAGAATACCCACTGCCAGCAAGCTTTGAGAGAAAAATTTGAACATTTCGGCCTCAGCATTTTGCTTGCTAGACTATGGCTCTAGGTGTTTTTTATAAAATTCAGGAACTATCCTTTCTATAGCATTGAGCCCTCCTCTGCTTTCAGGACTCATGCAAACCCCCCGAACATTCAGAGGCTTATTTTAGTAAATATTCCTGCATTCCAGTGCCATCTGAATGTATCTGTTTCCATGTATCTTTGGACCAGAAATTGGGTCCAATCTCCAGAGAAGAAACTTTCTCCCAAGATTTTTGGAACTTCTTGGCTTTAGTGAGCAGACACAATTGGAAATACCATGAGAATGATAATAACTAAGAATAATTGGTGCTGACATAATGCCTTCCATTTGTAGATCAGAAAAAGCTTTATAAACATTAATGAATTAGCCCTTACTACCTTGTGAGACAAGGACATTGTTATCCCAGCTTTGCAGGGGGTGGGGGGTAATGAGGGGTCTGTTAGGAATCTAAGGGCCTGATCCAGCATTCACTGGAGTCTATGGGAAAATTCCCAGTGACTTTATTGGTAGCTGGATCGGCCCGTTAGTGGATTGCTCAAGGCCACACAGCGAGTGAGCGATAGCTTTGGGAACAGGACCCAGAGCCACAGAACTGCTTTGTTCCTTTCCAACCCTTGACTTTCTTCAGGTCTTTCATTACTTTTCTGTCTGGATGAGGTGCCTGAAGTTGAAAGCATAAGGCAACAATATAGAAGGTTCATTTACAGCGTTTCAAACCTCAGCAGAAAGCTTGGCTCTGGTCTGGTCTGAGGGAGGAATTTTAGCAAGAACCCGATTTTTAAAGAGGTATCTAAGCGCTCAGTTCCCATTTTTATGGGCAGGAGAGGCCTAAAGACCTTTAAAAATCAATCTGCAAATAACGACATCGCTCCAACCAGGTAAAGCATCCCTCGTGCAAGCTCCCAGAGAAGCTGAGGAGAGCTAAAGCCTAGCTGAACCAAGCCCTGCAAACAGGTCAGCCCCCCGGAGAGCGTCCCCACCCCGCGGAGACCTCTCCCCACCCGGGTATGCCCACAGATCAAAGCCAGGGCTGCTGCTGCCAGGAGACACCTGCCTCACTCAAGGCAACAGCCTGCCGGCTCCCCCTGCCCCGGGGTGGCCCTGGCAGCCTCCCCCCCACCGGCTTCATACCCTCCTCTCCTGGCCTGCCTGCTGGCCTTTTTCCCTTTCAGGCTGGGTTCTCCTACCGCTTTTTTAATCTGTTCACAGCTGGGTTGCCTTCCACCTGCTCCCTGGGTTAACCCCTTCCTTGTCATTATAAACCTCATTGCAGATGCGTGTAGATGCATGCAGATGAAGCGCAGATGTACGGAAGCTGAAGTCAGCACCGAGCAATGCAATGCGACCTTACTAAGCACCCCAACGCCAGAGAGAACAGAAAAACAAGTGAGATTTCTGATTTGTGGGAAACAACTTTTTTTTTTTTTTTTTTTTTTTTTTTTTTTTTTTAATAGTCTGGGGCAGTTTTGGGGTTCTGTGCTCGCTAGGAGAGACCCTGCAAGGCAGGGGAAAGGCTGGTCACCCTGGGGCTGATGCTCACAGAGCAACCCAGGGCTGGCCATCTGGCATCAGCCCAGACCCACTCTGGTGCAGAGCCTGTCAGGCACTGTCCTTCTGCTCTGGACTTTCCAAGACCCTGGGCATCTAGCATGTATCCAGGCAGGGCTGTGGGAAACCTACCCTGCCCTTAGGAAAAGCTTGTAAAGGTAGAGCCTTTCCTAATGCACTCCTATTCAGCTGAAATTGCAGAAGACTTTTTGAGCCATTTCCATGTTGAAGGTTCATATCATGTTTTCTTTTAATGAATGAAATTAAAAAAAGAATAGTTTAAGTTTTGATTTGAGACTGTGAGCTAAAGGCAGAGGTAATGGAATAACCCTGGAGACTCCTTATAATTGAATTCAGTAACAGTCTGTGTAGCTGTTTTTTGAAGGATTGTAACAAAATCGCACTACCCATAGGGCAAGTACTTACACAGACTCGACAGTAGTCCCTTTCTGAAGCACTTCATACAAGGGAAAGTTGTTTAAGGGTGAGCTGTGTTGCTCAGCAACACTATGTATTTAATTTTTCTTCTTATTTAACATTTCATAGCTCATGGGATTTTAGGCACTAGAGCTAATTTATAAGAAGGCTCCACTGTAGTTTTCTGAAGTTTATTTAACTGAATGAAAACATTTCCAAATAAATTATGTAATCTATAAGATATGTATGTTATTTGTGTGCTGCTTTGCTGGTATTTCCACTAAAGTACCATTGGATAGGGCTTGAAGCTGAACTGAGATATCATCTGTTCATTCGCTGATTGAAATTATTATTTGGGTCATTTTACCTCTCCCTATGCTGCCCACTAAGAGATAAGGAGAACTCTTTTACAATTCAGCCCATTAATTATCTTTATAAGTTTTATACAGAACAAGTAACAAACTGGTTGAAAAGTGCACAGGTGAAGGAGCTCTTTGTGGCTCTCTGAAATTACAGTTACAAGTATTCAACCTGATTATGAGGACACAGTTCATCCTCCTCTCTGCCCCCTCTTTTAAATAAATAAGATAGATCAATCCCAAATAATTTTCCACTCTTATATACCATGTTTATGGAATTACAAGAGCTATATGGAAGTGTATGTGCCTGTGTTCACTTTTGAGGTACAGAAAAATGAATTCTCAAGGGAATGAGCTCTGGTAAATACTTTTTCTTGAGAGTGACCACTAAGAAGTACAAATAAAGTCTGAGAAAAGTTCGTGGCTATATATCGGTAAGGCAAGTTTTTCTCCACCCAGCTCCCCCTGCTCCTGGAAAGCTTCCACACCTTCTGGCCTCATTACCCGTGTTCCTAGTTTCCTCATTACTTGTTCTCATCTACTGCTGGGCAAATCCTGCAAAACAGTATTCATAACATCTGTTCAAAGACAGCCCACACTCTAACTGAGATGCCTCTTTAATGCACTTTCTGTGAACAGGGGGACAAGCAAATATTTGTTCACAAAAATACTGCTGAAAGAGAAACTTCCATGGGTAACCACTGATGTCTGTAATTTCAGAAGGATTGGGGCTCGGGGGCGGCAGGGGAGAGGTGGGGAAGGGAAGGTGGGTTGGTATGGTCACTTTGAAAGCACTTTGTGGGTTTGACAGTTAGGAAGCAAGACCATTGTTACGTGATATCTTCCGCTGTTCATGCTGCTTAGCCAATCCCCAAATCCTACCTTTAGGAAGCAAATCCCATCCCAGGGAAAAGTGTGAGAGCAGTCTGGAAATAAATAGCAATAAACTCTCTGATGAATAATCGAAAGTAACAAATGATTCTCTACCAGCTCAGGTCTTTCCATGGATAAGTTACAAGTGGAGTTGGAGGCTTGATGACACTGACACAGAAAATACATTCACTTCAGTTCCTATCACTTAGAGGAGTCCCAGCATAAGGTCAGCTGTGCACTGGCTGGTACCTCAGTCAAATGAGCTTGTAGCACTCTTCAGGGGCTATGACTGGTGA
This sequence comes from Buteo buteo, assembly GCF_964188355.1. Classification (NCBI taxonomy): domain Eukaryota; kingdom Metazoa; phylum Chordata; class Aves; order Accipitriformes; family Accipitridae; genus Buteo; species Buteo buteo. The sequence continues at coordinate 33,054,521 of NC_134173.1, forward strand.
TAAAGGAAGCTGTGACAGTGGCAGAGAGAAAAATTTGGAGCAGAGACAGCCATTGCAATGCAGGAAGAGCTTAAAATGTGCTGTTTTCCAGGGAGTTTAGGGTATGGTTAGCATTTATAAAAAAGGAGTGTTAGCTGCTTGAAAATGAGAAGGGTTATCCTTAGTAACTGTGTATTTGCATTTCAAAGTGGTAATTATAGGTATGTGTACACACAATTAAATAGGCTGCACAGAGTGAAAATAAACAAATAATCAGTGCTATTAGCCAAGCCCTAATGAACATTTTTTGTTATAACATAAATTAATATGTGTTCTTTGAAAGAACAACAAAATGAAATATTCTTGTTTGAGTTTCTCAAGGATTATACAAACAAAAAATCAGTTAAAAAAATTAAAGCTGTGAAACCCTTTCACACTGACACGTCCTTTTAAGAAACCAGCAATTGGACCTGGCCAGCTACCTTGATGCAAGCTTTTTCATTCCCTTTGGTAATACATTCAGCAAGTTCCTCTGAACTCCAGGCAATCAGACACATAGATGGCATACCTAAGGCTTGCTCCAGCAGGCTCCATTGACGTTTGCACTGTTGGAAGCCATTCTAACACAGCTATTTATGAATATGTAACAGGCAAACTGGAGCTTGCCCAAGAGCTGCTCCAGTTTTAATGACTCTGCTCCTGTTTGCACACACGCACTGCAAACTCTTTCTCTGCAGGTGAGCTAAGCAGATCCAGGAAATGTTAGCCATTTCAAATATGGGGTTTGGTGACAGGAATTGTACGCAAGCTGCTGTTTCTTGCAAACATTCCTCACATTTCTGACACACAGTAGGGTGGATACATGTTGTGTAACAGCATTTTAACCTTAGCATTAAACTGGTCAAGTGACAAAATGCTGAAAGAAAACTAGTGTGTTCAAATGATATTAGCCAATACTTATCTCACATACCAAATAACCACTCTATTTACTGTGGCTAGTCCTGAAAAAAAACCCCCACGCTCTTTTTTAAAAAAAGGGCTTTCTAAAGTCCTGTCTTCACTGTGTCATACTGCCTGAGGACAGCAGCAACAGCAGTGACCTGCTCCAGCCACATGCCTTAAAGGATTGTCTCAAGAAAATTAGAGTGTAGCTGAATCTCTGTGCCCATTCAGCCTAAGTAGTCTTCCGTGCAGAATGTGCTCTCCTGATTAGCTCTGTCCTGATTTTAAGTTAAAACCTAGTAACTAGACAATTTTACTCTCTCTGATAAAATATTTCTTAAGGCAGTTTTCTACTCCTTCAATTCTCTTCTAATATTCCCATGGCTTGGTTTGGGGTTTGATGTTAAGTTCGAATATGTTCCAAGCTTGTTTGCCGAACCTCATCATCCTCTTGCATTCTCAGCATGCTATTGTACTGCCTAATCCTTGGTGGTAATCTGCCTTTTCAGATCAGTGCTTGCCTGGTATTATCAGAGAGATCAAAAAGAGTTTTCAGCTGGCTGAAGGCATCACTTAATGCACCAGCAATATCTAGATCTGCATCTACCTATGTGTCTGCAGTTTTAAAAATGTGAAAATCCCTTTGAAACAAACCAATAAAAATAAATCAGTGGTAGCTAAACTGAGCTCTTAGTGAACGCAGAATGAAATAGAAGATGCAGAAAATAATTATTCTGTTATTATATCACTTTCTAGACAGCACTATATTCCAGTCCACCAATTAGTATTTCCAGTTCCAGGTCCCTATAGAATCTCAGGAGATGTGACCTTCACTAGATGGTTTAATGGGCAAGGTATAATTTTTCTGTTGCCTTTGAAAAAAAAAGATGATGAAAACTTTTTGTCAGTCTTCATCAAAATACTACTTAATTTGCTCCCCCTGCCACCTTAATATGTTGTATATTTAAGTCTGAAACATTTCCCTAGAAGCTTTGGGGTTTTCTTTTCCTTTGTAAAAAAAAAAAAAAAAAAAAAAAAATTTTTACAAAACTTGCAGGTTTTTTCTCTGTTAAAAGGCAGCTTCTGGAAGAAAATTCTTAAAGAACTTCTTTGACCAATGCTACCTGTTCTGAAGATTTTTCTTTGTTTTGATGTTGTTATCATCTCTACTTGTAACACAGCCCTGAGTTTATAAACTATCAAAAACTAATAGTAGCTGCTCACTAGGATAGAAATCAAGTGGTTTAACCTCTTCAGAAACCAGCTGTGGGATCTTAGAAAACTTGCATGGATTTTAATGTCTTTTAGGATACCTTCCAAAATGATGTTTTCTTATCCCTAACCTTAAGGTTGGCTGCGTGGATGCTCTGATTTTGCATACTGTTATGTCAAGTGGCATCAACTCCACTATCAGGTAAAGGTTGAAGCTTTGTTGTGTAGGGAATAAAAGTTCATGCGCATGTAAGGACATAACAAACTTGTATCTTTTGGATCACAAGTAGCTCCTGAGGAAGTCAGCTGCAGCTTCTGTAGCAGCAGGGAGGCAACTACGCATGGTGTCAGGGGAGGCAAAGCGGTGGGTGCATCTCAAACCAGCAACGCTGGGATCCCTGATGCCCATTGGCATATTTGGCCTGGCTGGTGCAATAGTGAACAGGGAAACACCTGTGAAAGCACTGCCAGGTCACCCCTGCTGCCACTCCTAGAGCTACCCTTCCCTTTAGTGCTCTGAGTGAGCTGTGTCGTCTCTCTCTTGCACTTACAGGCTGTCTAACCTCTTGGTAGGCAGCTCATACAGTTGAGAAGTGTTGCCATGGCTAACATAAGAAGACAGCCTTTGCCTTAAACATTTTTTAGTCCAAAATTCCTAATAAAGTAGTGCTGTATAAAAATGGGACATATTGGGAGATAAAAACTATTCACTAAACCTTCCCAGACTGGAACGAGTTTGACACGAACAGCTTATGTTATGGCCCAAGCTCCTGCAATCAGATGACCAGAGTAGAAGTTCAGCCTGGCCCAACAGAAACAAGATTTATGCTTAAATAGCACAGAAAACATGGGGAAGGAAGGGCAAGCAGAATATAGCCCAAGTCTGATGTTACAGCCTGATTATCTCTAAGACCACCACACTTCCACCTACCCCTGACAGCTGCTCTGGAAGGACCGAGCGAACAAAAGTCAGCAAAACCAGTGTAGAATAGAGGGACGAATGCAAGATGTGGCCTATGCATAAGTGAGGTCCCGCTGTCTTCAGGGGTCTGACAGGATGATATACTTTGCAGTCAGCACTTGCTGCTCCTTGTGGTGTGGTACAACCTGTTTGTGAATTACATGTACATTCTTGTACAAAGTCTGTGAACGAGCATTGAACTCCTCTGCCTTTTCATCTCCTGTGCAGGGTACTTGCAATGTTGTTCTCATTTTCTAATCAATTGCACTTGTTGCTTGGGGGCCTTTACCTTCTTGTTGCTACACTATACTAGCTGTCATGTCTATTTCTAGACACCCAGCATTATTGTCCTTGATAGAAGACACATTTCAGCAGTCCCTTCCCTTCCCTTCCCTTCCCTTCCCTTCCCTTCCCTTCCCTTCCCTTCCCTTCCCTTCCCTTCCCTTCCCTTCCCTTCCCTTCCCTTCCCTTCCCTTCCCTTCCCTTCCCTTCCCTTCCCTTCCCTTCCCTTCCCTTCCCTTCCCTTCCCTTCCCTTCCCTTCCCTTCCCTTCCCTTCCCTTCCCTTCCCTTCCCTTCCCTTCCCTTCCCAAGGCTGTTGTGTTGGGTGAGTGAGCTGTCCTAGCATTCCTTCTTACTGCACTAATGATCAATTTCTAGAATGCTGCAATATATATATATACACACACAATTATTCCTGAATTCCTTATATACATTAAAATTGCCTAGTAATGAATATAATTTGGATTGAAGTATCACTTTGTTTTCTAGTTCTTTCCAATGTCTCCTTTTGATGTAACATGTTCAAGCCAAAACCAGGACAAACCAAAATGAAATCTCCTCATAATGGTAATATCACAGCAACAAAGGAAAAAAAAAAAAAAGAATTGGACACTACTGTTGAGACTGTCATAATAAAGGAGAGAGGATTCCTTGCCTGAAGAAGCTAATTGTGAGATCTCTTTCAAAGTAAAGTATCTCTAGCCAAAAATTGTTCATGACCCTGTAGACAGAAGCATAAGAGTACATTTCTTTCTCAGCAAAGCTAGTTTGATTTTTTTTTACCATATGTGGAGTTAAACATCACTGTTCCAGACAAAGATATGAAAGTGACAGTTAAATAAGATGTTTCTTTCAAGCATTGTACTTGCTGTGTTCAGTGAATTTCTCTATGTTAATAATTTTTGTGTGGCAACAAGATTACATTACAATTACAGGACACAGCTACGAGAATATTTCCTTAGTACCTCTGAGAGGAGCAAAACTATTATTTCTTTTGGCCACTGGCTGGTTCTAAATGTTCTTCTGAGCCCTTTAATAGACCGGCCAATCCATAGCTCTAAGATGGGCAAGGAAAATTTATTTCTGTAGTTTGTAGAACAAAAGGGCGCAGAAGTACAAAGTAGCAGTAGGATGATGTTCCCAAGCAATGTGTCTTTGTGTGGATGTTAGGCATAATTTGGCTGAGAAGCAGTCACTCTTCTAAGTTGGTGCTACTGCCATGATAGTTACCCAGGAGAAAGTTGGCCTGGATTCCTCTTGCATCTCCTATTTCAGCAGTATTTTGCACATACTGTAAAGGTAAACCAAAAATGGTATTGAATGCATCCAGGCAGCAAATAGTGATGCTGAGGACCAGGACCTATTTATTGAATTGAAGAGTTGTGTTCAAAAGTCTTCTACAATCAAGCTGATCTCTTACCTGAAGTGTCTTGTATCTATCCATTAGACTTTACATTCCTGAAGTAAAACTGGATGAGTGGTGGTTCTATTATTCCCTTAAAAACATTTGCAACATGTCCTTTTTGCCATTCTGCATGAACATGAAAACCAATCCTTAAAATTTTTGTATGCTACAGAGTCTTCCTCCAGGCTAGTTAAGAGTCAATAGAAAAGACACTGATGTAGGAGACTCAGCTTCAAGCCTCTATTCCAATGAAAACTGATTTTGTACACGGAAGAAAACAGATATTAGCACTTCAGAGAGTGCTCCTGTGGCCCAGTTCACCTAGTGGACATGACACTTACCTGAGATGTAAGAAACTTAAGTCCAAGTCCCTAGTCTGAAGCAGGTAGAATTGAAACATGAACTCAAGTTTTTCCACACTCTGGTAGGTGACCTAACTGAAAGGGCAGCCTGGGACAGAGCTTCCACAGTCTTTCCCAGCTATTTGTTTGTCTCTTTTTCTCCCTCTCTCCCCCTCCGCCCCCCCTTATATTTTGACCAAAAATTTATCATCACTGAGAAACTTTTCCTAAAACAAGTTTAGTGGAAACTCACACAAATAGTTTTGGTTTCAAGGAATCTGTGGGGGTTTTTTAAATAAAAAAAAAAACAACAACCAAACCAAATCCTCAAACATTGAACCGAAAGATTTCCAACAGGTTCTACTTTGGTGTTCTGTGACTGGACTATTCAGAGGCAACATAAAACTGGAAAAGTAGTCTATGTGACTGCCATACATGCATGACTTCCACTTTACTAAGGAAGTAATGCACAGCATTTTGTATGCTTGGAGATACACTCAGACTCACCAAACTACTATGAAGTCTTCTGTATAATGAAGCAGAATTCTGCCCTCATTTGCTTCTGTAGCAGTGCACTAAATAGTGTATCTGCCTTTTATTTTAGGAAGCTGAGAGAGAAAGAGAAGCTGATAAAATGACCAGAAAGTTGTCAAAGATGGATCCACCTTCAAGCAGATTACACTGGTATGAAAACCAAATCAGTAATGTGTTTGTAAACCATTGCATTATTTTCCTTGTGCTCCCCAAATGAGGTATTTTAACATTTATAGAGAAGGTGGCCTTTGAGATATGAAAATTTCTAAGAAGTACTGATGGGTTTCTAAGCTACAAACTCAAATAGATAAAGAAGCTGTGGAAAATGAAGTGAAAATAATGAACTGTGATCTCTTAAGGTTGTTGCATATGATCGCTATTAAATTATACCTTTGACTTTATTAAGGTGTCTTAACGGACTCTGACAGAGTCATGAAACAGGCCATTTTCCACCTTCTGTGGTTCCAAGGAACAGGAGCTTGTTTCTCTGAAAACCTGAAGTAAAAATCAGATGAATGCCCATGAAGAGGAGATGTTGGAAGCCCTCATGTTCTGGGAGCCATGCAGGGTCCCGCATGATGTTCCTGCAACTCTGCAGAGGGAGCTTGGCCAATCGCCGCCCCAGGAAAAGCTGTTGGATTGAAATCTGAAGAAATACTCTTCCTGCCTGTGTACTGTTATTGCTAGCAGTCATGAGAACCAGAAGCCAGTCATGGGATTTCTGGTAGGCTTAGAGGAGAGAGGACAAAAAGGTATCCCATCATCCGCCATTCATCGCTGCCAGATGTGTGCTGCTCCCGGTTAGAAGTGATTTCAGTGCATGACTCACGAGGTGCTGTTTCGTTCCGTACTTGGTGCAAGGATCCCTGAGCCTGCCAGCTTTCCCTGCGACCAAAGTACAAGTGTGATTCCCACCTAAATTTTTCCCTAATTAGTAGTTTTAATAGAGTGTCGGCAGTTCCACCCGTTTGTGAATGTCAGAGCAAATATCTTGACCTTCAGTCATTGTGAGCATTTAAACTAAATATAGAGTGGCGAAAAAAGTGAAGGGACTCAGAACATTTCACTTTGCTCAGTTCTTTAGGAGAGATTCAGCTTTACATCCAAACAGCCTATGCAAGAAAAATAAATGAAACATGTTAATAGAATCTGGCAGTACTACTAAGACTGTCATATGACTCCAGTAATGGTGGTCATATGAGAAGACAGAATGAATATTGTCTTGTCAAAGAGGGAGTGCTTACATAAAATTAATTAAATAATAAACATAAATTTGTTATTCAACTATCCCACCTAATTTCAAGCTCAGACATAAAAAAAAAAAGTCAAACACAGGTGTAAAAAATCAGGCCGTAAATGTATATTTATCAAAAATGAGTGGCTGGGGTTAAGACATGCATATCTAACTTTGAAGATATCAGTCTGTTTCTAGGTGGAGGCAAAATCTACAGCTAACTATGTTTCCTTCTATTGATTATCCCCCAGTGAACACTTCAAAATTTTATGACAATCTAAACAACTGAAAATTTTAGACTGAGAAATAGAGAATTAATTTTAAATGATGCATCACAGTTTTTGTAGTTAGGGTGTTTTGTGCCCAAGCTTTTTGCGGTACACCAGATTTCTTCACTAATATGCATCCCAGGAGTGGAATCATAGTATCTTTTCCTTCTTGCCCCATATGTATGTAGTATGAGTCCTTGGCCAGAAGGCCTGGCAGCTGAAAACTGAAAATTTTTCCCAGTTAATTTTGCTGCTGAATGTTTGTTCTGCCTAGTCACCTGAAAGCTGAGGTTTTCTGAAGACAGCAGAAAGTTCAGATGTAAAAATCTTGCTTAATCAAGAACTCTAGTTATCTGCCAGAATGTATTTTAGATGGAAAATTTTCAACTAGCTTTAGCTAAATTCTATTTCTGTGCTGGCAAAACTCATCATAAGAATGAAGAGAGTGTACATAAAGCAACAGGCCCAACCATTAGATAAAAGGGTCTTGTAATGGGTTAAATTAACTTTAAAGTTTGCTTGCCAGTTGGAAGGTATAATAAAACATATCCCCAAACCAAGAGAGAGCTGGCGGGTCTAATTTTAGGGTTACCAGCTGTTTATATTTGGTGATGCCTGTCATTACAGAACAATTTCTGTGTCTGTGGCTAGAGTCTCTAGTGCCAGACTGAAGAGTGATAGAGAGAGAGGAGCAGTGTAGATTGGTTAACCTTTTCTTTGTGGCAATTAGATTATCTGCTCATTGGCATTACACTGTTAATGGGTATTGGCCATCATCATAGCCAGTTGGCTAAAACTGATCCCTGAATCAGGTTTTCTGCATGTGTGAGCAAGACTGGCCCTTCTCGTTGAAATCTTGCTAGGGCTCTGCGCATAGCCCTATGAGAACAAAAAGGGAGACAGGCAGAAAGGAAAGAGGGGGAAAAATGGAATTTGGATGAACCAGATATATAATTGAGTAATTCAGTATGTGAGTTGCTTTATGATTTTCATTGGCCTTTTTAATGCCTAAGTGAGCCATACATGTTGCCAGATATCATGTCATCTAGTACTTTTGTGGTATTCCCACAAGCTGGGAAACAAAGTCTCATGAGAAAGCCAAATGTCGTATTTTGTTAGTGCTATAAAACACCAGAATGCTGCAAAACTATGAAGAAAACATAAAATCATAAGCTCTCCTGTCTTTTCATGGTTATTGTCCTCTTTGACAGGGTACATTTCTGAAAGGCTTTTTCTATAAACCTTTCATGAGACATTTACAAGAGCCATCATATCAGGTCCCTCAGTCACAGTTTATACTGGGACTTTGCTAAGAAAGCATGTTGCTTCAGCCTCCTAATGATTTTTCAGAGATACTAAGATTTCACAAAGTCCTTATCCCCCAGCAAAATCCTTGTGAGATGCTTACTGCTTGTGCAAAGAACTGGTTCATCCTAAACTTAGCTGAGTGAGAAGACTCCCTCAGAGCTAGTAGGGCAGTTCCAGGGTAGACATTTACCATTTTTTGTACATTAAAACCCAGCAGCCTCTGCTTTAGCTAAAATTGTAACTTTAAGGCTCTTCGAAAATACCTGAGGAGTCATTGTTGCTGTTACAGGAGCATGTGGACGTGTCACCCAATGTGAGTCCTAACAGGCTAATGAGTATGGAAAAGGTATGCCTTCAAAAGAAACTGGAGTTTAAACAGACAAACCATGCACAAAATGGAGGAGGAAAGGAGGTCCCTGTTTCACAGCCAGGGACCTGATGTAGAAAGAGACTGAATTATTTTCCCCAAACCTTTCAGAATAAGGTACCGGTGGCCTAAGAAAAATCCTGATGTGCATCATGAGAAGTAGCTTTGTGGAGATTTATGGGAATTTGCAAATGAGGATTTATCCTTAATTAACATTATAATTATTCTTTTACCTATCCCAGAAATCTGCATTAAGCCTTGCTGAGTACATATTGAAAGCCTTAATGTTGTAAGCAAACACTGATTCACCCAAGTCAGTGAAGCAAAATTCACTGTGCTTGCAAAGAATCTGGTTATAATGAATTTTCTTTTGCAGTGAGAAGAAGGGGAATAGGAAACTTGCAAGTGTGGTTTCCATTGTTAGTTTTTTAAGATATTTGAGCAAGGAAATCTCAGGCTTCTTTCAATGCAGTAAAATGTCAATGTTTCATTGAAGTCCCCACAAACATGCAAAGATAAATATTGCTACCCTGTTCTCAGAAAACATAGCTGAAGTCTGTATTCTGTATGCTCTGCAGAGCAGCTAGCATTAGGTAACCAAAGAGTCCTACTCAGCAATCAGCAACTTTTCCTGAACTGCAGTTGTGCATTAGTAGAAGACTAACTTAGCCCTTTTAGGGCTCTGTCTTGCATGGGTGGATTGACACAGAAGCTCACTTGTTCTGTGCTAACTTAATGCTGATTTCTACTCATTCTCACAATGAACATGGTAGAAGGTTTCTTTAAAAAAAAAGAAAGGAAAGCAATTTATGCAAGTTGATGTGGAAAGTCTATAGCAGATGACTAGGAATAGACTTATCCTTAATTGCAAAATCATGTTGTCTCATGTTGTAGGGTTAGAGTAGAACAGGAGTCCATACTCTGATATGAAAACCTCCTGCCACAGCCAGCAATTTTAAGACTGTTTCCAGCAAAGGATTCATTACTATTCTGTTTGGTGGCAACTATGAATGTAGAAAAGTAAATAATTCACACTAGGCATACTTTTTTCTTTTCATAGTCCCTTTTTGTTTTCTGCTAACTTTTATGTGCATTTTATGTTCATTTCTCACACCCCTTCTTACTCACTTGAACTTACCTTGGGTGTCTCCAGTGACAATGAATTGGATCATCGTGGCAGCAAGAATTTGGGAGCTGTCAGCTGTGTAAAGAATGGCAGACAAATAGGAAGCTAGCTGCCTTTGTAGTGGTTTATACCTGAAGTGTGCCTGGCATGTTTGTCTAATATCCAAGGGAAAGACAGAGTATGGTATGGCAGGCGGGCATGGGCACAACAGGTTACAATGAAGTATGTCATTTCAGAGCATGCAATTTCCTCTTTGAGTCATTTTTTAAGAAAGGATGAATCACTACATCCTCTTCTGTAACTGTGGTTCTGCCTCTGCACATCAATGCTGTGACTGGACCTGAGGTGGATGCACCTTTTGAATGCTAACAGGAGGCGAATGCCACACATTACAGCAGAATGCTTGGCTCCTTTGCAAAGTTTGGGGAAGAAGGCAAAAGGACAGGCAAAGTGCATTTGCAGCTCCTACAACTGATCAGGTGTGGAAACTGCTAGGCAAAGAATATGGGATCTTAGTAACGGATAAAGAAATGAACATAAAATTACTAACCTGCTTTGTCTGGCTTTAAATTTGACATGCAAGGAGCTGAAGAATTCTGTCTCACACCATTGTTAAGGGAACCAGATTCAGACAGTACTGACCTGCTCTATTAAAGGACAGATTCCCAAATATTAGCAGCATGATTTTGCTGTTTTCAAGTATCCCTATTCTTCAGGAAAAGCCAAAATAGTTAGCTCTTTCACTCGGTGGGGTTCTTTTTTTGTTTAGATTTTTAAGAATTTTCTGTGTCACTAAAACTCTCTGTGGGGCTGGCAGCTTTGACATCTGACATCCGTTTTTTTGCAGCATTTCCACAGAAAGGTAGCAGCAATTCCCAGTGGCAGCTTCCCAGAGCAGAGGGAATACCTCAGTGGATAGTTCATTTGTTATGCAGCATCTGGGATTCTTTTCAGCGTCTCCAATTACTCGTCTAATCCAATTCCCATTAACATCAAGTAAAAGATTCCCATGACTTCAGTGGGGACCAGAACTAGATCCTAAACTTCTGTTGACACCAAACATTGGAACAGAAAGTGGACAATGATGCTGAGTTTTGTATAGAGCAAAACAGAACAGAAAATCTATGTTTATATGCTATAAAGTATACACAGAATGCAAATGCCTGGTGTTGCTGAGGTTTTTTTGCTTTGTTTTGTTTATTTTTTACAATGTTTGCTGTCTAATAGAGTAAAAAAAAGGTTTAATAGTCTCAGGATTATGAACTCTGCATTGTCATACTGTCTTCCTACACATGAGGCAGGACTGTATCTATTAATATTCTGATGCCTGTGTGGTAAATCAATGCCAACAGGAAAAGACAGCTCCATTAGAAACAAATGGTTGTAATGCAATATCTAATGACAGGTATTTGCAGTGCTTTGAAGGCACCATTTCAAACCAAACTGTGATTATACATGGTATTTAGCAATGGTGACTTGTCACTTCTATATGGAGATACTGGTACTGAGAAAAAATTGGCATAAAAGGCATTTAGTTTAAGGGCAACCTCAATGTTGAGGCTGGCTTTTGTCAAGTACGGTCTTAATGTATGCAGCTACAACCCTGCTCTGTATGCAGCTAAAACCCTGCTGCTTATTGGCAATGTACAGAATCATAACAGTGGCAGAAATACCCTCTTTATAATGTCCTTGGGACACAAACAATGTGATCATTATAAAATGGTGCACTTACAAGCTTAACACATGCAGTATAATTTTGGTTTGATGTACACTGTGTAGGAAACTATTATGTGCATAATGAGAGTGAAGTCATGTACTACTTGAACAGAGAGTGCCTCGCCAAGTGAGCTTGCACCCTCCCACAGGGATCCTCTGGAGTACAGCTGGGTGAAATAGTTTCCCCAGAGCCTGTTCTTGAGAAGGGCAGAGGATTTTTGCTCAGGTAGATATTCAGGTTAATATCAATGCATTATTTTCCCCTTAAAAAAACAAAAACAAAACAAAAAACCAAAACAAACTGAAAAACCCCAAACCCCCTTTCTGGTAAAGGTTTCTTCTTTTTTTAAAAAAAATCAGTGTTTTGGAGCCTTGAGAAATGTAATAATTGTAGCAAAAATGTGGATGTAAAAGTACTAGCTGCCATCCTGGAAATGGAGGAGTATAAGCAGGGGTTGATCAGAATCTGGTTGTTCTAAATGAAAACCTGGTCTTGCCTGCTTAGAAGATAAATCATGAGTTGGGTTCGCCCAAAACACATTGGGTTTTCTTTTAGCTATTAAGGTTCACTCATTTAACTGAACAAATAATTTTGTGCCCCAGTTTAGCCCAGGAGGCTTTTTATTTCAGCTAGCCTCTAAAAAACTCCTGCTTTACACTATTCTCTGCACTCTGGCTTTGCTCCACAAGCCAGCACAGAGAGTAAGTCTCTTTCTGTGCCCTTTAAGGCACTTCAGGAGCATCCTGGTTGCAAGAGTCCCTCTCCTGAGCATGCACTGTGTACTTGCGTGGGTCCTTTTGCAGGCTGTGCAGCGTGGGAGTAGGTTACTGTGCTTTTGCTTCCACGGTATGTACTCAAAAACACAATTAAAGGCTTACATGATTGTATGGAATTCTGTTGGGAAGGCTATAAAGATAGGGGCCATCTGCAAAATTCAGGTCCAGGCCTGGATTCATATTTCAAACATGCGCTAAGTCCAAGGCTGTTTGGAGCAAGAATTTTTGCTCTGCTTTCTCACTGCTCTTTGCCTTTCTCTGTATGTGTGCATGTGTGAATACACCAGACAGTCAATACAGTGTGCAGGTATGTGTGTGCTTATTTACACCACATCCACACATAAGCCCCTCCGTGTGTGTGTAGTGAATGCCTCAGATACAGAGACATCGCAGCACTTATTCTTCCTATTATAGAAGCAATTGAGTCGTCTTTGCTCTATGTGTCGCTTCGTAGAAGAGAGCAGATATATAGGATGTCACACGATGGCAAGACCTGATCCTCAGGCCTTCTTTTAAGCAAGTTGCTCTCGTAGCAAAACCAACAGCTAGAAAGTTCATTCAGACAAAAGCGCTCTTCAGAGGCAGGTCTAATGAGTGCCTGTGAAGCGGAGGAGGTGGAGCAGGTGGCGACATGGCGGGGGGCCAAAGCAGGCCCCTCGTGGGCTCCTTCTCCACAGACAACCATGCTGGGCGGCACAGCACAGCCGGCCAGTGTTTTTTGAAAGGGCATGGTGGCTGCTCCTCATCCCTTTGCTGTCTCTAGCTCGCTTCAGTGGCTGAGACGAAAGCAGGAGGGGACGCGGTGCAGCTGCCTCCCCAAGTATCACCACTTTCAAATTCCACTTCTTATCTCAGCCCTTCTTCCTTGTTGCTAATTACCACCTACTCCAAGATGTCAAGAACATACTCCCAGGAATAAACTGCTAGATAAACAAACCCCAGACAAACATCAAAGCTTAAAACAAACTGATAAGTCCCTTTGATTGATTTTAAGGGTCGGTAGGGAGAGGTGTGTTTGGATTGGAAGGTGCAAATGTTGAGTGGAGCAGCACCTGCTGTCTTGTGATCTGACCAAACCATTTGGCTTGAAAAGGCCAAGAGATAGGGAATCAGAAATCCATTTGGAGTTACAAAAGCAGCAGGGGAGGCTTAGATGAACAAAGGGGCTCTCCAGGCAGGGCCGTGTGCTGCTTTTTGTCAGCTTGGTATCACATTCCCTGCCCCAGCGTGACAGACAAATGCCAGGCCAGATGATGTGATACGATCGGCCTTGTTTGGATGAGGTCTGTACCTGTATTATATGATGGCAGCAGATGCTGATTCAATATGGGGGCAAGTGCAGAGCAAACCAGAGCTCGTATGGCTCAGCAAAATTTTTTTAAAGGTACCTGTGTCAGCAGGCGGGAAGGGTATTGTGCAGAGGCAGAACAGGCTTGGGACGTGTCTGTGTGTGAATTGAGCACTTGTGAAAGATGCTCCGTTGGAGAATAAAACATACATACAACAGCAGAGGTCCCACACCCCTTCTTGGGGTCTCACAGGCTCTTGGTCCCGCTCTGCAGAGGCTGTGCTTACCCTGGCTGATGCAGGAATGGGGTTCCAGCTCATGCCTATTAAACTGGAGATTAGTAGAGAAAGCCTACAAAGGCCTAAATATGCCTAAGATCAAAGTGATATAATTTACTGTGATAAAGCAGGATATCTCTTCCTCCTCTCTTACGTCCCAATGCTGCAAAAATACTTCCATGCTCTTAACTACACACATACAGTAATGCCACCGTTACTGACAGGGTCTCTATGTGCTCAGTTAAGCAAGTAGGATCCAAGGACTCAGACTCCTATCAGCTAATTTATAGTGCCTGAGGGTGCCTAGGGGTGTTTCAAATGCTGCACTGATGGGCTGAGGCGGTTCTGTACCATTCGTGCTTCAGTGTTTTGTCTAACAGTGACTCTCCATTGAGGTGAGCAATTGTGGTGGAAAGGAAGATAGCACGGCTGGGAATTCTTCTGCTTTGATGGATTGCACTGTGCAGCGTTACAAGTGAAAAAAAGCAGCCCATGAACAGTTATTACTTGCTTGCTTTTAGGAGTAAAGTAACTTTCTGATGTCTTATTAGAGATTGTTAGTTTTGTCCAAGGGTTGTTTGGGTTTGGGTTTGTTTTTTTCTTCCTGCAATGAAAAAAAAAAAAAAGGAGGGGAGAAGGCTGCCTCTTTTTGGTTATGAATTTGCTGTAACTGATGGAAATTCTAATGTAAAGCTCATGTTTACCAAGCTCAGAAGCTCTGAGAAAACCTTTAAGTCGTTTCCCCGCCCCCCCCTATTGCTTGAAGTTAAAGCAAAGGAAATGAGGCTAAGAAATGATGGGTGGGTGAAAAAGAGACAGTTCATGTTACTGAAAAATGGAAGTGGGTGGCTGTTTCAGAAATGCTTGATCAATGTTTGCAAAAACCAGGAGCAATTTCTAGGAAAGGAGCTTACCCTCAGGAATAATAACAGAAAAACAATTTTAAATAAACTACTGAAATTTTCAACTTGAATTCTCATGGTACAAATCCATTTCTTGGATTATCACTTATCCAGTTATAGATTGGGAGATTCTGTGCTCAGTGAAAAACAAGCAATGGAGATTGAATTTCTGCAAATGAGTTTTCAAAACCATATACTTTTCAGGACAGAGTGACTGGTCCAGTCCTATTACTGGCATTGCCTACAGTGTTTAAATGGTGTTTCAAGATGTGCCTCTCCACACAAGACAATGACAGCTAAAACTCCCAGGCTTGCTTCATTTCCCAGTGACTTTCCTTGAAACCACTTGGAGCATGTGCAATGACTTTAATATGACTGAAGAAATATTGATGTACATTGAAGAGATCAAGGAAGGACATGTTTTTCTGACTCTCTACTTAAAAAAAAAATAAAGCAACATCACCTCTCTGTACATTAGACTTTCTGTCTACTGAAATGACACAGAAAGAAGATCTCTGAGGGCTTTCCACTGCCAATAGCGATGATTTATAGCTTCAACACTATTTGTTTTAATCTTGAAGGGAGGGGAGGAAGGAGGGAATGGGTGCAATGATACATAAAGAAACATTATTTCCCAAAGGCAGATTTTATTTCTTTAACAATTTATAAAGCTCCAGAAGTGAAATATCACTATTTTGGGACTGGTGTTATATATCAATGAGTTTAGCAGCTGCCAGGCTTATGCATGTATTTTGTACTGTACATACAGTGCAAAGCCCATTGATTCAACAGTGGTAACAGGGTCTTTATTGTCATTGTTGCAGTAGATCACCAAATTTGATCTTAAAAGACAGACTGTGCACTGAGAAATGTCAAAGGCAAACTTGTACAATAAGCAAAACCAACTCTACCTGCACTATTCACCCTGTTAACTACCTCAGCTACTGCATTTGACTTATTCTGCTCTTTACTAATAGCAGATATTACTACCACAGTTCTGTTTATCCTGCTAGCACCATTAACTATGTAGACATATAAATGTGACCAAATAATGAATATATTGATCAAAATTTTCTTGAAGTCTAGTGAGGGAAGGTGGATATGTGCATTGGGAAAAGTAGAAAAAACAAATCTTGTGATTCTTACTGTAGTTGTACTAGCTCTATAGTCCCTTCTAGACTACTTATAGTGAGTACCTGGATTTACAGGAAAGATACAGACACGCTGATTTTAGGTAGAAAATTCAGAGAGCAGCAGTGATAGCTGTTTTAGTAGAAAATGAGTTCTTGAGACCTCTTGAGAGGTCTCAAAATGCTAAAAATGATTGCATGCGACTCACAGGTCACTTTGTGACTTCAGATGGATACCATGGGTTTTTTCTGCCTGACTGCTACTAAATCTGAAAATTAAAAGACGGAGAGAACAGAATTTTTCTCTTGAGGTTTGAGGGAACCTGAGGTAATAAGGTAGATAAGACTCCGCTTCTCTTCTGGAAAGTAGAGATACATGTTTCATTTGGGGGTCTTACATGTAGAGCAGGAAAGGAACTTTCAGAGGGGGTCTGTAGCCCCCCTTTTAAAACGGCCTCTGTAGTAATTGCCTGTGTTACCTCTGTTTTCATCTCTCAGAGCACAGTTGAGGTGAGAAGGGATATAGCTCTGCTGAGATAGACACACTGTTCCCCTGTGTGTTTTCTCTCCCTTTTAACTTAGTTTTGTTTGAGTTGGAGAAAACTCTAGTTTTCAGCTCCACAGCTACAGAGCCTTTACTGTCAGCAGAATCAGTGTATTTTCCTTAGGCAAAGACATAAGAGACAATAGAAGGACAGTATATACAGTGTGCATTGTTACAGGCTCAGTGGGGACTTCTGGTATGGGATTGATTATGGGGATACAGAGTGAGGCAGGGCCATATCCTTCTCTGAGAATGTGTTGGGATTCCAGAAAGCTATTGCAGACACTGATGCCTTTTTTCATTGCTTTTATTGGGTGCTAGGTCTCTGGATTTAGCTTGTTATTATAGGATGTTTGTGTATTTATTTGCTTAGAAATAATTTAGTCCAGAGTCTGCTGAAGATTCCACATGTTCACTTGAGATGCAGCAAGATTCAAAAGATAAGAATCAAAAGTTTGCTGGATATTGATATCATTGTTGCTCCGGGGCTTTGAACATTGCTGGTCATGGCAGTGAAATGGGGAGCAGCTCTACTCATTTCTGCTGGGAGCCTGCAAAGCAGAAGTCTGCTGATTTTTCAGTTCCTAAGAATGTCCGCATAGTTTGCTAATCCCTGGAAGTGGGGAGCCAGCTTTTAACAACAGCAGGAGGGACTGGACCTTTGGTGTTTGCTGGCTCTGAAACTGGGATTTAGCCAGATTATTCTTCATTTCTCACAAAAGGGGAGTCATAGTGCTTGCTGGAGCCAAATGACAGTTGTGGGAGCTGGGACTTCCATTTACTACATACAACAGCAAAGCTAAGAGGAAGCCATGGCTGCCAGATGTTTGTTTTACATAATCCAGAGGATGCAGATGTCTGTCTTCAGCAACGGATGTTCTGTGATATTCTTTAAAGGCTGGTACCTAAAGAACTTTCCCTAAGTTGTGACCTGGACTAAGTCACTAGACATGCCTAGACTAGGCATGTCTGTGAGGAATGGAGCAAGGATCCCTTTCCTCTTTGCAGGTTATCTGAGGCAGCGTGGGTCCTGGGGTGAAAGAATATCTGGTATTTTGTGCCTGCTTACTCCTACCCCAGAGGAAAGTGTGTGGGAGAATAGCTTAAGTGGTGGCTTCCCTCCTGCAGCAGCCTACACCGAACCTGAAGGAATAGAATAGAATAGAATAGAATAGAATAGAATAGAATAAAGTATTTCCACTGGAAGGGACCTACAATGATCATCCAGTCCAACTGTTTGGCCACTTCAGGGCTGACCAAAAGTTAAAGCATGTTATGAAGGGCATTGTCCAAATGCCTCTTAAACACTGACAGGCTTGAGGCATTGACCACCTCTCTAGGAAGCCTGTTCCAGTGTTTGGCCACTCTCTCTGTAAAGAAATGCTTCCTAATATCAAGCCTGAGGAGTACAGGTTGTAAGGAGGAAGAGCTTGAAAGGAGCATGAGGAAGTCAGCCTTTGCATAGCTGGTGGGCTGCAAGTGCAGCATCTCTGAAACTAGCTCTGTTAATAAAGACCCACTTAAAGAACATGGGCTTTTTTTTTGTATTATTGCCTACTGTGTTGTCCTGAGGTTGATAAGAAGGAAGAAACTAGATCTTGAAGTCAAACAAAGCAGCACCTACTTACAGAAAAAGTGTAAGAGGGACAGATGTTGGGACTGATGGATTTCCAAATAAAACTGCTCTTTGTATCAGTGAAAGAGTTCATAGTTTCTGTAAAGAGTCAAGGAGAGGAGTTAGAAATGAAACAGTGGAATAAAAGAAGTCACACATAGACGCCATAACGGATACCTGGAATTCAGAGCCATCTCAAGGCAATGGCTTACAAGCACTGTGTCCTCAAACTTGATGAAGAGGAGAGAAACCTAGCTGCAACTTGAAAAAAAATGAAGGAATATGAATGCTGAAAAGACAAATGCTTATTCCTCTGACAACAGGGCTAAATCAATGACAAAGTGAACAGATTTCTCTAAGTGCTGTAGTCTACATCTATACCAGTAAACAAAACAAGGTGAAGCCTTGAGCAGTGGCTGATGATTGTTCAAATGGTTCAGTTGTTTGCATGGTCTCTGCTATTGCTCTAGCAATATCAACAAACATTTTTCAGATAATCTCTGCATGTGAGTTAGGGGATAGCACAAAGCAGGGATCTTTCTGAATAAGCAGTCTGGATGCAACCACACTGCTTTGTTGGGAAAATGAGACTTGCAACCATGCTGTTAGACTAACATCCAACTCAGACCATAGCCTGGGATTCCCTGATACTGCTGACAACTACATGTGATCCTGCTAATAAATTCATCGGTGCCTGCTCTAAAACTTTATGTTCTCCTCTTTTTCCTTTCATGGATAGAAAACTTTTTGATTTCAGCTTTATTATATAGCCAGGCCCAATATAATACCAATAGCTATGGTAAATGGCAGTATTAGACAGAGGAAATGTGACCAAGTGCAAGTGGCATACAATAAAAATATCCTGAGTCCATGGGCAAGCATAGGCCATCAATAAGACACTCATGAAACACAAGACTGGAGCTGTTAGGAACACTGAGCTAGAGCAGAGACGCTGTGCTAGGAGAAATGATGGAACCCAGCTGAGAATATATTCTCCAGCACTTGCTTGATAATAATTGGAAAAATGTCCTCTTGCTCCTAGCTTTCCACTTGGGAACATTATTGTTAGGCTTTGTTGTTTCCTCACTGCTGGCCATGTGGCAAAGGAGAAATAGATGCAAAAAGTCACCAAATGATTGCAGTGGGATGAACTTTTGACTAGATTCAGCTCTGTATATAGAGGCTGTTAGATAAAAAATTTTCTCTTCCCCCTTCTCCAGCTTCTTCATCTGTTCTTCATGAGGATGGTTTTGCTCTAGCATTCTCACTCACCCCTTGTCTTTTCAGTCAGCATATCCCCACTGAACAGCACTGTGAAAGACCACTGTCAGGTAGTAAAGATGTGATCAGGTGGTATGGATTTGTATTCTGAGAAAAATAAAGGTATTGAAACTGCTGGTACTTTCTATTCTCTCTGCTGTTGTACTGAATGCCTTTGTCCTCTTTCTCTAAGAAATAGGATTTTTGGGGCATGATCCTCTAGCACTGTGTATGTGTGAATACTTGTGGCTTGATCTTAGGCAATAATCATAATTAGAAAAATAGTTTCAATTAGCTGTCACACAAGAATGACATGTGTGACTTCCTGTGTAGAAAGCTAGAGAACTGCAAATCTTTGTGGACCTTGTTGGTCTGTGCTCCAGTCTGACACCAAAATATCCTTAATGTGAAAAAGGAAGGACAACAATCACCCTGGCTTTCAGCCAATGTGCAAAGCCAAAGAAAACATGTATTAGAGGAGGTGGAGGAGGATGCTTCATGGTGAGCTGAAGACAGAAACACACTGGACATGTAGACAGTGAGAATACAAAGAGTTTCATTAGCTCCAGTGAAGACTGGGCAGAAGGAACTGTCAGTCCTGCAAAGAAGAGGTAACAATACACCTGTTGAAACAAGCACAGAGAACTGGTGAGAAAACTTGTACTTCTTACGCTAGACATCTGTTGACTTTTGAGAGACTCCAGCTGCACTCTGAAAAATGTAGAGTGTTTAGGAACTAAAGGGTGGGAAGAAGTTCAGTGATTTATAGGGATGCCTAACTTATCTTTCTAGATTCTGCACATGCTTATCAGAAGCCTGTGAACTCTTGAGACAGTTAGCACATAGTGGGCGTATGGTGAGATACCAAGAAACAGGCATTTGAAGGAGTAAAGAAAAATGTAAATGATATATCAGGCTTTAAGTACTACCAAGCAGAGCAACCCTGGAACTATGGTGGCTATGTCTACATAGACACACCTTTAAACAACTGAGATTGTTCCTTGGGACCAAGCAACACAAATTTATGCCCAAAGCAAAACCCATCCAAGTGATATGCTAGTGTAAACAGTCTACTTCCCTCTCCCTTAAATGTCTGCAATAAACTACTGCAAGTCTTCTGCTTTTGAAATTTAGGGAAGTTCAAATATCTATCATAGTTCTATGAAAACAACAAGTCTTTAAGAAAAAAAAAAAAATAGAGTCACCAATATTGTTTCAGCTAATGTGAAGCTGTTTTTTTTTGTTTCCTGTGCCAACCCAGACTGGGGATAAGGTGGACTGGGCAGGTGTAATTGAAAAACAGATGTGTCTGCCTGACTGGCTCTCACATGAACAAAGCATGGTGATGCCCTTGTTCAGGATTTGTATCTTGATTAATTTTTAAGTGCACCTGTCACTAGAAGGAGGGAATGCTTGGACTGGTATTGAAGGCTGCCCAGTATTCCTGGAGGGCTAGACTTTCAAATGCTTGTCTCTAGCATTGTGGAAACAAGGGTCTTTGTGCATGTGGGCACAAGATGAATTTAGGCACCTTTTAGAATTGAAGAGCAAGGTGAGGTGTTGTATGGAGACAGCTCATGTGGGTCGTAGAAGGTGGGCTATGAGAAGAAGTAAAGGAAGCAGGCCACAGCAGTTGTCACCAGAGCTCTGATAGACAGAGAAAGAGGTATGTTTGTACTGGAAAGGATGAAGTGGCTGAGCTTTTGGAACACAGAAATCCGATTACTTCAGCTTTGGGTGCAACATGAACATGTGATCTCACCACAATCCATTAGAAAGCAATACCAATAAGCTGATACTAAACACATCAAAGCAACTACCCTATATAGTTGAAACTGCATTGATCATGAGGGAAATAGTAATGCTTATGAGCATTTCTAGGGTTGATACACACATACGCAATATATCCTATCATGAGTATAAAGCAGCTGGGACCCTGGAACAGCAGAAAAAATCCCTGATTATGTTACAGTACCTTTCCATCCCCCATGAGGCACTTCAGGCAGCTGAACAAATGTGCTAGAAACAGCGAAATGACTCATACTCCAGCATTAATCGCTTCATAATAAAAGACCACAGGATGTTACTTCTTACTGTGTGGTGAGTAGTGACTCTGGTGTGCAACACACGTTCTTGAGTACAGGGGTCCAAGCAATCATACTGTTGGATTTAGGATAGGCATGAAGGCTTAAATGAAAAAGAAGGTCTTCCAGAGATGAGCCCTGAAACATACTCAATGGTCAGGCGTGAAAGGCATATGTAGAACAGTAGAGAGTGCAAACTGCTGGCAGCAGCAGGAGACTACTGTCTAATGATATCCCAGGCAAACGCTATGAAGTGCTCTGTTCATACTGAAGAGCAGGAATTGCATTGTTAGAATAAATTATAATCCAAATTCTAAAAGCTGGATTCTCCTTTTAGATGAAATATTTGTCTTAAAGGGCTATTTTTTCCACTAGTTATAATGCAGTACTTTAAACAGCCAGGAGCCAATGACTGCTGGAAAGAGCATAAGCCAGATGACTACTGACTTTCAGCACAGGGAAAGCTGGGCAGAAATGTTGACTCACAGGTGTGTCACTAAATCACTCTGCCAGCCTGAATTGTTCCTCGGGTGATGCAGTCTGAGCACCACACCTGTCTAAGGCCTGTGCCTGCACAGATGAAGAAATATGAATCCAATTAGTTCATAAAGAGAAAAAGATTGAGAGAGGAGATGATTTTTCTCAGTATACATACACACGAAAGAAGGAAGTCCCAGGAAGACAGAAGAGCTGGTTAAGGTAAAGGACAATACTGGCGCAGGAGTAATTGTAAACGGGACAGGAATACATTTGGACTGGAAATTAGAATGAGTTTCTCATTGACAAGGAATAGCAGGGGTAAAAAAAGAGGCCTAATGTAGTTCAGTAGGAAGCTCATTGCAGGAGATGGATTCACAGCACCAGGAGTTCCCTTCTCATCCTATATCCCTATATTTTCAAAAAGGGAAGACCAAGGTCTGCATTCAAATATACTAACTGTAACTGTCTAAACCTGCAGGTATTCCCACCAAGACTGGTCTGTAATTGGGATATTTATATGTACAAATGACCACTTTTCCCAGCTATCTTCTGGTTTGTGCAACCATGTGGCTTGCACATACAGAAGTGTTTATGCACTCAAATAGACGTGCACAGTGCTGTGTGTATGGAGTCTATGCAAGTTGTGAGCTACTTAAAAATATCTTGGAGTGAATAGATTAAAAAGCTGTGCCTGCTATAGCTCTTCATTTCATTGCTGAATCCAGCATATCTATGCATTAACATGTGAGATATGGGCATTAATGAACCTATCTGTAACATACTGGCACCACAGAAATAAATCTTTTAGTGTTTTGTTTTGGTTTTTAATTTTTTCTTTTAAAAGACTGTTTGTGGAGAATTTCTCTCCTAAGACTGACTGCATGATATTCTAAAAGAAAACATTTTCTAAGGTATCGTTATTTTTTTACCAAAACAGCAGGATAAAATCTTGATGCTATCCTTTGGGGAAATACAGACTTAACATGCTACTTCAGCTAACCCCAAAGTCATTGGGAGTGAAGACCTCAGAAATCTCATGGGCTCCAGTTCAGCAAAAGACTTTAGCACATCCTTAACATTAAACATGTGGGCTGTGCCTTTGAAGTCAGTAAGTGTACTCACATGCTTTTGTCTGCTGTTGGATTGGGCTTTGGCCACCTGTTTTTTATCTCAGCAGGATAGAGCATCCAGTCATTCCTGATAACCCCTTACTCATACTAGTGGTTCCTGAGCAGTCAATAGGACCACTGTGCTCAATTCAGACTGTGTTAAGCCCACCAGTAACACTGGAAGTTTTGTACTGTTTAGCATTCTGCTTCGTTTGGTTTTTTTGTTTTTTTTTTCTTTTGACTGATAATTCTATTTGAGTTGGGTTGCTCCAGGGATTCCTGCACTGTTCCCCTCCAAAAGCCAGACAGACTAGTTAATAAACATTCATAATTGCAGGCAGTCCAAGACACAAATTAGATTATCCCTTGTAAATTCATTTATTCACTTGCTTGAGTCAAGCTTCCATTATTTTATTTTTCTTATATCTACAGAAGGGAACAGGAAACAAACTCCTGAGCCCCTCCAGGCTGCATATTCACTACTTTTACTTCTGAAGTGCCAAAATACTCAATCTGTATTTTCTTCCTCAGCCTGCAAGGAAAATAAGGTAATGGAAAATTAACTCTAGTGAAAAATCAAGTGCACATAAGTGCAATCTAATGAAGAAGATTTATTTTGAGTGTCCAGAGATATGACTGCTAATTTCCTCTTCTGGGGCCAGACTCTGAAAGTACCTTTCTTTTGGGGAATGGCTGTATGCCACTGGCTGGTATCACTGGCTGGTTGTGCCCATTTGCTGCTTATGGCCTGCCAGCTCTAACATTTTCCTCTATTTACAAACAGAGTCCTTGACCTACTTTTGGAGACTAAAGTCTGATTCTCCTCTCAGGCTGATTTTGAGACCAATATTGTTCTAATGCATTTGTTGTAGTAACTACTGCTTCAGAGTTGTGCGTAAAGCAGAAAGGAGAGAAGACACGAAGACTAATGGAGGTAACAACTGGGATTTTGCTAATAGTGTTTTTGGGTCTGGACACAGTTCCCAGTTTTCTGTCGTGCCACTGCTATCGAGTTCCACACTTTTTTCTGCTGACTGTCCTGGATATTCTTATTGCCTTATAATGCCATTGACAGATGCAATAATGCATCCTGACATTGGCAGAGTGAGGTCTAATTTTAGTACCTAGAAAACATCAGTGAAAAAAGAGTGAATTTTCACAGAAGAACAAATTGAGGATATTGCTATTTCTTCTATGTTTATGAGAGGAAATGACCATTTTGCCCTGGATCAAATTCACAGATGCTCCCTGGAACATTGTTCTTGATAAATTTGTCATGTCAAAGTCCCATTTTCCAAGCCTACATTTTCTTGGAAGAAGTAATGTCATTCTGGGCCATGGAAAGTAATCTGCCTGGGTGGGAAAAGTAACAATTACACTAAGAGAAAGAAGAGAATAAGGATGTTTACAGAGAGAATCCACTTATGAAAAAAGGAGCAGGACCTGTGGGTTTTCTCATTTCAGAGTTCTGCTCTATGAGATTTTGTTGTTTCTTGTGGCTAAAATGTTAGCCATCAGACATCATCTTCTCATAAACAAATCATAACATAAAGATGAAACCTTAGACTATTTTTAGAATTACTGGGTTAAGAAAAACAACCATATTGGGAAAACAGTAGTGAAAAAAAAAATCAGACTCTTGGAGCTCATCTGGCTCTTCTTTCATTTTACAACATTTTAAAGCTCTTGTCAGGGAAATGTACCTTTGGAGAAGCTCAGAAGTCAATAGGTCCAGGATTTTATGAATGAACTTTGAGCATAAATTTTTAGTTTTAGAAACTATATGCCAGTGTGTTGTATTGATTTAAACAACACACTCATCCATAAGCCACTGTGCTGACTGTGTAAGAAGACTTCATCATTGTATCTCAAAACTAGCTCAAAACTAGCCACCATCTTATCTCTTCACCCCTCTGTCAACTGCAATCCTGCTAATTTACATCACCAATACATGAAATACTCCTATCACATGACAGTCATTTTAATTGGGAAAGCAGAAGCACAAAGATGATATTGGCTCAGGAAAATGGAGACAGACAAGTATGAACTTTCCATTATTCTGGATGTTGGTTATAAATGTTTTTCCTCTTCTGAACTTTGACTTGTCATGGTTGGAAAATCATTACAGCAAGTAGCTGCAGATGCTATTCAGTGCATATTACATGACTGTTGGGCTCCTCTTCTATGTCCTTCACATTAGAATGTGTAATGTAATCATTCCTAGTCAGTCTCATAACTTTTGTCTGCAAAAGATGGACTTCAATGTCCATCCACTACAGCTTCCCTACAGTGTAATGGTGACATGCCAAACCAAAATATAGTGCTAGATTCCTTCTAATTTTCCTGCCACTTTATAGAAAGTATATTTGCTCTCAAAGTAGTTTACTATTTCTGAAAAGCGCTGGAGTAACAGACCTCCTAATTCAAGTCTTCAACCACATAATAGAAAGAGCATGATTCGCAGCAACACAGCTACACCACAACTTCCCTCCATCCTGACCTGTCTGTAAAAAGCTTCTAGGGATGAGAGGGAGCTCAGTTTCCATGGCCATTTAATTTTCACCTTCTCTGTCAGGATAGACAAGAAGCATGCTACTTTTGGACTTTTCAGCCTCTCTTTGAGCCTGACCTGTGACATCTCATGATCTTTGACTTATTGAATGAGCCTGACAATGAACAACATGGAAAGGCTTAGGGCAGAACTGCAGTACATTTGATTCAGTGGAAATTCGTAGAGGTCAAAGGAGACTGCAGGCTTGTTATGAGAAAAAAAATATGGTACATTTGATTTTGCACATTAGTGTCCTTCATTTGACTAGGCCCATCCACACGTTTGTAGATGGTTTGGCAGGGCTGGAAGAGGTCTATAAAACCTGGACTTTGGTTTGACACTTCTTTTTCTTACCTCCTCCAAAACATTTCACTTCCAGTTGCTTTAGTCCTTCTACATACTACTTTTTTCTATGGCTGGTCATTTGATCAGACTTACAAATATAAAAAAAAGAAGTCTCCAAATGATTGCATCTTTTTTTGTTGTTGTAATTTATTTCAGTCTCCTTGGATCACATGAGCAAGGCAGAAAATGAAGGCAATGACAAGAGAGAAATAAATGATTCTCTGATCAGAGATCCCCTTCTAGCCACATACTTTTAGTGGGGAGAGAGGACAAGAGAGACTAACAAAGGATTGAGAACCAATAATGGGCAACTGGTTCATCAGCATAAGAAGCCCCACAATGGAAGGAAGTTATATCCCTATGGGATATCAGATGGAGATCTGTGAAAAAGGGTGTCTGCTTGGTCATACTGCATGTATCCAGTTTCCCTCTAGGAAACTGGCAGTAGTTACCAAGAGTGAGACAGATGCATGACCCAAAGGACACAAAATACTGTGTGATGGCATTATTAGATTCTTTTCTAGTCTGTTTTCACTGATTGGCCAAATTAGGTCACTTCTGCAATGGAAGTAGGAGACTAATTAACAGGCCATTCTTCTTGTAAAACACGATAAATCAGAAAGACCACCTGGAAGATCGCAGAGCTAACACAAACCACACCAATTTTCCATACAAAGAGAGGTAGTGGCAAACTGGAAGCTAAGGAAGCAGCTCACACAAAAGGGCAACAACTTGGACACTCAAGGAGATGGCAGCTAAGATACAAGTTCAGTTGCTTCATGAATGGGACATCACCTGAACCAGTTCTTCAGCCTGAGTTTGATGATATTTCACATGAGACCAAAGCTGACACTTTTATTATGCTCGAAATTGAACCTTTTCCCCAATGCTCTCTTATGTTGGTAGATATTGGTCAAGTTAAAAGCATTAAATTGAGATCACGATACTCATGTGGAAATGGCTGGAAATGGAATAAAAATATATTTATTTTCTTTTAATTCACATTATTTGGTTTTGTAATACTTATTTTCTGAAGGTTATTTCAGTTACTAAAATTCATCAAGAAAAGGGATTACTTCCCAGGTGATCTAAGGCCAAAGAATTGAAATCTTAGAAGTGTAAGAGCTGACAAACAGAAAAAAAATTACATCAAAGAAGTACTTAATTTTAGTATTTTAAATCTGTTTTTAGAAACAATTCCTCTTAATTACAAAATTTTCCAACTGAAGTTTTCATTGATAAAAAAAATTAAAAATCACCCTAAAATTCCTTTTACTAAAACCAGCTTTACTGTCAAGTTATTTTCATTTTTTCTTGTCACAACTCTTTCCATAGTTGAACTGCAGTGATTCTTTACTGTTTACCATTGTGTCTTTCTGTATCATCAATGCTTTTCTATCACAAGTCTTCCCTAGAACAAATAGTAGAGGTTAGTGAAATATTCTTCTCTTGCAGGATAACTCTTAGTCTTGGTTTTGTAAGTTGTCATATCTTATACACAGTCTACTCCTACATTTCTATAATTTCAGATTACTTTCTCTGTTTTATAAATAGATCAAAATGCTCATGCCAAGTCTGCACAATACATTTCAAAAGGGCCAGTCAATATCTGTCAGAATAAACGGAAGTGAAATTGTATTAAAACTCCTAAAAGGAAAAGATGTCTAGTGAGCATGATATTTTTATTTGGGGAATAGAAGCTAGGAAGATTGTAAAAATGAGTGAAGTTAAAGCCAAAATATATCCAGAAACAGCATCCTGAAGAATCTGAAATATCTGTTTGGAAAATTGCATGCGAGCTTGTGTTAGGATTTACTTGGCCAAAGTTCCCTGGCTGCTTCCTGGGGATTATTGACTGTAAGTCTCCAGTGTCTCACAGTGACATGATTGCCACTTTTCTCTTCAGTTAATTGAAGATTTGAGGAACTTATGGCAAAGAGAGGCAACCACAAAGAGCAATTGTCTTGTGGTTGTTTTGCGGTGCTGACTTGAAGGGCCATACCCTTCGAATGAGTTAACACCTTGTCCCCAGAGTAAAGAAGGATAAAAATAAAGATCTGAAAAGTATTGTTCCAGTTGAGTAAAATTAGAAGCTGTTTTTAACAGCTCTCGCTCTGCAGTGCTATTGTTAGAACTTGTTCACTTGCTGAAGTGTGCTGCGTAACGCTAGAGTATGTGCTCCCTCCTCAGTGTAAGAGTTTTTTTCTGATAGCTTTCTGGAGCCAAGAATGTGCCATATAAAATGAAGCAGCTATTAAAATGTGCATGAAAAAACAATTTGCTTTGTGCCTAGTTATACCTTCAAGGGTGATGGTTATCAATGTATTTAATCTGAGTCTCTGTGTCTAATCAAGCACTAGAACACAAAATGGTTGTAAGCATAATAAAACTGTGGCAGTAGGAAAGCCAACGGAGACAATTCAGTGATTTGCTGAAAAGTGTGTGGGGATTGGAAAAGGGGAGGAGAGGGAGGGAGAAGGAGAGGAGGAATAGAGAAAAAAATGTGAAACAGAGGGTTGTCCTGCTATTCATTCAGTTTGAGTGCGGCTTTTGCACAATTTATGTTATGGTGATCATCCCAAACTAATTACAAGAAGGCAGGATATTTGTACAAAATTTGCACGAACTGTAACATAGACACTGTATTGATAGCAAAGAGCCAGGACCCTAGAAAAAGAGCCCAACAAAGACCCTACGTCCTGTAAATGTTTGGTGGAACAGTGAGATTTCTTCTTCCACTAATTTTTATTGAAATCATCATTTATATGTCTTAATAGACTAGTCATGGTAAAATGAGTCCGAAAGCAGAAATTTCATCCCTATATGCTTACTCTTCTGGATGTCAGTTCAACAATTACTAGCATATTTATGTCATTAGCAGACATTATTTTTTTGTTAATAGCAGTACTGCATATACTATTGTTTCCCTCTTCTTTGCAAAAGAGTTGACTGTGCCATGTCTTAGTAAGCTACAAAGTGTAAGGGAAGGAGTTAGGAAGGTAAAAGAGATCTTGGAAACACAGACAAAAATTCTAGGCATGGAAAAAATGTACATCCTCACAGGAATTTATCCTCATTTCAGCATAAGTGGGATTTTCATGTCAGTAATTCTATATTGCTGCATGGACTGAAAGAAAACTGTGGATTTAAATAGTCTTCTAGAATCTTGAGAGCAGAATGAGCAAATATTTGGTGGGCTCCTGGGGAGATAAACTTCACAGTGACATCTGAAAGGAGAAGGAAGACATCCAAACAACACCAACCCTTCCTTTCTGTGATCCTTTCCCTTTCTTTGAACACTCCAAGTGACAGTCTGTGGCAGTATGAGGAACTACCCGGAACACAAACTACCTACAAATTCCACAGAGAGTCAAAACTGCAGACTTCAAAGATGTATTTGGACCTACTAACGTGCCTAAATGGACTTAAACGTCCATTCTGGCATCTGGTTCCAAAACCATGATCAGTCTTGCAGAAAACCCATTACTCAGGGTCCCTGTCCAAAAGTTGGATAGGAGGATGCACCAATGAAATTATATAACTCTGCAACGTAGCCTGAATACAGCCTTCCCTTCAGGGATTGCACAGGGATCGAGGCTTCGGAAGCCCTAGTAGGTGGCCTGAATCACTCTCACTCTTTGGTTTCTGAAATCCAGGCACATGAGTCTACCTAAGAGACCACTATGTCATGGCGTTGCCTGAGAAGTCAAGCCAGGCCTTGATCCTCTGGGCTGTTGAAAAGTCAGTGGAGAAGATGCAGGTAGACAGTCGTTCCCACGTAGCTCATTGATTCACACAGTTCTCACTGAAGGACCGGGATCTAATCATATGTGTTTCTTATGTCAACATACCTCCTTCTGCCCTGTAAGACCCTTTAGTTTACTTTGAACTTTCATTATATCAGATTTTTTTGAAAGTGATAATTAAAACAGTAAGTACCTGTGTCTGGATTTAACTTTAGTAGAATTATTTTCAAAGAGGTACAGATTACATTCCCCTTTCCTAAAAATAGCATTGGTGGAGGGAGACCTGATATAGTCTCTGTCTAGTATTATAAGGTCTCTACAACAAGCTTTGATTTCCTTTACATAGAGGAATAACCTGGCAAAATTCAAGGGAAATGCAGCCACCGACTGGAGGAATTTCTAAGGCATTTGCCTCTCACTTACTGAAATGTGTTAGTCCTTGGACGTGGTTCCTTCTTTGAATGTGGTAATACTTAGAGCCTTGTGTTGCCTTTGATCACATACTTTAATCATAGAAATTAGAGATGGAACAGGCATATTCATTCATCTAGTCCATTTCCTGCCGCTGCAGGTTTGGTCTGCAGTTTATTTCTGAGGGCTTTCTAGTGCTCACATTTCTCCCTGAGATCAATGGGAGTTCCTCACCCAGATCAAGGGCAGTGAATGGCTCATAACTTGTGAAACTCATACTGAATTGTATTTTGTACCATGTTGGGTTGTATAAGTGGTGGAAATAATAGAGTATTCTTCTCATACAGCTTGGAGCAAAGCATCTGCTAGAGGACTAGGCATGGTTCATTTGTGCAGGTGTTAGCTGAGTAGGAAGGAAAGGATATCACAATTATTTTTCTGTGCATTGAGCTTTCTGAACACAAGTGGCTTCCTGTGTGTATCATCTGTCTTCTCTGTGCAACGTTTTCACTCAGCTCTTCATTCTTCCTTGATGTTTTTCTCTACACAGAGCTGATCAAGTTTTTCTTCACTGATTTTTTTAAAATAAAACTACTAGATTAGTGTTTTGGTAAGTGAAAAAAGTATCGATTTTTAACCAGACAGACTGGTTGCATTGTATTCCTGACATGTTAGCATTTAAGAAAGGACATTCATAAAGTTTTGCATCTCCTATGGTGAATTTTTAAGTTTTGGTCTTTGAAGAAATTCCTAATAATTTGCCTACCAGCTATATTAGGGAAATTAAGATAGAAGTTTTGCCTTTGGGTTTCTGGTAAAACAATGCTGTCTAAGGCAACGATCATGCAGTAGGGGCTGTTTACACTTTTTTTTTATTACTGAATTTGTTATAATCCCTGAATCTTTCCTCCACCCAACATTCCCTGCATTAATTGTTGTTTCACCTCAGAAGGTTCTGATGATTTGCAATATTCCCCTGGCTTCCATGATACAGTCTATCTGGCATTTCCTTTTTAGTACAGTACTCTTCAAAGTAATTAAAATATAAGCCACAACATGAAAAAGCCTGAATTCAGCTGTCAGGCATGTCTGCATATCATGGCACTGGTCCGACCGTAAGCTTCTTAAATGACGCCCTGCCACAGAGTTCCACAAAATGGAAGATTGCCAAACAGTTTTTAATTCATATAATTTAAACTCGGTGGCATGAATGACTAACTGCGAAATGCAGAAAACTGTCGAAAGAAGTCCAAGTACTTGCTGAACTACAAAATCAAATGTGACTTTTCAGCTTCCTCTGTGGTTTGTAGTTAGTGTTCATTATCATGTAACAAAACATAGCATCTCTAGTACCTGCTGCTTATTTAATACAGGTAGAAATTAAGCCCTTGCCCTGATCCAGAGCAGTGGCAACACTGCATTTTCTCTAACAACAGAAGAAAAAAACATAGTACGTAGTAGCAAACATGGAACTGCTCTTGCCCTAAATATATTTTAAGTGGGCATCTAATGAGCAGGACCAAAGGAATTCCATGGAGGAGGAAGTCTTAAAATAGTATGGTTGTGAGCTGAGCTGTATGAGGTATTTGGCTGGCTCTCAACCCACAGAAGGCAAAGTGTCACACAACAGCCTAGTGTTGGTGGGCACAGGTCATTGTTAGTCCCCGCAGGAAAGGGATTAACTAGACAATTGCCTTTCTGCAGAGCAGAAACAAACTTCCCCATTAATTGCTACCAGCCTCTTCCTGCTCCAGTAGGTTACTCTGGCTTCTTTCACTGCAAAGCCTTTGCCATCAAAGCAAACAGTACCTATGGGCACAGGAGGCAATTCCCAATTAACTCTTTCTGTCTTTGCTCTTCTGCATTGCAACCTGATGCAACAATACTTGCCTTTTAGAGATAACAAAAGTATCTTAAGATTTACCAAGGAAAATCAGTTATTTCTATTATGACCATCACTATTATTGCTGTAATATAGCATAAACTTATGTCCAGCTCCAGTGTAAGGAATGACCTGTGTTTTACCATGCCTTTTTCAAGAAAAAAAAATAATTTGGTATATTTTTTTTCCACCTTAGCATGAATTGCAATTGCAGGAATTGCCATCCTGGAGCAGGCCAGTAAACTAGCTGAAGTGTATTATCCTCCTTCTCTCCAGCTATAGTCCAAGCTAGATACCTCTCAGGACAGTGAGGCTGCATGCTTGCAGAAATGCTTATTTTCCACCTCTTAGCTTACTGACTACTTACAGACAGAAGCCTGTGTTTTACCTATGTGCCAAGGCACAAGAATCCTGTAGTTTAAGTTAATACTACATTACTGCTGCTGAAGAGCTGGCATCTGGGCACAGAAAGTTTTTCTCTTGTTCCTGTGTTAAACAAACTGTACTTTTATCTCCATCTGAGGTTGGGAGAGAGGCATAGTCCAGTCTAATCTTGTTTAATTTCTTGATTTTTCTCTGTATTGACTTTGGTATGGCTGAGTATGTCTGAAACCAATCTTATTATTGACATCTTTTCTCTTGCTATCACTTCTAGCAAAATTTCTAGTTACTCATAGTGGTACATGGAGTATTTAAATATTTACCTTTTCTGTCTACTCTGCTGTCTCCTTCATATACACTTACAGCTTTTTTTCAAATATTAAGATTTCTTCCTGTGTAGATGTGTAAAAATATTCCATTTCCCCATCATCCTGCTATTAAAATTTGCCCCTTTGTGGATTCAGGGATTTCCTGCATTTTCTGGATTCTTGTCACTCCAAGCAGGTTTTTGCGGACAATGTCACTCTCCTCTCTTGCCATGCTACACTTCTTGAATCTCTCCTGTCATACCTTCAGAGATTCTCATAGCCTTTTTCATCCTTCAGTCTTTTTCACTAATTCTTATGCTGTTTTACTAATGCTTATGCCCCTTCCTCAGTCTGCATCACTCCTTACTTTCATACTGCTCTGTACATCATGTGTGCTCATTCACAGCCTGGGGGGATGGGTCTTCTTATTTCCAAGGGTTTAAATGATGTGATCACAATTACATGTTTGGGGAAACTCTCCTGGTTTTATGTATCAAGCACCTTTCCTCCCTTCTCTCAGAAACGCGTGACCGAGCCAGGCTCCCAACATGCGGTTCCCTTCCTACTGAGCTCACTACTGGGAAGGGCAACAAGAAGCAGGAAAAACTGAGAACCCATAGAAAAGTCCTTGCTGAAACTCATTGTACATTACACTCAGGCACTGTAAAGTATGAACTTTTTACCTGAAATGCTATTATTGTGTTCAGTAAAGAACACAGAACCTTGATTGTCCCCTGAAAGTGCTTGCATGTGTTGCCTGAAATATGTACACTGAACATGATACTTCAGAAGAGGAAAAATATCCCATTTGGGCACATGATCAGCTATACAGTGCTGCAAACATTACAGTATATTTTTTGTTACACTATTATTGATTATTACATTGCAGTTCTCACTAGTAGCAGTGCATATCCCATTTTTAAACCAGTTAGTTAGAAAGTATATGCTAATCAGTTTAGAAAATTGAATTAATCACTGAAAATATGAATGTCTGGAAGTCTGATAAAACTTTGACTCTGCTGTGATTTTTTTTTGCTCTGAAACTGAAGACTGCAGAAATTGCTAATTTTTTTCTTTTCCTACAGAAACATCTAGCATTTTTAAGTCTTTATTACTGGTAACCACAAGATCTTCTGAAAGGTCTATTTTCTAAACACAAGATTGATTTTCTTCATGTATGCTAGCATGAAGCATGAGTTCCTATGCAGAGGGAGTCTAAACCAATGACACAAGAAATAATTCATGAGTTCAGTTTCAGTATGATAACAGCTTTGTCAGTTTAGGGAGCATTATTAGTGAAGCACAAAACCATGCACAATTAGGAATCTGTTTTTCTTAGCATTATAACTGCTTTACAGGACCACATATAAAATAATAAAAGAGCCCTAACAATTTATTTCCAGTGATATTTTTTCTTGAAAGATGGAACTGTTCCCAGGACTACCTCTAAAAAACGATATTGTCGTTTAATTAAAATAGATCTTTGGCTGCTAATATGATTTCCCCCCAAGCTATGAGTTCATTGATTTATTCATTGTAGACATTATATTTACAAAGAAAAAGAACATGGATACAGCACTGCAGCTTCTTATAGGATCTTCAATGCCAGATTCAGCTATGAATCTTTTAATTCTTTGGTCAAGTTCGAACACATGATAATGTGGGTGTGTCAAGGAGCTGCCAGTGGCCCCAAGCAGAGACTTTATTTCTGGCCTATCCTGAGGAACTATCAGTCTCATTCCTATTAACATGGGCAAAACAATGTGATGTCCTTTTGTTTATCGAATAGGATATCCTAGTGTTGAAGTCTACAGAGATATATGTGCATATGTATGCATACATACATTCATATATGTGTGTCTATATATATATGTATTGCTGTTGCTGCTGGAGCAGTAGAAACATGAAATAGCATGTACTCCTGAAATGCTCCTCAGAAAATGGCTTTGGATGAGCAATTGGGAAGAGCTAAACACCTTGTGTAGTTGAAAAAGAGCAGAAGAAAAAGTACTTGGCAGAAGTGAATGTAGTAGGCCCTTTTCATTTTCCCCAGAGCACCATCATCAGCAGGACTGTGGGAGAAAGACTGTGTTTAAGTAAGTGGCTGATTTGCAGGGTAGAATTAATCTTTAGACACACAGGCAACTGTAGAGAAGCCAGTATCTCCTCAGCACTTTGTCCTGCCTGTTCCAGATATTATACAATATGAGAGAGATATTTTTTTTACTGTCTTGGATCTCAAGAAACCCCTGTGGTCAGGTCTCTGTAACCTTCAACTTGACCATGGCCACCAAATGAATGCTTTCCACTGAAGGGAAGTCTGCACCAGAAGCCAATTGCCCAGCCCTTCCTTCTGAGTTCTTACAAGAGAGAACTGGTCTGTCTGTAAGTAAATGAAAAGCCCGTAGGAGTTATAAGTGACCTTTTGTCAAAGCATTTGATACACTAGGTCATGAGCCTTTTCTGTAAAGATTAATTGATATTAGCTTGTATAAGAAAATTATTGCATGGATAACAAACCAGTGGAAAACAAGATGTGGCAAAGTTTCTAGTTCTGGTACAGAACAGTTTAAGGTCAGGTTTTCATTTTCAGCTTTATTAATGGATCAATAGAGAGGCCAAAGAGAAACCCATTAAAATGTATACATTAGAGAGAACTGTGTGAATGCTATTGAGGACACAGGTAGAAAAAAAAAGCATAAACAAGCAATGTTAAAAACCTTCCTTGATTATTGGGCTATTTAAATTGTTAGCTAAAATGAAGACAGGAAAGGTTGGGGGTTTTTTTATTGTTATTGTAGATCAGATTAAGGGAAAGCTGTGGGGGCAAGCTTCTGTTTTTTTCGTTTTGCTTTCCTCTGAACGGTGGGTGTGGTCTGTCACCTCCTAAAAGCTTTCTCTCCCAAATTCACTGCTCTTGCAGGGGCCCTGGACAGCAGGAAACATTCTAGAAATTGTTTTTCATCTTTACAATTGGTTTTAAGTTTGTTAGAGGGCAATGAAGTTATTTTATGGCCTGTAGAGTAAAGGGAATGGGGTATAGTATCAGCACTCTGTAGCCTTTCCTAATTGAAACACCTCAGACCACAGAGGGCAGAATTCAGTGCTCCGGGTGACCTTCGCGAGTCTTGTATTCCCATTGCCAACCCAAGGGTTATCAGAAAGAAGGTCTATTTGCACTGGGCTAAAATGAGACTCCTCTACTGAAGGGAGTCCTTCCAGCATTAATTAATCTAACAAATCGGTTCTATGTGTTGTTAAACTTTGAAGCATGTCACAATCTCCTGATGATCTAAGACACGAGTCTCAAAATGAAATAATAGACTTTTGTTCTAATCGAGTCTATGGAGTACAGTGCATGAGCAGCAAGCAGACATGATATGTCTTGTTGCAGATCTGAGACAGCTCAGAAAACCCCAGAACAAAGTCTGTGTTACCATAGCCTGAGAACTGAAACGTGCCACATTACCTGCGATGTTGCAGGGCAGAGTGGGGAAGGAGAGGGCAGGGATCTGGCAGAAAGAGTGTGTGGGCCCGGCTCTGTTGCTGCCCTGGGAGCTGGAAGGGAGAAATTCTCATCTGAATCTACATTTTGTCCCAGACATATGGCACCAAGAAATCACTAACTTGAGAGAAGATGCTGTCAGCTCCTACCTACACCTCTTATTTGGCCCAGAAAGCTGTAAGGAGAGCACTCTCCTGGACTCTCTGAGTCCCACTGGATAGCATGAGACTCAGTATATACCTAGTACTTATCACTGACCATCACTTGTACAACCATAGTGATCTGTTACCTCCAAGTACCTCATGCTTTTTGGTATTTTGGTTTCTGAGAGCTTATCTAATTAGCACCAGTAATCATGGCCATTCCACTGATGACAGACTTCAATTAAACTGAGTGTGGTTGCAGTCTGTTACACTTGGGTAAATATTACAAATATTAAATGGGATGAAAATGTTCTTTTTTGTAATGATAATTGAGTTCAAACTAATCCACTCTAGATACTGCTGAAATTTCTCCATGTAGGTTGCACAGATTACTACTTAATAAGCTGATGCCTAGGCATTGGATGTTGGAACAAACCGATTACTTTTGCTGAGGTCCTGACTGTTTCAGAGCCTATAATGGGCACAGTCTCAGCCCGATTTGTGCCAAGGTACTGAATTTAAGTACCTGACATCAGAATGTCAGCTTTGAGTACACTTCGGTGTTATGCTGAAGGCTAACTAAAGTTGATTGCTTAATATAGGTCCTTTATACATGTCTGTGTAAGGAGAAAAGCTCTGGGATCTTATAAGATATAATTCAAAATGCCTAGAGGAATTTAAAATTATAATAAATGAACTGTATTATATATATGTTACTATTTTGACAGGACTGATCTTCTAAAGAAACAATAAAAGGATTTGATATAGTAACTTGAAATTATTAATCCTATGTGTTGAAAAATCCTGCCTTTGCCAAGATGCACTGATTTTTTTCTCTCCTTTTTTTTTTCCTAGATAATAGTAAAAATCTACCCAGATTTTTCTCCCAGCACAGTCTCCTAAAATTCACCCTTCATTTTTTTTCCCCTCAGAAGTCCCAACAGATCTTTTAAAGCCTACATGAAGGGCTAGATTATGATGTCCTTACTCGTAATGACTGATTCACAATTTGTTACTTCCAAATTCTAGCCTGAATCTACATCCTGTAGGTGTGTGTAGAAGGGAGCTATTAAGAATGAATTAGGAGTTTCCAAAGTGACTGGGGCTTTACAGTAAATATGCCAATTTCTGTTATCAAAATTCATCAGCTTGGAACACTTACCATTCCAATTGTAGTAAAGAATACTAACAATAAATAGCAAGACACAACAGCATGCAAATTACTATTCAATACTTCAAAGGTAGTAAGCTGTGAGGCACCATGCCAAAGATCAAGGAAGAGTGGGTTTTCTGAGTGTGAATTATTGCACCATAATTCATGCTCTAGTATACAATGTAGAACTTGTAAGATCATTAGGCAAATGAGCTTTTAAATATTGCTTAATCAAATGCTAGGTTGATAATGTAGTATGGTAGATTGAGGTTCCTCCTCTCTTCCAATTTATAGCAAAAATAGAGGACAAATTATCTTTACCAACAGTACAGCATGATCCTTTTGTGTCTGGACTTGCATGGTTTAACAGGAGATGAGTTTAGGTGAAACCCTCAGAATGTAGACATTGCTGGAGGACAGAATCTTTAGAAGTCAAATCTAAATTCAGTAATTTGACATTGTTAACATACAAATCCTATAGGCTTTCAGTGTTTTGTGTAAACAAAAAACTTTAACAGTGGACAAATGTCACAGAAACTTTATAATTTAGTCAAATGCAATGGTATCTGGCCTATCTTTAAAGGATCCTTTTGGTCTTAGGCTCAAAAGTTTTGAAGACTTCTTGATGCCTGAGTCTTGTGGCTTTTATGAATGGAAACATAAGCAAGTGGTACCAAACCCACAACTGCAGTCCCATCTTTTTACTCTGATGAAGCAAATTCAGACTATTGTCACGCATGTCCAAGTGGAAGAGAGAAAGTGAGTAATGATGTCCCACCTAAACAGACAAAACCTCCACTTATTACACATTAAGCCTGTTTAGACCGCATATTTTATCTGTCTTTGGACATAAAGGCCTAGATTCTTAAAGGTGTTTATGAGCCTAATTTCCACACAGGTACCTAATTTCTCATAAAATTAGGCACTGGTATGTCAGACCTTACGGTGTTCATCATCTAAGTACTAAAAAGTGCTGAACCAGTAG
Organism: Buteo buteo; assembly: GCF_964188355.1. Taxonomy (NCBI): domain Eukaryota; kingdom Metazoa; phylum Chordata; class Aves; order Accipitriformes; family Accipitridae; genus Buteo; species Buteo buteo. Next base: position 33,093,072 of record NC_134173.1, read on the forward strand.
CAATACAAAGCTCTGTCTTAGCATTTTACTTCTCTGTAACTGAGATGGTCTCTAACTGCAGCCATTCTATTGTGGAGATCATTTTGGAAATATGTTAAAGAAGAACTTCCTTTGAAAGCATGGTTCTTAGAGAGGTGGTTATGAGAAAAAGTCATTTTGACTGGAAAGATCCTTGTCCTCTAGCTGATCACAGTGGTAAGATTTTTTCCACATTTCTCTGCATTAACTTTTTTTCATTAAAGCATCCTGTAAGTGATCTCTTTCTCTACAGTGCAACCGGCAACAAATTGACCACGCTGTTTGAAAGGCAATGTGCAGGATCACTGATAAAGAGTGACGTTTCTCAGGTCTCATGTCCCTGCCCAACTGAGTGGCATGGACCAGAGTTTTGCATGCTCTCAGAGCAAGGGGGCTGTTCTCAGACCTGAGGTGCTTTTGCTTGGTTGAATTTAAACTTTTGCATGTGCAGAATAAATGGGTACATGAAGCAATATTTTTTTATTGTCTCATTCACCTTCCAATTGTCTTCTTTCAGAGTTTAAGAGACTGGCAGGAACGTTCCTCTTCCCTTCCTTTTCAGAGGGTTTGTGTTTGCCAGAAAAAACAGAATTTGACATTTTACCAATGTAACTGAGGGAGAAAATGGCAAAATTAAAACAAGGCTAGGTTCACTCAGAGGCTACACTGATACTTGAGGGCAAAGAAAAAAGTTATTCAACAGGAACTTGAAGTACATAAACCAATAAGCCTTAGGTCCCTAACAAAGGCTTCTGGCACTGACAGAGTGTAAATAGTAAAGATTAATAAATGTGATAAATTAAATTGGACCAGATTTTGCTAAAGGACATTCTGTAGTGTTCAGCAATTTTCCACTGTCCCCTTTTACAAACTTTAATTGTAGAAACTGAAACAGCTCTATTATTTTAGTAACTGGAATATGAATATAGTCAAGAAGGATAGTCCACTAATTAAGGCATCTTTTGGGAAACTGGGAAACTGAATGTTTAGACCTCACAGTCCAGCTGTTAGTGAGAAGAAAGTGATAACAAAAATGTAGGAGTGATTTAGGTCACTAAATCATGGTTTTCTTATGAAAATTGTTGCCTACAGAGGCTGCCTCTTACAGTCCTGAGAGAAGATCTGTGCTTTCTCACCTCAATGGGACATTTTTTCCTTGTTATACTTGGTATTACTATTCATAAAAGGATTAAAAGTGGCATACCTGCATCTTACTTGGTAAAAGCATAATTTGAAACACCTTCATGTAATATCTCTGTTCCCTTTTTCCTCACCAATAAGGAACAGGTAACTGAACAAGCAAAGCAGCTACTATAACATTAGTGAGTATCTTTTGGGGATACTAAGAGATAAGTGATGCCCAGAGGAGCAGAGAAGAAAGAAATATAGTGTCTGTCTTTAAGCAGGGAGAGAAAGAAGATTTGAAAAATTAAGTCCAGCTGGCCTCATATCAATACTGGGAAAGATACTGAAACAATTTACTAAGCAGTCAATTTATAAGTACTTAGGGATGATAAGAAAAGGCCAATATGGATTTATCAGGAAAAAGAATGTGAAGTCATTCTAACTGCTTTCTTTGACAAGGTAACTGTCCTTGTGAATAAAAGGATGCAGTAGATACAATATATATTAATCTTGCATTTTGACCCATGCTCACACAACTTTCTCACAAGCAAATTAAAGAAAAATTACCTAAATGAAAGTTCTACAAAGTGGCTGAAAATCAGTGTTTGGGAACAGGTGTGAGTAGTTCACTATAAAAATTGGTATTTGGTAAATTCGTCCTGGTCAGTGTTTTGCATGACTGTATAGACTGTCATTACAAAATCTTGTATGTCCTGCAAGTGAGGGAGATTGTAAGTGCTTTCTTAGGCAAAACTGAATTTAAAAATCAGTGTGAAAAATTGGAAGAATGATCTGAAACCACCAAAATGAGATTCATTAAAGATTAGTGTGAAGCACTGTTTCCAGGGACGGACAATCACACACACAGATACAGAGCAGGGAGTGACTGGCCAGACAGCAGTGCTGCAGAGGAGTCAAGGGTGATAGGGGAGTACAGACCAAGTATGACTCAAGTACATAATGTCTTTTTTGGAACAGCAACATTATTCTGTGGTGAATTAAAAGAAATGCCATGTGTCAGGCGGAGGTAGGATTTCCATCCTACTTCGTACTTTGAGCTCTCGGCTGGGGAACTTGACCCAACTTCGGGCACCACTTTTTCAGAGAGATGTAGACAAATTGGCAAGTGTCCAGAAAAGAGCAACAGGAATGATAAGCGGTTTAGAAAACATGACCTGTGAGGAAAGATTGAAGGAATTGGGTTTGTTTAGTCTACAACAGAAGAGCCTGAGAGGAACATGATAACAGTCTTCAAGTATGTAGAAGGTTGTTGTAAAGACGACAGTGATCAATTATACTCCAAGTCCACTGACAAAGCATGAAAAAATATGATTGTTTTAATTTGAAATAAAGAAGGTTTAGGTTAAATATTAAAAGAAATCCCACAAAAATCAAAATCCTTTTACCACTCTGAGAATAACTAAGCACTTGAACATGGTACCTAGAAGTTTCAAGAGTTTTTAAAGAACTGATGAGTAAAATAAATACGGATCAGAGAAAATGCAGGTATTTTCAAAGTGCAGGGATGAACTAGGTAAACTACTGGGGGTCCTTTTATGTCCTATAATCTCTGATTTCTATGAAATATGAAATAATCTGCTCTGCAAAAGAGCTACCTGACCCTGGGCTTCAGCAATGTCAGAATTAATGAGTTTCCTAATTTATGCTAGGGTCATTTATTTTATTTTCATGTCTGAATTTGTCTTCTGTTTTTGTTTCCAAGAAAGGGGGTACAGTGGTTTAAAAGAATTGCAAGTACTTATTTAAAAAAACCAGTCACTTGTGTAGTAAGCCATTACTACCATTGTTATCAAAAGTTTTTATAAAGTTAAGTAAATGAGACATTTAAAGTCTTAAGTTTATCTCTTAAAGCACAAAGGACATCAATGACCTAGTGGGTGTATTTATTTCCCAGAGAGCACTAACTTATTTTTCTGTTTCTGATATCCCTGTAACTATGAAATTGTCCCTATAGAATAGCAGATATGAAAAAATCGTTATCAGCATCTGATCTTCCCAGCACATTAGCAAGAAAGATACCAGTGAAGGTGAGCTAAGCCTAGACTATGTATTGCCGACACTGATAGGCAGATATTCCCTTCTGCTGAATCTGCTTTGAGAGTGTTAAGTTCCAGCAAAGAGACGGCAGGACAGGTAAGTAAAGATAGCATCTGAAACCACCACAGGAAGATCTGCCAGGGCTAAGCTGCCAAAAGCTTATAGCTGTGTTCTTGCTATAGGTTCAGGCAGTATAAAAACAAAGTGTCTAATTCTCTTCTGTTGCTGGTTTTACACCACTCAGTGCAGTTATTTGTGATTTATAATACTGAGCTTAATTTCAAATCAGGTTAGCTAAGGGAAAGGAGATACTTAATTTGTTATAGGGTAATGTCTACAGATAGGACTGAAAGAGACCTGCTGGGTCACAGAATCCAGCCCCCTCTTACTGCAAATTATCAGGTCCATCTATTTAATGAGACCTGTCTTAAAACTCACTATGAACAGCAGTAAGAAGCTGAGCCAAGTACATGTCTAGTATTTCCCAGCTGGGACTGCTGGTCAAAGTGGAAAGAAGTGATAGACACTTAAATTTATGTTTCTCATTTCTAGGTTGTTGCATTAAATTGATGAAACTATTGGACGGAGCCAAGTTAAAGGGGTTAGGAAAACATCTCAATAAACAACAAATAAGGGGCATGAGGAGGAAAGTTTTGTTTATAACTAAGAGGTGAATGACATCATTTGTTATCTTCAATCCATTTATACTTGTGATTGCATGTATGCGCATGAAATTACAATTTGAGTGGGTACAATTTTGGTTAAAAATGGTTTTCACATTTTTCACATATTTTTGCATAAACTTTTCATCTGATCTGGATAGAATCCTCTATTATTTACCTTCTTTCATGTTTTACCTGCTTAAATGCTCTATCTCAACTTCCTCTTCCTCTGAGGATTATGGAATCCCCAATAGATACAGCATCTATATAGGGTATCACTGACAAAAGAGTCAGTAGTGAAAAGTGGTTTCCAAGCCTGAGCCGGTATAAGGTGTCCCTCCTTTCAATGCCTTCCTAAAGGCCTACTTTAGCCTACCTATGAGAAATCAGGCATTTACAAATGATTAGCTGGGCAGAATTACAATTTATCCATAGCAAAAAACCACAATAATATTACAACCTCAGTCAGAGCCACAGCCTTAAACTTTGTCTATTTCAACCTATAAACTCCACAGAAACTGTCTGCTTTTACCTAGTGTATTACAGAGTATTGCAAAACTGCTAGACATGACGTTGCTGGATGAGCTGGCTTTTCAGTGGTATGTAAATCATTGCATTTACCCACCATGATCCTGAAAGCACCCCTCAGATACCACAGTGGAGTAGGTGTCCTGGTGGACTTTCAGTGTTTATAGTGTTTACACTAAAAAATGCGTCATGGACAGGGACCGTTCTCCTGTTCATGTCACACAGAATGTGGTGCTATGTCTCCCGTGAACATATGGATTCCCAGTGGATCTAAGATCTAAGAAATCTCAGTGGATTTAAGTGTATTTTTTTTCAGTAAGGTGAGGGCTATGTTTCTGCCCGTCAGAATCAGGGTTTCATAGTGTGAAAATTGTGGGCTTGTGTTGCATGCTTTGGTGCAAAGGTGTGTAGAGATCTTTGAATGCACAAAGCCTGTGCAGATAGTTTTAGAGGACAGTACAGACCACAGGCCAAAACTGTGCCAGAAGAGGTACTAATAAATAAGCAAAATGAATGATCATAGTCCAGTAATCAAGTTCACTCCCTGACCCTGGTTTATTTAGGGGTATAGTCTATGCTTTGGACATGCTGTACAAAGCATTTTCTATCTGTTTTATTTTTGCTGTAATGTACTAAGGCAATGTGTAACATATCAGACACTAACATTTTTTGAGATATTTTCAGCCACCAGATTTTTTTTTATGACAATAATAAAAATAATTAAGAAATGAGTGCCAAAATGTAGCTCGTGTTTTGTATGTTATAGCTATTCTCCAAATCAAGAAAATGTCCTGTGCTAGGAAATAAGAACCAAAGGGTGGCAAAGTTCAGGGACAGTAACTCTTGCTTTGAGCTGGAGACATCTCTAGACATGTTTATTATCATTTTGTACTGATTCAACTGCAGGTTTAGCAGCAAAATAAAAGCTGTCTTGTTTAGAGGAAGATGTAACTCATTTTTTGAACAAGAACCGCAAACAGCTGCTTCCATATGTTGCTACTATCAGGACAAATTCTTTGTTAAATGGCATCTTTAAGATTAAACTGTGTGCTGAAAATAAATACAACAAAAGTGTGAGATGATTGAGGAGAACAGTGACCCACTCCAGGAGAAAATACACTTTGTTTCAGCTGGTGATGAATCTGCATGACCCAGACAGAGTGTTCTAACATTGACTATCGCTGCATTCTGCACTATTTTGACATATAATATAAATGTCTGTGATAAGGGGTAAAAGGCACATTGGGCCATCTGTACTAGTTTTAAACCTGTTTGTCCAACTTTACTTTGGGATGTTCGAACCTCTTTTTTTTTTTTTTAAAGTGAATTTTTAACATAGTTTGGACCTACTTCTGCTTTCTGTAGTATCTCTGTTAGAAAATGTTTTAACTGCAACCCTCTGTTAACCAGATTGAAACACAGTTTGCAAAGGTGTCATCATGCTTTCTTTGAAGTTGAAGGGAGATGCATCTGCCTTGAATGAGAGCAGGATAAAATCACCTAAGCAAATGGTTGACTATTCAGATAGTCCCAAGGAAGCTAAGTATGGTTTGAGACCTTCTGTAAAGGAGACAAAGCTCTGGCTTCAGTTTTAATGATGAAGTATTTTCCCTTCATAACAGCTAGAGTGTGAATCTCCTGCCATGATTCTTATGCCCCCAGATTCACTCTTAGTCTTCTGGATCTTTCATCTCTAACAAATCCATAGAGAAAAGTGAGATTTGCAAGCCCGGTTAGGACTGTCTAGTTCTCGCAGTCTGTTCCTAGTAACCTCTGATCACCTGTTCCTTGCTATATTTTCATACTATTGTCTCCTTATGAGTTTCTATGCCTTGCTTCAAAGGGTTTTGTAACACAGCCTAAGGAATCATATATATTTGGCATATAATGTGCTATCACTTATAGATCTTTAAATGTCTTTTATATGCACATCTTTTACACAGGGAAAATTTTGTTTCAAAAGATCTGTTTGAAAATTAGTTGAAGAAGGTATGGGAAGGCTAGTGTATGATTATGGATGCTTGTCCAAAAATGGAAACATGCCAGTTAAGTAAGCTCCAGGATTTTTTTTTTTCCAGACCTTTTCAAAACAGAATTAAATTTGCTTCTGCATTATCGGTTTGCAATATTTTCATGATATAAAGAACTTTTTTTTAAATTTGGCAGGTATATGTTTACTTTTAGTTATGGATGGATGGGAAATCTTGAAAAGATGAGCCACCTACTGACAGTGCAGAGAGCCTGAAATAATAGCTCTCATGGGTCTGAGTTCCCATTTCAGCATCACACTGATTCCTACTGCTGTGCCCATCTCAGCACAGCACGCTGGATGGTTTCTTCAGGTCCCTCCCAATCCTGTATTTCTACAGATCTGGGATTTCAGAAATGACTACAGTCACTGAATGTCACTGAGTTACAGGAACCCCCTCCCTGGGTGTGTTAAAGGCACTACTCTACAGCCATTTAGCCTTAGCCACAGTATTCAATCACTTTTAAGATGATCACAGGCAGCATATTTATTACTGTGGGTTATATCATCTGCTGTCTTCTGTTTTGCCAGATTTTTGTTCTTAATCATGTCAGTCTTTCTGCATATCTGTGCAATCATCAAATTCATGTCATCTACACTCCTCCTATCTGAGCTGAGAACATACATTTCAGGCTTGGATGTATCCAAGCAAAGTGAGCAAAGGAGAAACCAAATGATAGTAACTACTGCCTTCTGTGTCTCATACAGAAGATTTGTCTTGATGTACAGTTTTGTGCTGGTTTAAACAGGGAAGTAACATTTGAAAAAAATCCACTTCGGGGGATGTTATTGAAAGAACTTAAATGCATGTTATGATTAACTTGCCAAAGCTACTAGAAGTAAACACATCCTTAATGTAGACTAGAGCGTCTTCACATAAAACTCTTTCCCACATCCCTCTCCCTCCCCTTCACCTCCCAAGTTTCATCCTAGCCTAAGGCAGTAAAATCCGTAGGGTGGGGGTTTCCTTAAACACACTGTACATGAGAGTATGTGACTTATCATCTCTGTGCCTCATTTACAGTGAGACTTAGCAGCTGCTTCGCAACCATGTGATACATTGAGCTTTGTATAATAGTTCACTTGAAGGTCTTTGCACAGTTCAGGCATGTCAGCTGAGTACCTTCAAGCAGTGCAGGGACTTGTAATTAGAGTGGCCCGAGGCTGCTTGCCTTTCTGAGGGGCTTTGTCTTCCCCCAGTATCCCAGTGGCATCCTGTTTCCTGAGGCTCGCTATCCATCCGAGCGCTCCAGCGCAGGCTCGGCGGGCGGTGGGGGGATCCGAGGTATGTCAGGAACTGAAAACAGGTATGAGAGTTCAAGCCTAGACAAAGGTCTTGTTAGTCATTTGAACACAAAGCATGCAGCACCTTGCCTCTCTGCTGGCTCCCGCAGCGGATAAAGAAAGAACCGCCCTGTGCTTTACCTCAGAGGAGTTATGCCCTGCTCCCTTTCCAAAATAAACAATCCACTGTGTTTATCTGTAATGACTTTTGTCACTTTAAGCAAGCTGGCTGATGCAGACGTTCTTGGGAGGATGTCAAAGGAAGAAACATACTGTTTTCTAAGTTGGCCTTTTAAATGACTGCATCACTTCTGCAACACTCTGAGTGCTTTCTACCCTGCCTGCAAGTTCCCATCCATTTTTCCCTGAACATTTTTGGAAGCAGAGATTGAGCAACTTGGAAGGGATGGGCCTGAACTTCCTATTTCTGCCTTTCCATTCCTGTCATGCCCTAAGACAGAGTGGGGGGGAAATAAGAATAAAATGAAAGAACCTCAGATTTTTATATGGAAGATTACACTTTCAGCCACTCAAATTTGCGAAGGCATATTGAAACCCAGAGGATTTTTAACAGCAAATCAACAAGACATTACTAAAACAGCTGCTCTAGGAAACAGATAATTTGGTTTTACCTCATAAAAGGATTACTTTTGATGGTTGGGGTAGGAGGAAAAGTTCCTCACAAGTGTAAGCTGGCACACTGTTTTCATCTGTTACTCTCTTGCGCTGGCTCTGTAGAAAGTTTAAATCAATGTGTAAGAAATGACAGGTCTGACTGTAAGGAAGCATGCTTACCTACTCTTGGACCTCTCTTTCATGGCTCACTGAGGAAGAAATATTTCTACTTTCCACACTCACTGCTACATGAGGAAATGGGATTTTTCTGCAGAGGTGCAGAGAATCACCATTGTGTTGGGCTAGCACTCACGAGGCACAACAGCCCTCCCTTCCCACCACCTACACACCCACTGCCTGCTCCCATCACTTTCGGATGACCCATCACACAGACGACCCCATTTTCAAATGAATATGAAGAGCTGTCATTTTTTATGAAGAAACAAGTCCCCTGTCAGTGCTGCCAGGAGGCACAGCGCTCTCCTCCTTTCTGCCTCCCCGGAAGAGCAGGGGTGAGGACTCCACATGCTCATATCCACCATAGCGTATAGCCCTCGTGGCTATATTTATCCCTCTAAATAAAAGAGAGCCATGGACCACCATTTGACCCCAAGTCCACTCAGACACAGCTGTCCTCGGAGCAGGAGGCTCTGTCTCCAGCAGGGTGTATAGCTCTACTGGTTAATTAGATGGTTGAATTAAAGAGAAGTGGATTGGCTGCCCTGCTGCATTGTGAGGCTGGTGCTTGGCTCTGAGCAGTGCCCACCAGCACCGTCAGACATTTGGCAAAGATGGTCCAGAGGTCATCACGGCCCCGAGACCATTCCCAGTAGGCCAGCTGGGTGCAGCGCCCTTCTGGTGGGAGTGTGATAGGGGTGCTCTTCCTTGCCAGTTGGCCTCAGAGCCAGAGACCAGTCCCAAGCACACTTTATTACCAGTATGCATAGCTGGAATTTGCAGCCCTGCAACTCAGAGAGCAGCCATAACTCAGGGAGCAACCTTGGGTTTCCTTGGGGCCATGGGGTGTCTCTGTGACCCTAAGACATAGTTATCATGTCACTCTTGGTTATTCAGTTCAAAGTATCTGAAATAGTTGAGGGCTACTTTGCAAGCGAAAAGCAGTGGGTTTATAGCATGGACTGAATGGATGCGCTGCATTCCCAGAGGTGTGCCATGAGGACATGGGGAATGCTTCAGGGTGTAGTGTCTGCTGGGATAGCATTGGAGGTGTGGGGAAAGTGGAGGGAGCCAAATGTTGTCCCATCTTAGCCACACTGCTCATTGGAAGTGGTCCCAGGGGGTGACTATCCCCTTACTTCCTCCACCACATACACGATCATCTGCCGCTGCCATTGCTGCACCAGCTTGCTGCGCTCGCTGCCTCTCCTGATGTTGCGTCCCCCACCACTGCCCTGGCTCTGCCGCAGCCTGCAGCAGCCGGGCAGCAGCAGACACACTGAAACACTGCCGACACACAGGGTTCCCGTCAGTTTTCCTTGTGGCTGTGCGAGGTCAGCCCACGAGGTAGGCTTGCTGGGCAATACAAACCTGACATCAGGTTTATGTTGCTGGCACTCCGAGTAAGAGCTGGGTTTGCTTCCAGCCTTAAGCTCCTTGCTGCTGTGGGTGAATTGCTTGCTAGAATGAAGCTGGCTAATTTAGTGCTAATTTTGGAGCGTCTACATTGTGTTTTTGTCATGACAGTCTAAACAGACATGAGAAACATTCAGCAGGCTTGCTTGGGCTTTGATTCTGCCTCTAGAAACAGCAGACTAGAAACAGCTCAAACCACTGGGACTGTTTAGCTAGATCTGGGGTTTAGATACTCTAAGTCACTCATTCTAATATTATTATTTATATCCACCAATAATACTCAGTAATATTGAATAGATTTTGGCCTGGTAGATTCCTTGTATATTCAAAAATTGGGAAGCCTGATGAAAAGATTTCCCTGCCCATCCCTCTGGGTTTACAGCTAAAAGTTTTGACTTCAGGCTTTGCATTCTCTCCAGTATTTTGAAATCAGCATCTCCTTTTATTAACCTGAACACTCTGAAACTTACCTAATTACCTATGACATAAGAATATTGTCACTTGGCCAATTTTCCTCTTTGAGATAATATTTTATGAAGTTCTACATATGCATCTCTGAATTAGTTTCATGTTCTTCAGTGCTCTTGGAAATGAGCATTGTATCAAACTCATCACAGAATTAAACTTGCAGGTTCCCAAGCACATGGCTTATCCAGCAAGCTTGCATCCAGCTCATGTTATGTTAACACTGAACATGTCTGTGATTGTGCTTTGGCTGGTGTCAGTGACAAAATCCCATTCATTTAAAGGAACTTAGGATGGGGCCCAAAATGCTAATTCTGTTGACTTTCTTAACGGGCTTCAGTTTAACACTACAGCACTGAAGCCTGTTTCGTTTCCTGTGGCCCAACTTTATCTCTTCATCTCAATACTCCAAGTTTACATGACTCCCTTTTTCATCCCATCAACAAAGAATTATGCTGAATTACGGCTTTGTTACTAAAGGGGAATTGTGTGTTTGAGGTATATTTTTCACAAGGCATTTTGGCCAAGTGGATGAGGTATTAATATGAGAAACTATAAACAAATCTTGGTTTTCTAAACTGTGGATAGAGTGATTGGCTTAATTTGTTTCTGTACACTGCCATCTTGAAAACTAAACTGAAGCATCCAAATTAAACAGGAGATGTAAATATTAGCCAGATGTTCCCTGGTGTCAGAACTCTTTTTTGTTTCTTTTTTTCTATTAGATGGGTACACTTTTTTACATCTAACATAATGACCTATGTTTTAGATTTTGGTTCTGGCCTAATGGCTTTTTATCATATGATTATGATATCATCCAATCATGTAAGCGTCATGAGATGCTGTTCAGCTTTGCTGAAGCACATGAGTGTCAAACTGCTTAGTTTAGGCTGAACCATTTGTCTGACTGTCTTAATGTGGGGAGTGAATGTGCTGTTAATTTAGGAAATGCCAGCTGAGGCTGAGGGTTTAGTAAGCCAAGCAAAACAGAGCACTGACCACAGATTGAAACATTACAGAGTTCCTTAATGGCTCTGTCAAAAAGAAATATAACACTTCTTTTTTCCCCCTACAGAAGTTGCAATAGTCTTCTGGTGCAAGTAGCAACCAGTAGGGTTTTAGCATTGATAAACATGGATGGAAAAGACAGGCACTTGACTTAGCTTTTGGTTAATGCTTTTTCCTGAAGACATTTGTTTGAGTTTGATGATAGTGAAGCTTTTGGTTCCATTCCTCACATTTAATATTACTGGGCAAATGACTGCAGCTACCAGTAAATCAGGATTTAGCAGCTACAGAAGGAAGATTTTCAATATAATTAAAATTGTAACACTGACTTTATGGGTTTAATGTAAGTAGGCAAAGCAAAATGACATCTTTTTATTTTTTTCTGCTACCTCAGTAGCCTTGCTTAGAAATAAGGGTCTTTTTAAATTTCCCTCAGTGTAGGTCTGGATTTGTGAGATACTAAGAATACTTGAAGAGCTTTGAATCTCCTGCTAAGCACTGATAATTAAACTTCCCTGAATTTGGCCCCAGAGCTTGAACAGTTATGGGTTCTGCTGAGAGGGTTTGCTGCAACAATCCTTACTGTAAGACCCTTTTGTTCCTGAGCTGCACATTTGCTAGGGACTTTGTCCTCCCCTGTCTTTTGTTTTAGTGTTCGTTTTTGTTTACTGATCTCTTTGAAACATTGCTGAGCTCGGCTGGGACAAGAGATCGTTTATGATGTCTGCTTAGCACCCTGAGGACTTTGGTGGGTGAAAGAGAGAAAGCTTAAATAAAATTATTATTATGCTTTATCTATCCAAAGCTTTGTTAGAGGAAAGAGGCCTGCCTGTGAACTCTCCTCTGCAGAAATTCTCATCACTTAGGCCATTTAAAAATAGACTGGACAAAGCACTAGGGAACACGCTGCAGAGGGCAAGTCTGCACTGTTAGCAAGAGGGACTAGATGACTTTCCCATATCTATGTTTTTTACTGTAGCAAGGTAATATGCTACCACTGTGTGCTTTAAGGCAACAGAACAGTATAAATTAATCTCAGATGCACATCTGCGCTGAGATTTCCACCACAGTCAAGCAATTACACTGAAAATTTTATATGGAAATGACCAGCTAAGAATATTGCTGTTAGTGAATTGCAAGATATCCTTCACAGTAAGGAACACCAGTGTTTGAAAGTAAGGCTTTGAAGGTCCTTCCAACTTATGGGAAAGCATTTTCCAAATCCTGCTTGTGAAAATAATGTAAGTGGTCTCTTTTCCCCTTCTCTGACAAAAGGTGTGAATTGCCTCCAGTGACATTGTCTCCATCTGTCTTGCTGCTATATGAAGTACCCAGCCCTGTAAGACAAAGGAGGTGGAGGCCACTTCCACTCCCAGAAGGCTCTCATCACACTGCAGTATCAGGCTTTATTTTGGTTTATTACTTTATTGTCCGGGGAATGTGAAAGGGATCAGGCTGCATTTCTTGTAGGGGAAAGGATGTATCTGTTGAAACAAGTGCACCAGAATGAATAGATCAAAATCTGGAGAAGCCTTTCATTTCAGTTACTGAAGCCACTTTATATCCTGTAAAGCATGTTTTATAGCAGTTAAAATAAGCAGAGTGAGCCTTTAAAATCTTCATGTTTGTTTGGCCTCATACATTGAGTAAAAGGCCATCAGTGGGTTTGCATTGTGAGGCCCCTAGTACAGCTGACTGAAAATACAGAACTTCATAGTGACTAATTAACCATTCTGAACAATCCCAAACATGCAAAACACTGCAGCTGAATTAGCGAGATGTGCAGGTGCTACAGGTGAGTAACTGGTCAGACTTCTCAACACCTCCCTCTCTCCTTTCTCATAATCTCTCTTTCTTTCATGTCTAAAGTGATGTTTCAAGATCTTCATGGCTGGGCCCACCTCTTTATATGCCCAGCAAGGTTTGTACTCCATTACTGGGGACTATTGAGTAGTAGCTCCCAGATCCTCAGTGGCCTTAAGGAAAAGCACCATCACTCATTGGCTGAACAGAAGTGTGTTTAATTTATATTTAATCTTTGTTTATGGTATCTACAGAATGTTTTCTGAGATACAATGTTGCATCTTCTGGACCTGGAGTCCCCAACAACCCAAAATATAGCCTCCAGTCAAAATGTGTTTTGTCCTGGTCTTGTTAAAAAATTGCACAAGGAAGTAAATACTTTATGTCACCCTGCTTATAGAGACAGAATATTTGTTTTCCATTTAATATTTTTCAAAGTCTATGCAATATGATTCTTTTTGTTAGATATTTTATAGTTCTTTAGTCATTCAGAAATGCTTCAGGAATCTCCTTGTGATTAAAGTGTGATGAGACTGTCCCTTTAACAGCCTCTCTATTCTATCATTATTTCTGCAATGGTAATATTTAAAATTATAGCACTTCTATTATCCCAGGTTTGCAATCACAGCAGCTGTATATCAGTGTTTCGCTGAAGTGTTATTAGTGAAGAATTGCTGCTATCACCAAAACTCTGTGATAACGGAAACTCTATTACACTATCATTAGTTCCACATTAAAGCAGTTACAAGTCAAAGAAAACCCAAACACCTGAAAAAAACCCAAAACAACAAAAAAAGAAAACCAAGAAAACTAACACATGAGGAATGAAGGTCCTGTGAGAAAAATTGCATAGATAGGAGATGGACATAACAATGACCCTCATAACAATGACATAACACTTGTGCTTATCACCTTGGGTGGCTTCACAACTGCCCAGAGTGGAAGATGTAAAACAGTCTCCCTTACATATCTCCCAAGAGTGCACTGAAGCTGAACTGAGTAATGTCTGGACTATTTTCTGAACCTATCCAAGTTAGGAGTTGAAATTCATCCAGGTCCAAAAGGCCGTAACCACTTCAATCAAGGTTTTTGTGTTCCCCTGGCAGTACCTTTCCAATGCACTCAAAGCGGTTCTGGGGATGAATGCTGCAAAGGAGCCAAAGGCCAAGGGGAGGACTGTGAGCTTTTAACTTACCTACATCTTCTAGTTTCAACATGCTGGACAAATGGTATGAATTAACTACAGGCTTTACTCTAGCCATAAGCTGCATTGCTGCCCAATCCTCAGCCATAGCTTGGAGACTGGATTTCAGAAGTTTCTAAGTATTTTGGGGCCAATACCATGGAATGATCTTCCAAACAGGTGGTGAATAGAAAAGATTACAACATTGCTAAAAGAAGAGTTTTTCATGTTTAGAGAAAAGACAACTCAGGATTTAAAAGTAAAAGCTCGCAAGTAGGTAATTTATTGGTATTCCCAAGGGGATGTGTGATTTCTGTTTGTTGATAATTTGTTTTATACCATATTTATACTGGCCAGGAATGAATTCCCACTTCCTTTTCTCCCTTGATGTATACTTTGGCCTCTAGGTTGTTTATTTGTTTGCATTCCTTTGAAGCATTTAGAGACTGGCCATGGCTAGAGACAGGTGAATGGGTGCACTAATAGCAGCTTCCAGGTGCTTGCATGGCTTGTAGTCCTTACACAGCATCAAACCCACATGCCAATTTGGGGTCAAAATCCATTGCTGTCTTCCCCCAGGTTGCACTGGCAAGGAATTTTCAATGTTTATACTTTGCTTTCCTCTGTAGTGGATTTAACCCCACAAATCACTGCTGTGACAAGGACTATGGACAATGGCAATGCCTTTAGTTGACCTCCTCATTCTGTTGTCACATTAATCATCATGACTTTTAGTCCCTTTCTTTTGGTCTTATGTTTGCTATAGAATTATAAGAACTATTCAGAGTTGATCAAAATATCGAAAGGCCTTTTGTTTGGCTGCAGTTTCTGAAACCACTTTATGTTTTATGACCATGAAATCTGTACAAGAAAACCCTATCATCTGACAACTTTGCTCTCTTAGAATCTGCATTGTGGTATCCCCAAAGAAAGTATAAACTTCTTCCATTTTTAATAAAAGAGACTTAACTGTGTTTGAAAAAAAAAATTCTCTGAGAATCTGGACTAGTCAAATAAGGCAGACAATGTATTTGTTATTACTACTGCTTTGGCTTTCTTACAAATATATAACAAACACCACTGACCTTAACAAAGCTAACAGGAGTTCAGTATGAGATACAGAAAATGATGAAAAATAGAAAATGTTTTGTTACATTTTGCAATGTAAAATATCATTAGAAGCTTGTCCCTTTTGTATGATACTGATCGTGGTCTCCTAATACCCTCTACCTGGAACTGCAATAAACTCTGATCATCTTCATGACTGGAGGCTGCAAATTCCTCTTTAGATTAGGGGTGGTGGTGGTGGTGGTAATATAAATACTATCATCATCCCACAGAAAAGGATACATAGGCTCAGAAAATTTACATTTACATTTGCCAAATTCACAAAGACCTCTGTAGCAAGGCCACCAAAAGATCCTCAGAACTTCCAGATGACATTTGACTGCTGCAGACACAAGACTATGCTTCCTATGACTTAAGCCAATAATTACATAAAGGGTATGTTTATCAGCAAGAGTTAGTCAAGGCTTTTGTGAGTTTATGTCTCTGTAGCTACTAACTAACATTTAGAGAATTTCTGTGGTCAGTTGTCATTAGGATTTCACTGAAAAACACAACAAAGACTTTAAAAGGCCTGTACAAATAGGCACATGTATGCACATTAAAGTAAAACAAAAGAGAGAAGTGGGGAGTTTTAATTTATGATAACTGAAAGAATTTGAGATTATTACTGACAGGATTTCCTTCTTTAATAAGATCACAGTAGTATAAATAGAGGTGACATATTGCTTCACTGAGTACTGTAAAGTCCAGGTCTGTCTTATGCAGTCATTTGCTGCAGTTGTTTGCAGATGGGAAAATGTAGGAGTAAAGTGAGGAGCTGCAGACAAATCTTAATGTCTGCACAAAGTTACAGGCCTTAAGATTTAGGAAGTCTATTTTTAAACCTAGTTTCTTTGAAAAACCGAGACCTGCGACTAATGCTTGTCATTATGGTATAATGATCTATCTTCTTGCCAGAGTATTTGAGGATTATGTTTCACAGAGAAGTAGTTATCTGCCAGAGATTATTCTTCATGTTTGTGATCTGTTTTCTCTCTCTTGCTAGTAAAGCCTACAGCCTTTCATAGTTCCTAAGGCATTAAAACCAACTCTGCAAATGTCTTCTCTCCCAGATTTCAACAAACCTGTCTCTGTCCAAGCTGAGCGCTCCCGGCAGCCTGCCTGGGAGCTCGGTGTGGCAGGAGCCAGTGTCCTTCTGCTGTTGCTGCTCAAGCAACTCCTTGCTGAGGAGCTTACTTAAGACTGGCCAAATGGTCTTGGGATCAGCAAGGCTCATTGAAAGACTGAACTAATACAAGCAACTTCAAGAGAAAACTAGGAAAACAGGAAAAATTCCCTCTGTTAAGGATACTTAACTAGGTATCGCTCCCCAAACACTGCCACCACCAAAGGCCTCTGAACAAAGGAAATGGATCTTCTCTGCTCTGCTTTCATGGCCAGCTTCCAGTTTCACCCAGGGCTGGGTGGGAAGAGGTGTTAGTGCATTTGTATGCATTATATTTCTATATGCAATTGTATGCTATGCTATCAGAAGGGTGTGTGCCCTCTGGGATAGGTGATAGCCCTTCAAATCCTCTGGACCAGAGAGCTAAAGAAGCTCTGTGAATGACAAAAGACCTGTGTGTGTAGCATATGATCTACATATTGGGTGTATGTTATGGCAAATGCATGATTTGCCTACTGGCTATGAAAATATTTGGAAAATTTTTCACATATAGGGGCTTAGGCTGATAGATTGCACGATAATATGATAAATTACAGATGCCTGGGCACCAAAGAATTTTGGTTGTGAAACTCAGGTGGGTACTAACGCTGAGGTCTTGAATCCTGTGAATCAAATGCCTCACAATGATGAAGACCAGTTTTTTGTGTTTTTTTTTAATAAAAAGGAATTATTGTATCCCATGATTTATTTTATTATCTGTTATACAGGCTGACTGAGAAGGATGCTTCATGTATAAGACAAGGAGATCCACCAGTCAAGGCTTGTCATTCCCTTAGAGCAGAGTTGTAGAGAAATGTGCTTTAAAGCTGTGACTGTAAACCACTTGAGAGGAGGATCTGGAAGAGCCAGGAGAAGTAAGGTAACAAAATATAAATGAGAGAAGCAGATTGGTAAAAAGCACAACTGTTATGTCCTTTCCATCTTGATAGCATTAGGGTCCTAAATACAAGTTTCTCTGTTCTTATTCTACCTCTTGCTTGACATACAAAGATTTGCAGCAGTGAAGGGGAGCTAGGGAGAAAGAAGCTATATGTAAATAAGGAGAAGACTTGTATATGATAGAAGCATTGTAAGTTTGTGATACCCCTTATCTCCTGGGAAATAAAATGAACAGAAGGATGCATGCTAAATTTGAAGCAGGGGTCAGACTCTTTCTAATTTACAAGAACTGTTCCAGATTAAATGGTCTGTTCAGGCTGAGAGATTACTTTGGATAGAAAGAACCAGATCAGCACTCTTGCTGTTTCTTTAAATACTCTTACTGCACTGGTTTCAAAACAGAAAAAAACCCTGAAAATGTGTGTAAAATATACATCAAAATACCTTAACAAGCTAAGTGAAGTGTATCTAGCAGTGAGATAAAGTAATCACACATACCAACTGAAAAAAACTACAGGTAAAATAAAGTATTGGTTTTCCTTGGCTTTTCAAGACTTTGTTTTAACAATGTGCTTAATAGTTGCCTACATTTAAGCATGTGATTTAAGTGAATTGGGTCTAAATGAAATAGCTGGCAACAAACAGCAAACTGTGTTTTCAGAAATGCATCAGCAGTTGTTTAAGATGGTAATTGTTCATCACAGCAAGGTAGCTCACTGTACTTCTCAGTCTTGTCAATTTATTCTTTATTGTGGTTTGATTCTGCAAAAGTCATTGGGCTCCTCTACCTGCTTTCCTAAAAAACAGTTCACATACATCTTCATCCTCCAAGTTTTGTTCTTACTCAAATGAAGACTGAAAACTCAAAACAACTGCAATTTCACACAGTGTTAGTACAAAACTTTATGGGACTGGGACTAAATCTGCAGTTCTGCAGTCAATTGTGGCCACATTAGGGCCATTATCAGCTCAGGCAGTTACTGAAAACACTAAAATAAAGTTTCACAGTACTTGTCCTGCTGATGTGTTTACCAGGCCATATTATCTCCTCTGCATGAATCCAGATATTGGGGGTGCTGTTATCTGGTCATAAAGAAGGAAAACTAAAAGATCAAGAACTAACTCCTTCCCCTCTACCCCACCCTTCCCCTAGCTTGCCCCCTCTGATCTTCAGGGAGCTTCTTTTAGACAGGGGTGGAAAGCCAAATTTAGCTCTTGGTTACACTGGTGTGTATCTGAATAAATGCACTACCATCATGGGAGATATTCTGGTTTAACAGTTACAGGAGATAGTAAGTTTTGGCAACGACCTTTATATAGCCACGCCCCATAGTGTAAACAGCTTGCTTTTATGCAAACAAATTACAAAATTGTGTACAGAGTAAGAGAATCCCTGTTTTTAAGCTGTCTTGCTCAGGAAAAGGAATTAAGTCATCCAACTTGGATATGGGTAATTCTCTTGAATTCTTTAAATGTATAACTTTCTATTTCTGTGTAAACTTGAGTTTCCTTGTAGAGATGCTGTTCTCTCTAATTGTTTGCTTCTTGAGGATATAATTTTAAAAGATCATACTGTATCTAGTCATCTGCACCATCTGATGCAATTTAAGGAAAAAAAAAAAAGACCACTAAATATAGTTAACACAGCTTGGTTCTGTCTTCTTGCAACTCCCCTACAGGCAATGGAAAAGGAGCCCAGAAAACAATTTGTTTATTATAAGCAGGTCAGTCCTCCGGGGGATTCATGGAATCACACAGTGGGAGAGGACAATCACGGCACTGAAATGGTGGGTAATTTTATTTGTTCCACTTGATGGTCACAGTGGCATCATGCTGGCCAATTACTCTTGAGTCAGCAGGTTTCAGAGGTTAAGACCCCCTTGTGGGTTGCAGCACTGCAGGCAAAGCATTCAGGCCAGATTGAAACCGTTTCAACAGCAGAGACGCCAGCCTTCTTCTCCCTTGGAGATCTCCTTTTTCAACTGTGTACGAGACATACATGTGATAAAATAGGCATGTCTCTAACATCGAGACAGCTTAATTATTGAGAGTGGAAAAAATGCCAGCTTCAGATAAAGAAAGGAAGAAAATCAGCCAGAGAGACAGGCTACGCCGAGGAGGCATGAAGCGAACAAATATTGCGAACTTCGACTGCAGGTTCCAAAGGAAAGATCATGTCTGGGAATAATCCTCATGCCAATAGCCTACTAGTGTTTCAAGGCTGCTGAACCCTTAACAATTTCATCACATTTTTCTCCAGTGGAAATGTTTTAAGCTACTTCTTCAGTGATCTGTAATTCTAAGGGGAAAAACAGCAGCAAAGCATTTGCTTTACCACTAGAGCCTGCCACAAGCGATTGGGCAGAGGCGGATATGAAATCCAAGCTAGCAGAAATAACGTGTGTGTGTGTGTGTGTGAGGGAATTGGGCAGGAGGGTTGTCCAGGACAGGCTGAAATTGTTCCATTAGGCTTAGATGAAATTCATGAGTGACTCACATTTCATTTGGAGAGGGGTATGGGAAGCAAGGAAGTGGCATTTTATCCTCTTAATTATAATACTAGCGTTATGATCGTGGAAACAGGGGAGGCTATTCTCAGGCTTAAGCTCCGTTGTGTATGTGACATTTCAGGCTTAAAACATCTCAAGTGTATATTTCCTGTCAGAAATATTATGCTATGAGAGCTATTCAGTTTCTGAAGGATTCACTGGAGACTTAAGATCTACGCTTTAATGTTTTTTTGGCTAGTATCATACCAGTTTGCAGTTTCTGGAAAACATCTCAAGAATCTCAGAACCAAGACATAGATGTATTATTATGATTAATAGTGGTGCTAATTCATCCAGAGCCTGTTCTTGAGAGACAGAAATGATCAGTGGGACTCTAAACTCTGATGTCTCGCTCAGCAGAACTGGATCTAATGACCTCTTAAGTTTAATATAAATGTCAGGCTATTCGAATTTGCAAAACACATTGGGATGAATTGGAATGAAAGGAAATGTATATATCAGGGTTTTTAAAATAATTTTATTATATTCTTTCTTTGAATATGACAAATCCTGCAACTGACTTTTTCAGATCAAAGAGCATTTTGATGTGAAAAATGCTGGAGCATTGCTTTTTTGGAAGTGCTATCCCAGGGAAAGGAGGAATCCAAGGGGGGAAGTTTTCCTCATCCTCCTTATTCCTCTAGCATCACTTTATATGACATGAACACTGGAAAAGTCTCACACAGGGAAGTTCTCACCATGGTCAGCATCGACTGTTGACATTATGGCTGTATCTAGCCCTGTGTCTGGGTGTAGTGGTTTAACTCCAGCCAGCAACTAAGCACCACGCAGCTGCTCGCACTCATCCGTGCTCCCAGTAGGATGGGGAGTAAAATAAAAAAAAAAGAAGTAAAACTCATGGGTTGAGATAAGAATGGTTTAATAACTGAAGTAAAATAGAATAAAATAATATTACTATTATTATTAATAATAATACGAATGAAAAGGAATATACAAAAAAAAAGAGAGAGAGAGAGAAATAAACTCCAAGAAAAGACAAGTGATGCACAATGCAATTGCTTACCACCCGCTGAATGATGCCCGAGCAGCAATCCACCCCTCCCGGCCAACTCCCCCCAGTTTATATACTGAGCATGACGTTCTATGGTATGGAATATCCCTTTGGCTAGTTCGGGTCAGCTGTCCTGGCTGTGCTCCCTCCCAGCTTCTTGTGCACCTGCTCGCTGGCAGAGCATGGGAAGCCGAAAAATCCTTAACTTAGGATAACTGCTACTTAGCAACAACTAAAACATCACTGTGTTATCAACATTATTCTCACACTACATCCAAAACACACTGTACCAACTACTAAGATGAAAATTAACTCTATCCCAGCCAAAACCAGGACACTGGGCATCAAAAGTGGAGCAAAGCCCAACTCACAGCCTATTTTAAATCAGTTACATTTTACATTGCACTGATTTGGACACCAGCAGAAACTTAAGTACATACATGCCTGATCAGCTTTGCTAAGCTGTGGCCACTGTAAATGTGCACTCATTGTTACAGATGTCCAATGAATAAAGGGCATGCAGGATTTCATTTTAAAAAATTATTTTAAGACCTTAGTAGTGATCTTTTTAGGATCCGAAATCTTTTTATTTGGAAGTTCAGAATATGAAGCAGAGCTTAGGAGAAAGATGAGAAGCAGTCTTTGTCAGCTAGGTTTAACTGCTTGAACTGAACGTTTGGTTCCTCTGCACAAACGGTTGACAATTAACCCCTGGATGACATATGCAGAGGCAGTAAGTACATACTGTCCAGAGGTACCTGTACGCTGAGCTGCATCTAAAACACTACTTCATCTTCCATGTTGCTGCAGCCTGTTTGCTGACTTTGGAGTTCATACCAAGAAAGATGGTAGACAAGGAACAAACTGGGCTGTGGAAAGAGCTCCAGGATGAGGGAAAGCTATGAGGAAACATGTAGTGTCTCTTCCCACTGCCGTCAATAAAATACCAAGTAGGAATATGTACTTTTCATTCTGCAGACTAGTGGAATAAGTGATATTGATAATAACAATGTAATTTCATTGGTTTAACTGAATACGCTGTTTAATTAAATATGTATGGTTGACATCTTGTGTTTTAGAGATGATCGGCAATGACAGTATAGAACTTGCTGTGTTTTGGATGCCCTGGGAAAAATAAGGTATAATTAATTGTAAATACTCAAATTCATTTTGATGGCCAATAATTTCTACTTTGGTTTATGAAGCTCTCTTTATGAGAGAAAAGTCCTGATGCAACAAATTATATATGTGGCAAATTTGTAAAACAATAAATGAAGGAACTGAGATTTCTTCCTGCTTGGAAACATACATGCTGCTCCACTGCAACAGGTTTAAATAGATTGCGTACCAAATTAAAAGAGAAAACGAACAGTGAATTTGCCTAATTTATCCAAATCAGGATAAGAAACTTCATTCACCTCTTTTAAAGGTTTTTGCCATAAGTAAATCATAATCCTAAATAAGAAAGACATGGGAATATATTTTTGATGATAGGAGCCTGTATTTCAACATCCAGCTTGCTGTCTATTCCTAATGCTTATTTAGTAATTTTACCTAATATTATGATTTTTCCAGGCTCTGGAGGATTGGGCATTAAGAAACATGGCAATGATCAATAGAAATAAGAAAATGGAGTAGTTTGTGGGATTTCCAATCTTCTCATAGATACTTCTCATGAAAGATTCTCTAAGATTTTATCATTTGCTTCACCAAAATAAAATAGCATCTGTTGTAATTAAATACACCAAGAACAATTCAGGGAACAATGAAGGTATGTTTCAGGAACATCTGTCCAAAAGTCATTACTTTTTTTGAATGATATACTGTACAAATTATTAGGGCAAAATCTGTCACACAGAAAAGATATTTCAGCCTTTAGGTGTACGCATGAATATGCAGAAACAACATCAGATGTGGAGAGCCTAAGCAATTTGTTGTAAACATGTGTCCTTGCGTATGGATCTTCATGTAGGTACAG
Source organism: Buteo buteo (assembly GCF_964188355.1). NCBI lineage: Eukaryota > Metazoa > Chordata > Aves > Accipitriformes > Accipitridae > Buteo > Buteo buteo. The sequence goes on from NC_134173.1 coordinate 33,116,154, forward strand.
GTATAGATTGATACAGATCTACTGAACTAAATGCTTCAAGGGAAAACAATTCAGGACTTTAAGAAACTTCAATAAATCTCAGCTGGAAGACTTATTTCTGAGATTTCTTGAAGTTAGGTTGATAATACATGGCATTAGCCCATCTCCTACACATGTCAGATAAATCTGCACCTAGTTCCCTTACTAAATATCAGTTATTAGGGACTTCACCATGATGACAATAAAAAGAAAAAGAAATTGTGCATTGCGAATGAAAACCTCTGTGAATAGTTGCCAAAGGAGAAAATATATGATTAATCATTGCTGAAATACCTCTTCATGTGAGGGGAAAGCACACGATTTCACATCCCAGTCACACTGGTGCCATACACATCCATCAATGCTGCTGTACCTCAACAGAGTGAAAACAAGGCCAGAATTTAGGAGGGTTCAGTAGCTGGAATTAAGACCATAACTGAATTTGCAGTTCCATGGCTAAAATAATAAATACATTTCATCAATCTGATCCAAAGTAATTTCATTTTTCTCTAGGACTTTTTGCTCACATGTAAATGTAAAAAAACTTTCTTTCCTTTTCCCCCCCTTTTTCTTTTTTTTTTCTTTTTTTTTTTTCCCCCCATAGAATCACAGAATTCTTGTGGTTGGAAGGCATATCTGGAGATTGCCTTGTTCAAACTCCCTGCTCAAGCACGGTCAGCTAGGGTAGCTTGCCTGGGACTGTGTCCAGTTGGGTTTTGAATTTTGCCAAGGATGGAGACTCCACAGCCTCTCTGAGCAACCTGTACCAGTACCAGTGTTTAACCACTCTCAAAGGTTTATGTTTAATATATATGTATAATGTAATCTAATATTTTTAATGCATTTAAAGTATATCTTTGGAGCTGCCTGCAATAAAAAGGTAAGAAGGTATAAGACAGCATTCATCGAACTTTAGAAAAAAGTCATCCTCCTGCACTGAGTCATGCACTGCTGTAGGCTTACAAGTCTACTTAGCCCCGGGAGCTTCCTGGTTTAGGCATCACCCACCTGGTAGGATTTGAACCAGTTTTCCACCTCCAAGTGGTCTAACCACCAGTCTGCAAGGTATCCAGGTGTAAAAAGGAAAGAGAGGAGGATGGACTATAACTCATAGCACAGCCGTCCAGGGAGACAGATTTAAGACTGTATTCTACCTGATAGGGGTTTAAACCTGTATTTATAGCACAACCTCCCTGATGGCACTTTCCAAACTTGCTACTCAAGTCCGCATGCACAAGGCCAGATTTTAAATTGGGCAGCACCTAAATGTGCTTTTTTCCTGAAAGCTTCTGAAACCCTGTCCCTTTTTAAAATAGCTGTACAGGAGTGGAAAACTTTTGCCGTTGAGCCATTGGCTGCGATTCTGTTCAGCTCTGCTGTCCTGTGAGTTTTCCACGTAAGCTTTTCAGTATGACAGCTACCTGTGGAAGGGCAAGCCAGACTGAAGGGCAAGCCACAAGGACTGATGCAGATCTCCTGCAATGTGTTGCAAACCTGTCACGATTTAACTCCAGCCGGCAATTAAGCCCTGCACAGCCACTCGCTCGCTTCCCCCCCACCAGTGGGATGGGGAAGAGAATCAGAAAAAAAAGTAAGAACTCATGGGTTGAGCTAAAAACAGTTTAATAGGACAGAAAAGGAAGGGAAAATAATAATAATAGTAATAATAACAGGACATACAAAACAAGTGGCGCACAATACAATTGCTCACCACCCGCTGACTGATGCCCAGCCAATCCCCAAGCCACAGTGCCCCCCGGCCAACTCCCCCCAGTTTATATACTGGGCATGACATAATATGGTATGGAATACCCCTTTGGCTCATTTGGGTCAGCTGTCCTTGTTGTGTCCCCTCCCAGCTTCTTGTGTGCTCCCAGCCTCTGCTGGCAGGGCAGTATGAGAAGATGAAAAGTCCTTGACTTAGTATAAACATTACTTGGCAACAACTGAAAACATTGGTGTGTTATCAACATTCTTTTCATCCTAAATCCAAAACACAGCACTATACCAGCTACTAGGAAGCAAATTAACTTTATTCCAGCCGAAATCAGGGTAAAACCACATGGGTTCCACACTTTGGAAAGCACTTTCTTGACAGAAATGTTTTCAACCTTTGGCCTTTGGAAGGATATATAATGTTAACAAAATCTGGGATATAATGGCTCTGACTAGACTCTGGAGCAAATTCACACACTACAGTGTTGGTTGTCCCCTACTATAGGATAGGAGACTTACTGAAATATACCTTGCCTGTATGCACAAGCTTCCCTCCCTAGGAAAGTGAGGTTGCTCACCGATGTTTTGCCCTGACATGCAGTGAGAATGTAACCAGATGTGCACCAAAAGACCAGGACTGTGGGACACACTGGGAAATGCATCCACCCTATCCTGTGGATAGAGCCATGAGAACCAGCTTTCCTGTTAGCCGTTGCCCCCTGACCTTTCCAGCATTTGTCTGACATATTCTGCAGGCATTACTTAGTGGGGAGCCAAAAAAGAGAAGACTGTGTCTATTCACTGGAGCCAGGCGCTTTGAAAATTCCAGCATAAAACTAGCTCTGCGCTTGGGAGCTGAACACTGATTGTGTGCAGTCTGGGGCGAAAGGTTATAATCTGCAGCTCCTAGGCTGAGGCGTGGATGAAGAAGGGTTGGAGTTGTGCTGTATATCCTTTGCATATGTAGGCAAAGTCTTATCTCTCACCCTCATGTCTCTTAAAATGTGAAAATCTCTGCTGCGCTGCCTGGTGCATACAGATTCCCCCTTTTCAGAGCATCCGTGTAGGAGTAGGATTGTTATATTCTTCTTGATATTCTAGAAGGTTTCTGATGTATAGAAAATGTGAAACTTTGGAGATGCATGTGACTTCTCACTTAGGTGCAGATCAAGAGTTTGCATTTATGCAATAGGTCTGATGTGATGCTGTGAGTGCTCTGCACAGCTGTATTGCTCACACCTGGTAAGACCAGTGTTTCCTGAATGCATTAGATTTCTTGAACACACATAAGTGATATATTCATGTGCACAGGAAGATATCAGGCTCTTTATTTTGCTCTGATGAGTTTGCTGAATGTACAGGAGAAATCCAAACCCAAAACCTCAGTTGTGTCCCAACTTAATTTCTGCTAGAGAAAAAGTATAACACAGGTGAATGGTAAACATACACAGGAACGTTATACTCAATTACTGCCATAAAGAGTCAGGGAAAAGTCTGAGTAAAGGACAAAAGCTGCCTGTATTCCATAAGCATAAAGAAGATTTCTTGACTAGTACTGGACCTAAGTGCTTGTGTCTCCTTTACAGATGCTAAAAACTGTAGGAACACCTGTTGTCTGAGTAAATTAATACAGTGCATTCCCTTTAGATCTGTTAGCCAGCTTGCAGGATATTGGTTACTCGGCTCTGGAAGCCAGTCCATGGACTGGTTCATTGTACCATGCATTTTATGTGGCTCAAAAGCAGTAACTGAATGGAAAGGGAAAGTGGAAACAATATTATTTTTCCAGTGTTGAGAATATCAGAAATCTTCCTAGGAGATACCACTCCCAGTGAAATTTTTCTATATTTTTACAAATGTAATCCAGCAGGATCCAAGAGGCTCCATGTATTCTTGGGTTTCAGGTGTTTGTGTTAGCTTTGAAAGGCCCCTGGGATGCAGTGGAACTCCTGCACTCTATTTTTACCTACTAAGCAGTTTGTTTTGTCTTCTTTTTGCTTTGACTTCTGCTTGCAACACCAAAGAAAAATGCCACTCAATAAATAGCGAAGATCTTCACTATGGTGTTCTCCCACGCTTTCCTTCCATCCTTTGGTCAGCCAGAGAACTGGTTCCTCTGCTAACATTTATCATCTCCTTGAGGACTGTCCCCATTGAAACCTTTCTGAGTGAAGCAGTGCCAACATGCTGCCTTGAGCTGCATATCTCTTTGAGACTTGTCTGCCTTTGCAGTATATTGTTTGGCTGCTTGACGATGACTACAAGTGTACTGGTTTCACTTGATTACTGTCAAAACTCTATTTTTTCTATGTAACTATAGGAACAAGAGACTCACTGTAGTTTTATTAATGAAAATTGACATTTTGGAATAGAAAGGAGTACAGAAATGTGCCACATATTAATAGTACTGTTCAAAAAATAAAACATCATTTTGAGTGTCATTTTGTTCTAATTCTATCTCTGCCTAAGTGCAGAAAATGTTTCTATGTATACATTTGTATATACATACCCATGTTTATATGTATACATACATACATATATATGTTTAGAAGGACTTGTTTTAATTTAAAAAAAAAAAAAGGGAAATGTAACATAACTGGAACAGAGTAAAACAGAAGAGTTTTAGTGGACCAGAAAACATATTGCACTGATAAGGATTTTTTGTTTTAAATTCAATCCTACCATAAAGTCATTTATTACCCATTGTTTGTTTTTCTAGAAAGGCCAGTGCAGCACCATTTGCTGGCTGATTGACAATGCAACTCTCTTTTTACAACTTGGAATTTAAAACAGGAAGGCTGCCATTCACATCAGTTAAGAAGTCTACACTTTACATCACCTGGAAAGGTTCATCTTTGGCATAAGCAGATGGGAGGTTCAAATGACTAAAACCAAAATGCAATATTCCCAGCTCAGTGTAATCCATGCACATATAGTCATCTGCAAAAACTAAATCAGAAGCAGTAATTAAAGAAATGCATTTCACTTCAACTCCCTATTTCCACCAACTTATTAGTTTCCCCCTCAAAGAGCAACAGAAATGATCATTTTACATTCCTCAACAGAAACTGCAACAGTACAGACTCTGCAAGCCTGGATTGTCAGCTGAGTTTCATACATCGAAATCTGCAGCTAATCAGTCCTGGTCCAACCAGGAAAGGTCACAGCAATCCTGCTGAACTATTACCGAGGTGTTACAAGACATGGACATTATTCATCCTCACTAAAAACAGGCAAGGAGAAATAAAATGAAAGCAAATGGATTAACTAGCGTATTTGCTGCAGTCCCACTGTGAGAGGGACTGTTTCTGGCTCTTCTTCTGCCACCAAGCACACACTTTCCTGCCCCTAACTCCCATCACAAGTCACCTCAAAATCCTGTCATTTAAGCACTAATATCTGGGCTTGTATTTTAGGCACAATCTTGGAAGCAAGAAGGTGTATAAGCTGCACCATCCTGAGACTCAGATCGGGTCTGTGTCAGAAATTTTTGCCAAGAGTGTAGCACTGTTGTTTTTCTTTTTTTTCTCTTTTTTTTTTTTTTTTCCTTGCAGCACTTCTGTACTGACAAAAGCTAAAGTCTAGTTGTAGTTATATTGGCTTGCAAGTTGCTCTTCTGCTTGGGTAACCAGGAGCAGCAACACTGCTGGCAAAGCACATTTTATCAACATGCATTGCGTATATGCCAGGAGAGTTTGCTGCACAGTTACATCATCAAAATCTCCTGGAGGGAAGGCTCGTCCTTGGATGCCTAAGTGAAATACTTACCTGCTTTCTTCCCAGCTGCACCAGGTCAGAGCGTGGTGGGTCCTGGCAGCATGTTAGGCACTGCTACCAGGGCATTCAAGAACATGAGAATAAGGCTAAAGAACAACCTCATCCAACATAGTGAACATTAATATCCACAAGAGTGGCTCTGTGTCAAGGGAGAAAACAGTCCTGCTCTTAGACAGTTTGACTTGCTCATAACCTACCTGTGAAGGAGCCATACAAATGCATGGTTTTACTTTACATGGCACCACTTTAAAATATTAATTCCTCTTTTCAAAACGAGGGATTGCATCGATACTGAGCTAGTGTCCATCTGTGTATGTAATATGCATTATGGGCACCTAAAAAAAAAGTACTATGCGAGATTCTAAGGTCTTTTTCAGAAAACAACTTCCTTTATGTTTAGGAACAAAGTAACGGGAGCAAGAGAAGATTATCTAGACTAAAAGACCTAAAAGCTTTTTCTTGTTTAAAGTGGGGGACCAAAATCACAAATGTGGTAGCAACATATTTTTGTTTTTGCAACTGCCACAGAACAGATCCTTCCTCTCCATTAGTGACCTAAGATGCAAACAGGCATTTATTTTCATACAATCATATGAATCATAAAATGGTTTGGGTTGGAAGGGACCTTAAAGATCATCTAGTTCCACCCCCCCACCATAGGTAGGGACATCTTCCTCTAGATCAGGTTGCTCAAAGCCCCATCCAACCTGGTCTGCAACAGTTCCAGGGATGGGATATCCACAGCTTCTTTGGGCAACCTGTTCCAGTGCCTCACCACCCTCACAGTAAAGAACTTCTTCCTTACACCTGATCTAAATCTCCTCTCTTTCAGTTTAAAGCCATTACCACTTGTCCTATCACTACATGCCCTTGCAGAAAGTCCATCTCCAGCTTTCTTGTAGGCCCTCTTTACATACTGGAAGGCTGCTATAAGGTCTCCCCAGAGCCTTCTCTTCTCCAGGCTGAACAACCCCAGCTCTCTCAGCCTGTCTTCATAGGAGAGGTGCTCCAGCCCTCTGATCATCTTCATGGCCCTCCTCTGGACCCGCTCCAACAGGTCTGTGCCTTTTATATGCTGGGGGACCCAGAGCTGAACACGGTACTCCAAGTAGGGTCTCACAAGAGCGGAGTAGAGGGGGACAATCACCACCCTCAACCTGCTATCCCCACTTCTTTTGATGCAGCCCAGAACACTGTTGGCTTTCTGGCCTGCAAACACACATTGATGGGTCATACTGGGCTTCTCGTCAACCAACACCCCCAAGCCCTTCTCCTCAGGGCTGCTCTCAATCCACTCATCGCCCAGCCTGTATTTGGGCCTGGGATTGCCCGTAGGACCTTGCACTTGGCCTTGTGGAACTTCACGAGGTTCGCACAGGCCCACCTCTCAAGCCTGTCAAGACCCCTCTGGATGGCATCCCTTCCCTCCAGGGTGTCGACTGCACCACACAGCTTGGTGTCGTCAGCAACCTTGCTGAGGGCACACTCAATCCCACTGTCCATGTCGCCGACAAAGATGTTAAACAGCGCTGGTCTCAATACCAACCCCTGAGGAACACCACTTGTCACAGGTCTCCACTTGGACATTGAGCCATTGACCACAATACTTTGAGTGCAATCATCCAGCCAACTCCTTGTCCACTGACCGGTCCATCCATCAAATCCATGTCTCTCCAGTTTAGAGACAAGGATGTTGTGCCGGACAGTGTCAAATGCTTTGCACAAGTCCAGGTAGATGACGTCAGTTGCTCTTCCCTTATCCACCAACGCTGTAACCCCACCATAGAAGGCCACAAAATTTGTCAGGCACGATTTGCCCTTAGTGAAGCCATGTTGGCTGTCACCAGTCACCTCCTTATTTTCCTTGTGCCCTAGCACAATTTACAGGAGGATCTGCTCCAGGATCTTGCCGGGCACAGAGGTGAAACTCTCTGGCCTGTAGTTCTCCGGGTCTTCTTTTTTTTCCCTTTTTAAAAGCAGTTCTTTAAGAACTGTGATAATTCTTCTTACAGTGTCAACATGCAACAGCAAGCATCGTACAAACAGGATTTCCCTTCTTGAGCACACCATCTAAAAATGCAAAGAGAAGATCCATAATTTCAGGCTGTGTTGAAGAGACCTCTTGTGAAATTTTTACTTTGTGTTTTAAACAGTGAGATATAAAGAAGATGGAAAGGCATTTACCAAAGATGAATGGAAAAAGCTTCTCAGTTATATGGGAGCTGAGATTTAATGTTATGTCTGCAATTATCAAAAAATCTGCAGAGAATTATGTTTTCAAAAATCACTTGAACCTGAACAAAATGACAAAAAAATAGGGTATATTCTTTCCACCAGTGCATAACAAAAAGCATGAAGAAAGATGTTAAAAAACCTAAACTTGTCATTGCAACCACATCATTGTTAGCACAGCAACCTGACATACAAACTGTAGCAAGGCAAAAGGCAGAAAAAAGCAAGAACTTATTACAAATGATTTGGTTCCTCTCCAGTCTGCGTGACTATTGTAGTGATTTAACCCCGGCTAGCAACTAAGCACCATGCAGCCGCTCACTCACTCCCCCAGCTCCCTGTAGGATGGGGGAGAGAATCAAAAAAAAGAAGTAAAACTTGTGGGTTGAGATAAGAATGGTTTAATAACTAAAGTAAAATAAAATATAACAACAAAAACAATAATAATAAAATATAATAATAATTTTAATGAAAAGGAATATAACAAAAAAAAAAAAAAAAAGAGACATGAAACCCAAGAAAAGACAAGTGATACACAATGCAATTGCTTACTACCTGCTGACTAAGGCCTGAGCAGCGATCCACCCCTCCCAGCCAGCTCCCTCCAGTTTATATGCTAGACATGAAGTTCTATGGCATGGAATATTCCTCTGGCTAGTTCGGGTCAGCTGTCCTGGCTGTGCTCCCTCATGGCTTCTTGTGCACCTGCTTGCTGGCAGAGCATGGGAAGCTGAAAAATCCCTAACTTAGGATAAGCGCTACTTAGCAACAACTAAAACATCAGTGTATTATCAACATTATTCTCACACTAAATCCAAAACACACTGTGCCAGCTACAAAGATGAAAATTAACTCTATCCCAGCCAAAACCAGGACATTATACAGCAAGAAAAAGGGCTTACTAGAAGAAAAGACCCCTAGACCTGCAAAAGGGCAGTGTTTTAGGAAGAACAAAATGCCTAGGCTTACAGACTTCTGGCTCTACTTCCTTTGTAATCCTACAAACCTAAGCAAATAATACTACTGATGTTGTACATGGGTTTGTACTGTGGCAAAGCATTATTGAAAATTGCCATTTCCATTAACAAATGTCCATATAGATTTGAAATACTGCTTTTGGCAGTGGCAAATGCAAAGTTCACTGGGAGAAAATCACTGTGTGAGACAATCCTAGGTTACCCTGTACATAAGAGATTTTTCACCACCAGAATGCCAGACATAGACATAAAACCAGTAAGAGCATATTATAATGATTTTTTAAATAACCCAGTTCCCTGCAGTGCTTTATGGGATCTAAGCAAGTCTGGTAGAAGGAATAATACTCTTTTTTTATTCAAAATCAGAAAAGAATGCTTTATCTGAGAGAAAATATGTTTATTATTGTTTTTAAAACCTGACAAAGAGTGGAAGTATATTTTTGGTTAAAAGTTTTAGATTTAAAAAAAAAAAATATAACCAGAATTGTAGCAGAGCCTTTTCTTAAAATATTTTCCCAATTTTAATCCTGTACATGTACATCATGATTTTGGATGTTCCGGTTATTCATATTTTATATTTGTATAATTAAAGAACAACTACAACATCCTTAGTTCCTATTATATTTTGTGGCAATAAGAATGGTAATCAGACATACCTGATTTGTCAGCTACAGTCTTAGTTGGAGTCAAAATTTCTTCTCAAAGCTAAATGATGCTGAACTTCTGAGTTTCTCTTGTTACAGAAGACTGACCTGGAAGCTAATTTGTGATTGATATTTACTGCTTGTAAATACTTATTAAATAGCATGCTCTCTTATGAAGGTGGACATTTAAACAGTCCTTAAGACCTCTCTTTTTCTTCTCTTTATTCCCAGAACCGATGTTATCCTGCCAGTGTGACATAATGACATACTCTGCCAGTGTGACATACTGACAGAGCATTTGGGTTCAAATATTCGGAAGCAGCCCTCAGTCATGGCTCTCTACTGTAACCACCAAACCAGAACCTAGAGTGGTGATTTTGTAATGTGTGAGGAGATGTCACTGGGAAAAAAAAAATATTAGTATCAACTATTTTTTCTGCCAATAGTGGGAAAAGTGGGGACAGAGAAAAGGAGTGGAGCAATTTCTTGAAACTACCTAGAAGCTGAAAGCCATTTTCCAAAAAAAGTGATTTTCTGTCAGTAAGTCAGGGCTGTCAAAAAATCCTAACTGTTTTTGAGTGTGGACATTGTCCAGTCAGAGCTAGTTATGATCTGGACTGAGATGCCAAGTTGTTTCACAAACACCACCAAAATGTCCATCACAAGTCACAAGATTCTTTTTTTAATTTCCCTGGGACATAGCAACCTGGCCTGGTTTCATGTATTATGGATGAATAGTGAATGCTTTGCTATAAATCTTGGTGAACTGTCTTCCAAAATATCTTTTTGTAACATTTAAAGATCTAAAAAATTAATGATTCAATGCTTAATATGATTTATCTTTTACAGAGTGGGGGCATTTTTATTAGTCTTTTATGCATAATATTATTACTTTAAGTTGTTGATTGCTATTCATCCAATTTTTGCTGGAGTTACTTAATAACTGTCATTTTTCACTCTTCTAACTCTTTATTCATTGTCAGCTGTGGGTGATCTGCCAGTCCGCATGAGAGGGCAGGTTACATTCAAAGGAATTTACTTCAATTTAGGGACATGTGCAAAATCTGAGCTAATTGCAGTGCAACTCTATACTTTAACTGCTTCTTATTAGCGACTTAGCAGATATCTGTGACTTCATACTCTGATGTTCAGTGCTTGTACTGGGAACCCACAGGACTCAGTGAGATGTAGGCACTTCTCTGTGAGGTATTTGTTAGACCAAGCTCCTGCGTTCCGAGGTCGTGCCTTTGAAGAAGACGTGAAAAGGTGATGGTCGGGAGCTGCTGCCATTTGACGGCCCAGCATGTAGCATGTATTTGTTATTCGGACCCAGGTCTAGGGCTGGCTAGAGGACGTGGCAATGCTCACTTCTATCAAGTGTTAAAAGGCATGTGTTCCCCTGACTCTGGTCCCCTGTCAGCCATATCTGGGAAGAAGATGATTCCTATGTAAGGCAGAGAAAAATGTAACAGAAGGGGCTAAAACATGGGAAGTGAGAAGAATATAGAGGCTTAGCAAGGTGAGGAATGACTTTCTGTAGCCTTCTTCGGCTAGACAAAAAGCTCTGTTTTGTAGCATGAGTAATATAAAGCTAAATTTCTAGGAAAGTAGTCTGATCCAGAATGTGTGGTGTTCTCAGTCCTTGCTATGCTGAGTGGATGGGCAAACAACTTGAAGAACCCCCTCCTTTGACTTTGTCCTGCTTGACAGCACCCTTGTGCTTGCATTTAAACCCACCTTTTTTGACTGACGTATGGCTCTAGTAATGAAATGGGGGATCTCTCTGCGGGTTTTTCTGAAGCAGATTCCCCCAGTTAGGGCTGCAGTAAAAGGATTTGCATGTTTGAATGTGCAGGCTGGTCAGCTGCATGTCTACTTGTGTGAATGGCTGCATGTACCTCTTTTGCTCTTCCAAGCTTACAAGGTGAAGGCTACTAAAAATGATGGAGGCCACGTGAATTTGAGGTGGCATTCATGTGACTGCTGTCTTTTGTGTCTTCTTTTGACAAAAAGGTGTAAAAATATGTTTGCATAAATGACAGATACAAAAGGGCATTTATTCCCTCTTGGCAAGGACTGCCAAACTCTGATCTTCATCCACCTCCCGGTTACTTACGGTACACACTGGACAGAATTCCGGTGGTGCATATAAAGCAGAAAGGAACAAAGATAAGAGATAGGATATATTCAATGCCCAGGTAAAAGGGAGAGAGGAGAGAGATGTGACAGAAATCAACTGTTCCATTTTGCAATAACTTTTGTCTTACAGAGGACCAAGGAAAATAAAAGGAGGCCATGAAGGACCACTTACTTATGGTTTTGTACCCAAAATAGTGAGTGAAGCAGAAGAAGAAAAACCACAAAAAAGTATTGGTTTGGATGACATTCTTGAATTATTGAAGAGGTAAGTGGAAAGGAAAAGGTGACCAAACTGCCAAACAAATAAAAACAAGACCACTATGCATTTTTATTTTATTTATTTTTTAATCTCTAGCATGGTATGGCTACATGTCTCTTAGAAGGGACAGCATGCAAGGACACAACTGGGCTGCAGCACGGCCTCAAAGACTTTGCTGAGCTGTGTTTCATATAGTGTCTCAAAAAGGATATGCCTCTGCAGCAAGATGTGCACCCCTTTAAGAAACCCATGGCACACACTCACCTGAGGCACCCTAGAAAAACACAATCCTGTCCTCCACACCCTTCAAAGTTCCTGATGACTTTGTAGAGATTTGGAATGAATTGAAATTTGGGTGAAGACAGGATAGAGCATGCAAGCATCATTTTTGTTTGTCTCTGTTACAGTTCATATAGTTTCCACAACCTCTAGGCATTCTATCAGCATCCCATCAGAAACTGAGTAGTTTTTCCACCTCTACTCAGCACTGGCAAAACCCATCTGCAGCACAGGGTCCAGTTCTGGCCTCATCAGTACAAGGAGGACATGACAATACTGGAGTGAGTCCAACTGAAAGGCCAAGACTGGAGCATCTCTCATATGGGAGGGACTGAGACAGCTCGAGAAGAAAAGGAAGAGCTTATCAATGTGTATAAATACCTGATGAGAGGGAGTAAAGAAGACTTAGGCAGACTCTTAGTGTTGCCCAGTGACAGGACAAGAGGCAGCGTGCACCATCTGAAATATAGGAAATTCCATTTAAATGGAAGAAAAAACCTTTTTTTTTACTTCAAGGGTGATTGAACATCAGAACAGGTTGTCCGGAGAGGTTGTGGAGTCTCCATCCTTGGAGATACTCAAAACCCAACTGGACACAGTCTTGGGTAAACTACTCCACCGACCCTGCTTTGAGCAGAGCGGTTGGACTATGCAATCTGCAGAGGTGCCTTCCCACCTCAACCATTCTGTGACTCTGGGATTTCACTTGCACTCGGTCTGTTCTTATGAATGACTTCTTGCAGCTGTCATTTGATATTACAATGAACGCAGGTTGGAGTGTGCCTCTCAAATTCCACTCTATATTTCTGTGAACCAGAATTTTAATTTATATATTTTAACTATTAAACCACCTACTTTAAAGACACAAAACCAAACATCCAGGACAGCTAGTAAACAGCAACATTTCTAAAGAAGTAATGTTCAGCATTGAAAAATTCTTATTCAAAAATAAAAATATATTTTAAGATGAAATATTGATTTGTTTTTGTGGCAGGGGAAATCAGCTGTAGCACAAGACATCAGGTTCACCAGGTTTCCCATTGTCCTTCCTTTTTTAACTGAAATTACAGGATCTTTAGCGTGTTTCTTTTTTATATGATTTTATGGAGCTTAGAGTAATAGGCCCTGAGCTTGCTTAATGATAACAGGAACTGTAATAAACCAAATAACAGAGTAAAATACAGAAGACAGATTTCATGGTGCCTTAATCTGAGAGGCACTTCTTTTAACCCTTTAGTGAGAGCATAAGATGCTTTTCTGAACACCAGATTAGTTGGTAGGATAATTGCAGTGGTTTTAGCATAAATGTGTACTTTGTTTTGTCTTAATTTCATGCACGTACTACTTCAGTTTGCAGCCTCTGAGGTGAAAAGCACTCCCAAATGGAAGCAAGGGAGGAGAAAAGAGGAAATGAAAGTGAATCAATTATTGCCTCCAGCCTTGAGAAACTCACACACTCGACTTGTATCTGCACATGTGCCGTGGTGGTTTAGCTCTTCTCCGCACACTGAAAATACACGCAGGAGGTGAAAGTAAATTGCCAGAACATACTGAAGGAAGGGTCTAGCCGTCATGGGCATGCCTATAATGGACAATCATATAACCAAAAAGATACATATTTAGAGCATTTGGAGTAACCTCTGGGCAAAACTTCCTTCCCCTGAACTACTGATTTTAAGCAACTCATTAGTGAAGAGTTTAAAAAAAGCTATGAATCATGTTGTATATAGGTTGCTATCATGCAGGTGCCTTTAGAGGAGAGGCTGGCCTTTTGATAGCTTAACTTTTCACTTAAAGAATCACATTTAGCAATGGTGTCAAAAATTAAAAGTGAAAGAGTGATTGATTTTAGAAAAGAGCAATGAAGATATTCGGAGCATGGGGACCATGTTTTCCTAAGAAAGATTTTAGAAGTTGATTATTTGGATATAGAACGAGAGATATCTTGTGAGAAATGTAGCAATGGTCAAAGAGATTCAGTAGGTAGATTCACCATGGAGGGAGCTTTTCCCTCATGGTTTGAGAAAGGTGCAGGAGCCATCCACCAACAGCTCAGAACAGAATTTAATTTACATTGATAAATAGCTTGTGCAGGTACAGAAGGCATTTCTAGAGTAATGAGGTAAAGCTATTAATGGAAAATGTTTTGTGGAAATGTCCTGACAGCAAATAGAAAGCAGACTCACAGGAAAAGCAGAGAAATTCAGCTGCCTGGGAAGTTTATGCTGCAACTGGACAGAGAGCTAGGGATCTGTGATAGAGCACTCTGTTTCAATTAAAGAGATGAGCCAGAAGAGCTTCTAGCCTTTCCCATCTTTGTGTTTTATGAGTACAGGTGTTACAGGCATGCAAAGTAGCATATCTTAATTGTCATCTCCAAATCAGACCAGTTCCACTTGTGTTTTGTTTAGCATACTGTATTTTGATGAAGTTTTCATCTGATTTCCCTTAAGGACAACAGTAGCATTTCCACTCATTCAAGAAGTCAAGCTCTTATGCTATTTCATTTACTATGGGCGTAGAGAATTTAAAGTGTGAATTAAAACAATGGAAAAGCCTTTGTGACATGACACAGGAGAGCAAACCTAGAACTTTGACAGTACAAATAGCTGTTGACTGCCAGAGCTTTACTCATACTCCAGTAAAATTTGCTCTGGGAAGAGAAAGCTGCACAAAGAGCTGCTGGAGCCTAAGAACTTCAAAGAGAATGACATGGAAGTGCAAATCAATAGAGTAACCACATGAAACTTTTCAAGGGTATTTGATGCCTTCACGTGTTCATTTTGAAATGTTACCTCACAAATTCCCCCTAACCCTATCTTTCTCAAACTCTCTAGCTATTTCCTGAAAAAAAATCTAACAGGTCCTAGGGAGTCATTGTTATAACCTTGATATTTTGTCAGAAGACACTTGGAGAACATGAAAAGCTTCATTTGAGCTGATCTTTTTTCAGTACAGTGCTTGCTGTGGAGGAAAGGTACAAAACTTCCATCTTGCGCCTATTGCCGAAGTGACTCCAGTGCAGCCCTGGCGAAGTACTCCTCTACAGGACTCAATGTCTCTGGAGGAGACACAAGGCATGCATGGTCTGTTGCATTATTTTTCTGAAATGTACTCTTTTTCAAGAAATTTGGACCTTGTGTTTATCCATCAGTAACATTCTTGTTAAATTGTTGGAATTTTGGTTTTGCTATTACTTGCTACAGCTGGTACCCTAAAGTAGACATAGAGGTCTTTAGACTGGATGCCAACTAGTGCTTAGCTGTTTTCTAGCTTGTAACTTGTTAAAAGTTGAAAATAGTGTTGTTTTGCACTAGTCAGTAATGATGAGACATAACTTGTTGATGTTGTAATGCTTTTATATAGTTCAGATCTTGGAGCCCTTAGTCAAATAATCTGAAGAAAAATACTGCTACTTTTTATTACTGAATAATTCTTTCCTGTGATATATTAGCTGATACACAGTCATAATACATTTACTTGACAGTTCTGATATGTAAGATACTTTAATAAAAATATCTTTAATCTTTCTGAAATGGCCATATAATCATACTGTGACTTGATTGCTACTTTAAAAGAGCATCATGCAAATGTTACTGCACTCCTGTAAGGCTCCACTGACTTTAATGGACTTTGGATCAGGCCCAGATTTCCTAATGTCAGAGTCTCAGGAAAAGTACTATAATAAGGCTGATCTAATAGTATCTTTTCAACTGATAAAATGCAAGAAAGAAGTTTCCTTTAAATGTTTTTGATAAAATATATTTCACACTGTTGTCATACTGTTGTAAGTAGCAAAAAAGCAACAGTGTTTTAAAGCAGTAACTCTAGAAAAATGGTCTGTATCATTTTAAATGTTTTAAAATGCAATGGGTATATTCCTTTCTAACGTTCAGTACTTGTAAACTAAGGATTCGTGTCTGAAATTCACTTTTATCTTCAGTTGGTCATGTAGAGACACTTGCATTTTTTATGTTCCAAAGCTTTGATAAACCAGACATGGTTGTTTTCTTTAATTAGAACAAACAACAGAAATCTTACTTAAAAATGTTTATTGTAAAAAAGTGGCTAGAAAACAACATAAATTTCACTTCACACTTTCTTCAAGTTATCTATAGATGCTGCTATAGGCAACAATTCACTTTCATTCATAACATATTCAATCATATAAAAATAAAAATATTTACATTATGTCCACATACTTTACAAAATCATCAATAAAAAAGGCACTTGGAGGGGTAATGCTGAAAATATTGCATTTCCTTTGTGCATTTTAAAAAAATAATTGTCAAAGTCCTGTGAACCCCCTCTCTTGCACTTATTCCCGTTTTTTAAAAAGATTAAAGTTTAGAGGAACTATTCCGTATTAAAAGATGGTCAAGCATGCACCAGGAATGTTTGAAGCTACAGTCTTTTTTTTTCTTTTTTTTTTTTAAAAGGCACATGCGGTTAATTTGTGGCTTTCAATTTTTCATACATTCTCTTACATGGGTTTTTTTTCCTCTCTTAATTATGCAGTTTTAAAGCATTTCAGATCATTAATGAAGGCCTCGGCTTCTAATAAAATAAAATAAAAAACACAGCAATGAATAATATTAAACATTTACTAAGGTAAACTCGGAATACTTTTTAAGGCACCTGAGATAAATGGTGTCTAGCAAAATTCACTTGGGTAGTATTTTTATTAAAAGTTCCACTTAAAACACTGTTTCTTTGGTTGAAATGGCTTGGCAGGAATGTATTGTTAACTTTGCAGCCTTTTCTAAGCAAGAAAAGACGACCTACATTTGGTTTCATCTATAAAGCTGATAATGCTTCTTCCTTTAGATCTACTTGAAATGTCATGCATGGTGTCTTTCCCCATATTTCAGAATTCACACTTAAGAATGCGAATGTGTGACTGAACAGGAACTACTTAAAGCTCATTTCTACTGACATTCTAAGTTCTTCCACTATTTTGTTTGTTTGCTTGTTTGGTGGTGTTTTGGTTTTTTTGGCTGAAAAGTAGACAAGAAAACGCCTTTGGATTTCCACTTATCATTTGGAACAGGAGTGGAGAAATGCATCGAGTCCAGGTAAACATTGACTGCATGACTCAGTGTGCTACACAGCAGCCAGATTCCTCATGTTTGTGCAGAAGAGACATTCTGGAGAAAGTTTTGGAGCAATTTTTGCACTGGTATTTCTTCACATCTGAGTGGGTCTGCAGATGAGCCCTCAGATTGGATCTGTCTGCAAAAGCCCTGTTGCAGTGAGGACAGGAAAACGGCTTCTCTCCTAAAAAGGAAACATCAAGCAAAAAGAGGATAAAGCTTTAAAAGAGAAGTACATGTTTAGGACAGGTAAAACCTGCTTTTATCCTAAGAAACAAACAGAAAGGATTTGTTATAATAAAGAATGTGTAATAAAGGGTTAATCAGGCCACAGATACCACAGCTTTCAGCACTGCTGACTGTAGTTGCAGAACTCAGTCTTTTCGGAATATGCTGCTAAGTGCAGTCTCTGAAGACAAGCTGCTGACACCTTCTGCATCTACAGGTGCAGACAGCACTTTTAGGTTGGGCTCGTCCCAGCATTTTCAAATATTTTCACAGACCTTTTTCTGCTTAGTGCTGTGTGAATTACTGGGGACAAGGGCTTTGACTGGAAAGCAGCAAACAGCTGTACAGACATTACATTTTACCCAGCGTTATACTCAAACTCCAGTCTTCGCCTCAACAGAACAAAAGAACAAGAACACTTTGGTGATGATGTGTTTCTAGTTCTTAAGAACTTGAGATAGCGCATGGAACTTGAGATAGCGCATGCAAAACTTGCCGGCTGCTTAAGGAGTCAGAAAGCAGCCCCTCATGCATTGCCTTTCTGTTTTTGCTGCTTGATTTCAGAGTCAGCTGGAGCCTTCTCAAAGTTAACAATTTCCAAAGCCTGAAAGTTAACATAAAATCCTTAAAGCAAAACCTTCAGCTAGTGGAAATGGGCTAAACCATCCTATAATTATCAAGGGAGCAATGCTGATTTATGCCAGTATCTGGCCCACAGTTATGAGACCATGCTACACTCCCCTCCCACCCACTCCCCAAGAGGGAGAATTTAGCCTTTTAATGATACATTTGAAATTCTGCAGATGCATTTCAAGGTTAGTAAAGAGACACTGCTGGTTTTTCCACCTGTGGAAAAAAATAGCAAAAAGGCATCCTGATGTTATAGCAACAAGAAACTGCAATTGCAATGGTTGTTCTTACCAGTGTGAGTTCTAATGTGTCCTTGGAGTAGCCAGGGTCTAGAGAAAGCCTTGCCACAGATCTTGCAGACACAAGGTAGTGTGTGGGTCCTGATGTGCATCTTAAGTGCTCCCAGGCTGACATACTCCTTGTCACAGTACTTGCAGCTGAACGATTTCCTAGACTGGGCATCACAGTGCAGCTGCTTATGTTTGGCCAACCCGGAGAAAGTTGAATAGGTCTTGTTGCATAAACTGCACTGAAACTTTTCAGCTTCGATTGCATGGGGGTCTGAAAGCTTGGACTGGATTCTCTCTTCTTCATCGCTAATGGGACTTTCTGAACCACTGTGGTCTTTGGAGGAGGTGTCAGAAGGTGGAGGTGGGCTGACTCTTCCCAAAGATGAGGGGTATCCAGAAAGCGGAGAGAGGTCGTTGGGTAATGGAGACGGTAGCAGCCCGGTTGTAGTCCACACAGTAATGGGATTGTAAGCTACTGAGCTCAGGATCTCTGGCTGTGGTATGATAGGGACTGGATAGCTTTCATACAGGTATGGGGATATAATCACTAGAGAAAGAAGAAAATTTTAAGGTAAGAGAACCAAAAAGTATTTCAAAAGGCAGCAAAATTAACATCTGGGGGATTAAAAGGTGCATAACTTAAACACTTGGTACAGTCATCTGAACGTAAGGAGGATTAAGGCAATACTAGTTCACACATATATTCCGATGGGTAGAGACAGTGCCCTTGAACGGGCAAGTTACAGTTCGAGAGTCTCTTCAAGGCAGCATGCTGTTTCTAAACCTATGCAGCCCGATACAATGAAGCAGTGAAACTTCCCCAAGGATTTGTATAAAAGTTTCAATTCCACCACCAGCAGATACGGAACAGGAAAACTCCAAATCCTCTCTAAGTAACTTGAGTTCAAGTGGATGAGCAAACTTTTATGATTCATTCTGGGCAGCAGTGACATATTTCTCAAAACTCCCTCCTTGTAAGCAAAAGAAAAAAGAGCTAGCCATGAACTAAGCCGTTCCCTCAAGCCTGAAAAGCAATCCCACCCCTCCTCATTACTGCCACGCAATGACCGCAACCTCAGAAGCAACGCAGTGGCGTTAGATTTCGTTTTCTTACCTGTATGAGTGTCCAGCTCGCTGTAATTCGGCTTCTTGGATGAATTGAAATGTTTCTTGACCAGGAAGGAGCGTGGCATTTTGGATGCAGGCTTTGCCCTTCTTCCAGGCTCTCCTCACGGGTCGGCGTAACGGTCCCCGGCGGGTGTGCAGCACACGCACACGCACACGCACAATCACTGCGAGTGCATCGGTCCCTATCGCGTTGCCTGCCCCGCGCAGTCCATCCACTGTGGTCGTGTAGTGGCAGTGCAGAGGCGCCTAGAAAAGTGCTGTAAATACCCACTAGTCAGGTGCAGGGGGGAAGGGTTTTCCGCTCCTCCAATCACTTCGGGATGTTCTCAAGCACTTTTCCAAACAGGCTGTTTTTCTGGGAGGGCTCTCTGGCTGCTGGCAGGAGGGATCCAATCCCTGCTCGGAGGGTTTGGTTCAGGTTTCAGCTCCTCCCGCTGGAGACAGCTGTGAACGGAGGAGCAAGCCGTGGGCAGAGCACGTTACCCTGCTACAAAGTGGGTGTACGTTGCTCTGTAGAATTTCGGTCTAGAAAAATGTGTTGCTCAAAGTGCTTTGAAAAAAAGGTCAGTTTACCAATTCAGCTGAATTCTTTTTTTCTTTCTGACAGAGACCTGGATAAGTCATAGTCACTGAAGCTTCTTTTTTTTTTTTTTTTCTTTTTTTTTTTCTTTTCTTTCTTTTTTTAAAGTGAGTCTGGTTTCCAGATGTTTGATATAAGAATTGCAATGGAACAAACTGTTCGTTAAGGGCAGAAGGAGGGTGGGGGGCATTACAAGATAACAGGTTAGCCAGCAGACCTAATGGGAGCCTTTGAACTGACTGTGTGCCTGCTCCATTTGGGAACTGCCTTTGAATAGTTGCGTTTAGGGAAGGCTGGAGACGAGCAGCCTGCCTCCTGAACCTGCGCCCTTCCAGGCAGAAGGGCCAGGGAGATACTGCAAGTGACTTCAAGGAGAGGCAGAAGCCCTGGAAAAGATGACATTCAGAGCAGGGTGATAACTTTTATGTAATATGCATACTGCTTCAGACTGTTCAAATGAAGAATACTTTCTTTTTTACTTTAAAAATCTGCAGAATGCAAAACCTCTACCTTTCCTTCCTTGGGAGTAGTTATGTCACTCTTTTGCCTATCCTCTTAGAGCACTGCCAAGGAAATTTTCCTAATTATCCAAAGCAGTTAAAAGATGCACAGATAAGCACCCACCCTCCCCCTTCCCCATATTATAGACTGGGTAATTTAAATGTCTCTTAACGTCCCTCTCCATTAGTAAACTTAGGACCTCTTGATTTCCTATGAAGGTATAATCTGTATTATGTGTTTCATTTAGGATAAAAGGCTCTTAAATGTGCCACAGAATTTTCTGGTTATCTAGATTGATTTAGACTAGATGTTTAGTCACAGATAGGGTTTTTTAATTTTAAAATATTTGCATTTTGAAAAGATGGACAGCTGAACGCTGGTAAATTTCTAACACAAATTACTCTCTGATTGACTCTTGGTCTGCCCTCCCCATCCCCTCCCCCCCCCCCCGTGTATGAACTACACCTGCCTGGGCACATACCGGTATGCCGTGCCGGTGTGCTGCTAGGGCTCTGTCCTGTCAGGAGGAGGCGCAGAGGGGTGTTTGACAGAGACCACCCCAGCCCTTTTTTGCAGCAGGTGTTGGAAGAAAAAACAAAAAAATCCCTCTGGTTCTGTTAAGACATGTAAGAGTAAAGTGCTTTGTCAAGCTGCGTGACTTCTTAATCTCGGGGATGCCAAAACAAGTGCAGAGAAAGTTAGCCGTTTTCAAGAACTGATCAAAAAGATTCAGCTGTTCAGCATCTAACCCTGGTGACTGTCAGTGGAAGGTGTCACATGGATTTCTAAGCTGCAGGGAACACGCCCAGGCTACAGGATGAATGGGAAGGTGGCAAGGAAAGGGACTTCCCAAGTACCTGCTTCGCAGCTGGAGTGGAGGAACAGATGCAGCTCTTCCCAGAAGGGAGAGCAGTGCTTGCAGAGACAGAAGCCGTTGTTTTCCTGAACTCCACAGAAATGAAGAAATCCACAAAGCATTTTTAAAAGGTTGCATATGTGGTCCTGCTCCCCTCTCAGCCCTGTTCCATCTGAGAGTCCCCATCCCCTGTCAACTCTTGGAAAGCATTGCATTTTAGGATGTGAAGCACTAGTCGGTATCTAAACCATTGCTACGTGAGCTGTGATCCAGACCTTGAGCTGGTTTAAGTCTGTGTGTTGAAATGAAAGGAGCCATGCAGATTTTCACCGTTTTGGGATCTGTTCTTTTGTATGTTTGTTAAAAGTAAAGGGTCTGATTCACCGGTGAGGTACTCCCTCTCCGGGCATTTTCACCAGCATAACACTGGAGTGATGCAGTTTAAATTAATTGCTCTTATATAAATCACAGGAGCGTAAGCACTTAGCCCACTGGCTGAGCTGATTGAAGGATGCTAGGAATTGGGTAAAAGGCATGTCATTACATGGTCCTGAAAGGATATTAGCAGCACATACTACCTGAGTGAGGTCTGCTGTCAAAAAAAGGGAGAGTCTGCGTGAGGAGTGGGTGAGTCAGAGTAAACAGGTGTTCTGGGTGTTTACGGCAAATGTGGATGAGAGGGCATTCAGAGACTTGCAGCATCCATCCCCCTGCAAAAAAGGCAACACAAAGGTCGAATGCAGAAGACAGGACGTTTCCCCTCCTTGGGGGAGGCAGGGAGGCGCGGGGGTTGCGCAGGGCGGCAGATAGCTCTGACGGTCACGTTTCCCGCGGGCAAAGCCTTGCACCCACCTCTGAAAAATCAAGCCTAGAGCTTCCCTCTCACATTTTACAAGTTGTTGGTCTTTTAGGGATTCTTTATGTTTTTACTTTGAAAGCTCGTGTAAAGCTGTCTTGTTAATGCCACTGTGCTGCTAATTGCTGCTCTGCAAAGTGGGTAGGAAATGATCTGAGCAATTCTGTTGCTTGAAACCTTGACATGTGCTTTGCACCAACTAAATGATTAGGACCAAAGTTTCAGCCACGCAGTAGTAATGTCTTTTTTTTTTTTTATTTTCTTTTTTTTCTTTTTTTTTTTTTTTTTGTATCAGGCCACTTGTTCATGTGCCTAACTAACAACCTGTGAGCCTCACTTTAGTCTCCCTGTTTCTGACGGCTCGACCAAATCTCTTTCCTTGTCAGGCTTTCTGAGAAGGACAGCAACTTTTCTTACTCAGCTTTCTGGAAATGGAAGGGTGCCAGAACTCTGTTTGTTATGAAAGAGGGAAGAAGGACCCCAGCTAAGCCATCATCAGCTTAGTTCTTCTCATGACAGCATTTATGACCTTACCAAGCACCAATTACTAGCAAGATCATGGATCAGAAAATGTTAAATATCTGGATAAACCACAGCAGAATCAAGAAAAATAGTTTCAGAATATTACATGGGTTATGCTGGATCACTGTACCCAGAGCACAATATATTTCTCAGGCAGCACTGTTAAGCACTTTTTGCCTAGACCTGCCATGGAGCCCACAGAAGGCAGCACAGTGAGGTTCAGAGGAAGCCCCAGGGGGCACTGAGCCCAGCAGAGCATAACAAAAATAGCTCTGGAAGTTTATTGATGCAGGTGACAACTTCATCCCGGAAGGGGTAAAAGCGCAAGTAACTCACAGTGTAGCTCTTGCAGTTCATAAGCCTCCCACATTTCAAAGGAATGTGTGAAATGGTTAATACAAGAAAAAAAAAAATTGACCAGTTTTCAATAGCCAGTTGAATACAGAACGTATCAACTCAGCCTCGGTGTTACCGTGTGCTTTTATATTTCCCCCGCAGTGCCAGCTGGTATACCCTGGGAAAGTAAAGAAGTGGTGTAACTTTCGGAAGTAGGAAAGGTTTAGTAGAGATAGAAGGTGAGGAATACCTCAACTGTGATTAAGTTGGATGTCAGAGAGAAATAAGCCCCAAATTATCAGAGGGAAACAATTAGAGAATGGTATTCCTTCCCATTTCCCCAATATATATGCCTTAAGAAATTTTTTGAAACACTTTTTTAGGATACCTTTTCTTTCATGTTTTGCTCATCCTTCCAAATGCTGACCTGAACTATCAGCAGAAATGGCAGCAAATTTAAAGAAGGGCCGTTATGAAATCATGTCAAGCTCCAGTCTTGTAGGCTTAAAGTTCAATAAGTCAGAATAAAATCTGTGCATCTTGGAAAGTTTTTCCAGTTTAAGTAAAAAATCTCCAAATTTTGAAGGTTTTGCACCAGTAAATATAGCTACTCTGAAATCAGTAACTTTAAGTCAGAGTTATCAAATACAGTTCTGTAATAGGATCTAAACTTCTGAGATTCAGAAAGATTATAAAGGGGGTTTGCTTTTAGGGCATGTTATACAACTAAGTGTTCCTCCATGTTTTGGTTAATTCAGGTTTGCAGTTCCAGTTTAAGCCTATTTGAGAGATGATGGTGATTGAACATCATGAAAGTCTGATTTCAGTCTGAACTTTCCAATAAGTCAAGGAGCTTTGAAGTGGGTGTCTAAGAGGTCTAAGCCCACCTTTCATTTTGAGATATATATATATAAAACAATGTCCATGGCAAAGAAACTGGCATTTATTAATAAGATGCAGAATGGTTCCTTTTGGATCAAGTAGTTCAAACAAGACCGGCTTCTGTGTGCTCTCTCCTTCACACCTGTGTATCTTCACCGACTTAAGAGGGTTCAATTTGGAGTCAACGCAGCCCGTGATGAAGGAACCTGGTCATAGTTCAATTTTCCTACATTGTTTCTACATGAAGATATTTTAACAATGGGCCAAATTCCCCTGTCATTCCCATCTGTAGTATCTCCATTGGCTACAGCTGAGCTATTTCAGATTTACTCAAGCAGAACAGGGAGGTGATTCCAGCCCAATAAATATAACTCTGTCTCATGCCCGTAGTGCTGTGACAAGTCTTCATTAAACAAAAGCGTGTTACATCCCAGCTAGAGCTATTACACCCTGGAAATCAACGCTTTCTGCACCGCATTAACGTTTTCCTCGTCTCCCCGTATGCCGCCGGCATGATTCACAGGAGGAGCGGAAGGTTTGGAAACGCTGACCCGGGGATGCGGGGAGGGAAGCGAGGGCTTGCAGAAGCAGCCGTACGTGGTCCGAGCGAGCCATCTGCTGGGCGACGCCGCCGCCGCCGGGGCCGGGGCCGGGACCGGGACCGGGGCCGCCGCCGCCGCCCGCTCCCCCTCTCCCCGCCAGCCGCCCCGCCGTGCGGCCGGGCCGCCAACTGGGGGTGCTGCGGTCCTCCCCCGTCCTCCGGGGGCAGGCAGCCACCGCCGCCCTGCTGGTGGGGGGGGGGGGGGGCGACCGGTGAGGGGTGGGGGGGTGGCTAGCAACGGCCACCAAATGGCTAAATCACTTCCCCAGTTTTGGAACGTGGCTGAGATCCGTGGGGTTTTTCGCCGTTTGTGGCTGTCGGCTACAGCAAAGGGAGGCGTGAAGGCGTCATTCGAGGCGTCCTGCCCTGCGGAACGCCCGTCTCCGCGCGTGTCTGTGTGAGACAGGGATGTACGCTTATTTGTCATGTGTCGTACACACGTATTTACGATCTATCTCTGTATCAATGTATCCTTATGGTTGCACATATTCTGACGTATGCTTGTGACTGTATTTCAAACGCTGACAGTTCACGTGACAAATATTTATGGGAGAGAAAGTGTCATTATCCCTATTTTATAAATTAGTGACTGAAGCGTGAAGAGATTAAGACTGAAATTTTCAAAACCTTAGTTCTTAAGTGTATTTTTAATTAAGTCTTGGGGTGCCCTTCTCTCCAACAGCCTATAGTCCTATCTCCAAATGCTGCACAAGCTGTTGTATCATTTCCTATGTAGCAATTGTTATTGTATTTATTTACAGAGTTTTCTACAATAAAGGATCACACAGTGTATAATTTTCATTATTAAAGTATAATTTATTTTGACATGACCTTTATTGACAGCCTGCTGTAGTTTCATAGTTTTTCACCTTTCATAGATTTTTAAAAATACAGTAAAAGGTAGTTTGATACCTTTTAAAAATTATCTGCTTGTCCCTTTACTCTAGTTGGGGGACTAGAGTACTTGGATTTGGCCATCTATGTTTTGCCTAGGTTTTACTTCTGATGTTCTCATATCAAACACTTCACACAATGGTTGAAGCAATTTTTCCACTCTGCAGAAGCCCATGGTCCACTTTCGAGCATGCCCTACCTTGCCAAATGTACCTTCAGATTCCCCATCACCATGGTTTTTGACTATGTGTCCTTGAGGTAGTGACCGCCTGCCAGAAATTGCAAATGTAAACCCCATCATCATACACTCTTTGATATTAGATTGAACTGGTTACTCTTTGATACTAGTTAGAACTGGTTAATATCAACAACTTCCTAACTTTGGACTAGGTTTATATATCTATATGACACCTCCTCTTCTTGCCCGCTTTTCCTACACACCTACATAACCAGCTACCTTACGCTTTTTCTGATTTTTTCCTTTAAAAGTGCAGACAGTTGTTTGTTGGCCGGTAGGCAGAGCTTCTTCACTCCCCTCCCCTTCGGGTGCATTGGGTGCAGGAAGAGGCAGCAGCCTGTGGCATTCGGTTTTCACACTGCAGCCAGCCCTGGAGTACAGTGTTGCTGCCTGGCAGCCACAGCTGCGTCCGGGGTTCTGTCGAGCAGCGCTAAGCGTGTGGGGCAGTGTGCTGCATGCTGGGCGACAGCAGAGACCTTCCTCTGCTGCTGATGAACTCAGTAATCAGTAGTCACAAATATATGTGGCATATCTGCCACAAAATGTAACTTTCTTGGGCAATTATCTTAAATTAGTGGATCAGTGAGTGTCTTTTTTGTTTATTTATCAATTACATATCTATTTGTTCAAAGGATTCAAACTCATGAGTTCTTTTCTACATCTGTCCAGCTCCTAGCATCTCAGTGGCGTGGACTGTAGTTGCGCTGCAGTTGCACTGGTAACAGCTGGGACACTTAGCTTTGTGGTCCAAAATGAACAGATGTCACTCTGTAGAGTTAGTATCTCTATTTCAGTATAAATTCATCATTTTGCTGTGGTAACAGAAGGTGAGAGCTGCTGGGTTTACTTCAGTGCTACTCTTCTGTTTCATCCTGAGGCCTAAGGACCTTCTGTAACCCCTGCTGCTCAAAACGATAGTAGTGCTACAAGGCTGGTTCACCACCTCTATTGCCTATTCTTCATTCCCTCATTTAACATTATGTTTTACTTGCACACTGGATCCCAGGCGAATGCTATGCTTGGCTGTTCTTTTAATTTCTTGCATTGACTTCAAATTGGTCTTTCCATTTCTTCAGGTCTGTTTGGAAGTCCCCAGGACCACAAAGATGTCTGGTAGTGAAGATCTCTCTTGTCCTGAGCTCCAGCTCCTTTCTCAGTACTCAGACTAGTACTATGCTTCTGGCTCTGTTAAGCTTGATAAAGACATCCTGTGCTATCTTCTGCTATTGCCTTAGACAATAACCATTGCCAGCTGCAGGCCTGATGTCTGAAAGTCCTGTTTTGTCTTTATCTGTTATCGCTGGAATAGCTTTGAGGCCAGGCTGATGTCTGGAGCCTTTTTTTTTCCTTCTGTGGTACCTGGCAAAAGGCATAGTGCAGATTGTCAGGGGCTGGGTGAATCAGCATGCCAGAACCTATTTTTGACATTGCAACCAGAGCCCTTTTTTAGACCCAGACAAGTCAAGCAGTATATCTTCAGGATTACCGCATAGTGACTCCTTTGCAGGGCTCCAGTCCCTGACGGGAGGTTTCCCAAACATCCAAGACATTCTTGAGGGTTTTTCACCACCGTAAAAATGCTAAAGGCTGCAAAAATGAAAAGGCACAGCTGCCAACTCTGGTTTCTGTGAGTGTGAGGTTGTCTGGGCTTTCTGCTCTCCCCAATTCCTTCCTCAGCAGCTTCACTGTGCCTCAGGGATGTCTGCACTTCGAGTTTCTTACTAGCTCTTGTGATAGCCTTCAGCTGACTACAGCATGTGCTGGGGGAGTTCTTCTTCTTACAGTATGTCTCTGTTAGGCTGCTAGAGAGAGCACAGAGTGACTATTATCCTTTCCTTTCATGGTGGGGAAAAACAGACATTGTATTTCAACCAAACTGCTGGCTTGCTTTAGTAATGTTCTCCAGGAATGGTACTACCTTTGCATCAACAACTGTATATTTCAGGTGATAGTAGCTTTGGTTCTTTTCTTTTTTTTTTTTTAATTTCTATGTTAACAGCCCATGTCCGCATGCTGTCTTCAAAACTGGTTTACTGCATATTGCCAGCACTTGGCCACACTTCTTCCCCCTCATGTTGTGCTGCCTCTCGGTACAGGTGGGAGTGAGCTGCAGCTGTTTCTGCACATTGGCTAGATCTGGATCCGTCATTGACCCCAAAGTCCAATTATAGCTATGATAGTATGGCTAATTTTTGAATCAGCTGAGGTTTTGCTGGTCTGTCTCCTTAACTTTCTTTTCCATGGCCATGAATGTTTCCTCTGCAATAGTGGCTGCCATTGCTCATGTACTTTTCCTGTTCTTCCTGTTTAGAGACACTACACAGGCTTAGTGTTTCCTTCAGTAATGGTCTCTGCAAGGTGGTATGAAGTATACCACGAATGACTGTCCCTAGGGAGATAATTTGTGCCTCCACTGCTACATGAAGGTGCCAGCAATGTCAATTTTGTGGTGCAAGTATCTCATTTTGCTTCCTTTTTGGGGATAAAAAAGCAGTGTTTCTCTACAGTCTTGTTCTGTTTAATGCTGCTTGTTCTGCCACAGAGCTGCTACCCGGTAGTGTGGCCTCACTAGCATCTCACCAGCCTTCCCCACAGTGGCTGCTGAGGATTTACCCTCATTCCTTCACCTCTGCTCAGATTGCATTTTGGCTCCCTGTGTGTCTGTGCTTGTGGGTAGCGTCTATCAAGAAGCCTGGCTTCATGCTGAACTGCCTTTTCATCTAGTTCTTGCTTGTGCATTAGTTCTTAGTGAATTGCATCTTTTAGCTTCACTGCTATGAGAGAGAGAGAGAGAGAGAGAGAGAGCTTTCCTGGACTGACCACTGCCACCAGAGTTTATGGATAATTT
The DNA here is from genome assembly GCF_964188355.1 of Buteo buteo. Lineage (NCBI taxonomy): Eukaryota > Metazoa > Chordata > Aves > Accipitriformes > Accipitridae > Buteo > Buteo buteo. The sequence continues at coordinate 33,144,678 of NC_134173.1, forward strand.
GCTGGATAATAACACTGAGAAGGCTGCGTCACCACAGATAAATCGTGTATGTGCAGATATGGATATGCATGTTACTACATGTAAGAGGTTAGAGACTGCTTTGAGGCTCAGCATCACAGCTGACTCATGTCTTCATTCATAAACCGATCTTTTTTTCGCTAAACCAGGGTGGCTACAGCTAAACTGCCTATTAGAAACAGTCTTGTAAAATGCTGAATGATGCCTAGGCCTTAGCTGGGAGTATGCTAATGCATACGGTCCAAAGCCATGCTAGGAAAACATCAAAAATGAAGCAGTTTAGATGTTTGTAATCCTGTGCCTTGACTCTGTTTCATCTGCTAATCCAGACATAGCTCATATTCCTGAAATCAGGCTGATTCTTCACTGAAGGAAATATTTGCCAAGATACTGGATGCTAATACTAAAACAGGACAGATCTTCTCTCTAGTGCCTCCTCTACACCCTTCTTTATAACAGCTCTTTTCTTCCTAACAAGTTATACGCATTGTACTGTGTATTATGTCCTGACATGTATCTGCTCAGGGGAAAAAAGAAGAAAAAATTGATGTATTTTACTCAAATTATGCTATAATTTTATTACTTGTAATTTCAAAACTTCTAAATAAGTCAGTGAATTTCTAAAATTCAGGTCACTGAATTTTTCATTGTTATCCCTGCTCTTCAAAACTTCATGTCTGCTTAATTTACTCATTATGAAGCATCTATCTCAGTTTATTTTTTATCAGTTTGGTGCTAGCCTCTTATTCATTGCTATCCTCCTATCCTCTTATCCACACAGCTATTGAAAAAGCTCTAGGTACTTAGTAAATGACTTCAAGAAGTTTTAGATATTCATGATATCTGGGAAACAACTGCCATTGATCCCAAATATCTCACTGTTCCTCATGGCAGACATGATAGAGGCAGGTGATAAGATGAAAAAGCTGAGTCTCATATTATAAGCATCATCAGGAAGAAGAATGCGCAACCCATATGACCAGCTGACATCTTTTGAAGTGGAAGTAACAAAGACTTGCAAAAGGACGCAGCCTGTTGCAAAATCACAACTAACAAGCATTCTGTTGCTGGTCTTATTTCAGTAAAGAAAACAAAAATTTTGTGGGGACACTATATATGTGATAACCTGTATTGCAAGTGGAGAGATATTTGAACCTTGGAAGAGTCACGTCCTTAAAACTCTAAAGATTACCTTACATCCTTTTCACTCAAGATAGAGCAGGAGTCCAAATGGCAGGATTTCAAGATGAAAGGTAACTCTATGGTTAAGGCTTCATTCACTTCATCCTGAGAAACATGTTTCATGTTTCTTCATCCTAAGGAAGAAGTCCCAGTTCTGCAGCAGCTTACTACTGTTTGTGTTTCAGCTGCTGTTTCTCATTTCTAAAACGGGGATTACAGCATTTTCCTATCTTCTAAGAAGTTCTCAGGACTACTGCTTTAAAGCACAGGCAATATTAATGAGGGGATTAGTAGTGCCTTGGAGTGGATTGAAGTCTAGAAGAAAATTCAGAGCCAGAAGAGGCCAATGACAAGGGAATGGAGGGAGGAGGAGGAGGCAGACCCAGCTGGAGTGTGCGCCCTGAAATTCCTTCAAGGCTGCATCATTTCCCACCCCAGAAGCAAAAGGTGGTGCCACGTTACTGTGAGCTTGTCCTTCCTTCTCAGTTCTGTCCCTGTACCTTTTGTGCACGTGTCCTTACCATTTTGCAGAGTAAATCTCTGAGGTACCATTTTGAGAGATTGTGTGCTGGACAAAAAAATCTCAAGCTGGAGCTGAGGCTTTTCGTTTCTCTGCCTCCTGGTGAAGCAGAGATATGAATGAATTGCTCCTATCATGTGCTATTGCATAATTCATGAGTTGAAATAACTATGAAATGCTTTGCTGAAATTTTAAAGATCAGCAGAGAAAATGTGCATTGCAAAATCCATTTAGAGCACTAACAAACACAGAATGTAGAAAAAAGAGGCCTTGAAGGCCTTTAAGAAGATTGTTTTTCACTTTTTTTTTCCTTTATTGCAGTTTTGTTTCCTCATTAATTACTCTTAATAAATGAGTCAATATTTGTGTGGGTGATAACACCGGCTATACTAGCTGCTAGAAGTTGCTCATTTCAGGCAATTGCTTATTTTGAAATTGCCTAATCCCCAGTTTATTTATCCCCACACAGAGTAGATTGCTTTGACGTGCAGTTCAAGCTTTTCCAGTGGCTTGAGCAGGCTGCAGAGGCTGCTTCTCGAGGGCATGAAAGGTAACTTTACCTTAAGTTTAACTTGATCTGTGCCCCCGTCAACAGTGACTGCCAAATTACCTACATTCCACGCAGTAGTTTTTCTCACTCGATTGCTTTTTCCTTATAGAATGAAATAAGGTACCCAAAACCAACCTTGAGGTCTAAGGCAGTGTAAAAAAACCCTAACAAAATGAGCTAATACTGAAACAGCTTTAAAACCTACTGAACATCAGAATGGTTATAGCATGTAAAAGCAAATATCTGCTGTTATATGCAGCTCCCAGATACCACATGGGTTTGATGTACAGATCAGATACTGCTTTACAGTTTATTGTTTGTGGACTGCTTAGTTGCCTTTTTGTTGGGGATTCTTTGTGAAATGTATAAAGATAAGACAGTTTCATGTAGGAGAATCAGATAAAAAGAGAGAAGCATACCCAAGAGAAGAAAGAATGAGCAAACCAAATAAATGTCAGGTATTGATCTCTCAGATCATGCAAAACCTTTGAAAAATATGGAGTCTCTTTCAGATGGCAGAGAAGTCCTTTCAATTCTACTTTACTGACCTCTAAGTGCCAGCAGAGTGCTGTGGTAGCTGACAGGACTATTTGCCTCTTGAATTGCTTTAGGAGCAGTGTTTCAATTCCTTCAGATTCTCCCTGAACATCACACTTCTTCAAAAATTCCTTTTTATTCAAGTGTCTTTGATAAGAATTCTCCATAGCTTCTCTACCCTAAACGGTCATACACCTTTTTAATGCATTTCCTTGGTTTTTCACATTTTTTCTTCCAGGAACGGTTACAAATTCTTGTGTATGAAAAAGAGGACAAATAAATGTGCAGCACTGTGTAAATTACTAAAACCTGTCTTAACAACTTAGGTGACCTTCCTTTGCCAGAGAAGCCAGGTATATCTGCAATGTGATGGGAGAAGGATGCAGCAGGACAGCTTGGGGCTATTTTGCATATGCCTGGCAATAGTGTTGAACATGTGCAGTAAATGACTAAATCTGGCATTTCTGAGAAGGATGGTGCATTACCGTGCCAGTACAGCCCAGCTGATCTGCACGTGCACTGCAGAAATATCTAGGACTGGCAGATGTATTGTGCAATTTGTCCTTCACCAGCCTGGAGGTCACCGATAAATGTAGAGTCCTCACATTTCATCCAGACAAAGCTTCCTTTTGAGAAAAGAGGCTGTATCTGAGAGTAGCCCATGACATCTGGTAGGCAGGGCTGGGAAGTCAGCTACTTCCATTTTGGTGATGGAGTACTGAGGCACAGGGGAGCTAAAAAAACCACACTCAAAGCCATCAAAAAAACCTGTGCAGGAGTGGAGCAGGTCTATTGAAAACCAGACTAATTATGGAACAATCTTTCCTTTTCTCAGCATTACTTTTAAGCCATCACGGAAAGAAGGAGATTCCATCAGCAGGCCTTTGGTCTGTGAGCAAGGGGAAAGTCCCCAAGTACAAAGACAGCTGAGATGGGCGGTGACTGAATAGCACATTTTGCCGTGAACCACATAATCAAGTTATTTCTCCAGTTACATGTGGTGTCAGCTGATGTTATACTTCATGTCTTGTTAAAATCTAGAGAAGTAAGCTACCTGAAGAATTTGAGTAACATTTGAGAAGACATAATAACACAAAAGATCAAGGGGATTCACTGTTAAGTACTGTCAGGGATGTTAACAAAATTACCAGTGAAGAAGAAAAAATGAATCAATGATGAATAATCATGTACTATATCAGGTAAGTCAAGCCATTGTCTCTGCAGTAATTAACTGTTCCAATGATATGGGCTGGCAATGTAATGAGGAAGCAGCAGTGAACACGCACTAATTACATTTGCTTTCAAATTCAACAGAAGCTGAACAGCTGTTTGGTGCAGTAGGTAAATTAAGTGCACTAGTCAGATCCAATTTTGAAGTGAATCCTTGATGTCACTCAATGATTAATGTGTAGGCTGAATGTTTAAGGGCATGATTCAGCTAAAAAATACTGCCACTCAGTGTCTTATTACCTCTTGCTGCCTCGATCACACCTTCCTTCTACAAAAACCCATTTGGGGGTGGGTGTGTGGAGGGAGTAAGGAAGAAGTAGCTGAGGAAAGTGGCTTCTGTTGTTCTTCTTCCAGGATTTTCTTGTCAGATACTCATTTGTGGGGAGCGGGAGGAGAGAACAGGATTTGTCCTCTCCTCCTGAGAAAACAGCTGCGGGGACAGTTTGTAAGGCTTGCAGTTATAGCCTGTACCTGGAGCCTACTGGATTGGAGGTAAACTAGGGCACTCGTCAGAGGAAAGAGCTGTCCCAGTTCATCGGATCACCTTAGAAGGCATTTTAAGCAGGAAAGGAAAATTTTAACTATATTATGTTAACACATGAACTCCTTGGGGATTGACTGAGTGGCTCCACAGCCTACACCATTGCATCTTCTTAGCTTTTCTATTACACAGCCAGCCCCTATACTGAGGACTGGGGCCCTGGGCTAGAGTAATAAATTGTAATATACAAACTTTTCTTGCTGCGTGTCATGGTTTAACCCCAGACAGCAACTAAGCACGATGCAGCTGCTCTGTCACTCCCCACCTCAGCTAGACAGGGGAGAGAACAAAAGGTTTGTGGGTTGAGATAAAGGAGAGATCACTCAACCAATTGCCATCTCCGGCAAAACAGACTCGACTTGGAGAAAATTAATTTATTGCCAATCAAATCACAGTAGGGTAATGAAAAATAAAACCAAATCTTAGAACATCTTCCCTCCACCCCTGCCTTCTTCCCAGGCACAGCTTCACTCCCAAATTCTCCACCTACCCGCCCCCCAGCAGTGCAGGGGGACAGGGAATGGGGGTTGGGGTCAGTTCACCACAAGTTGTCCCTGCCTCTCCTTCCTCCTGAGGGGCAGGACTCCTCACACTCTTCCCCTGCTCCAGTGTGGGGTCCGTCCCATGGGAGACAGTCCTCCACGAACTTCTCCAACTTGGGTCCTTCCCACGGGCTGCAGTCCTTCATGAACTGCTCCAGCGTGGGTCCCTTCCATGGGGTGCAGTCCTTCAGGCACAGACTGCTCCAGCGTGGGTCCCCCATGGGGTCACAAGTCCTGCCAGAAAACCTGCTCCAGCGTGGGCTCCTCTCTCCATGGGTCTGCAGGTCCTGCCAGGAGCCTGCTCCAGCACGGGCTTCCCACAGGGTCACAGCCTCCCTTGGGCACCCACCTGCTCTGGCGTGGGGTCCTCCCCGGGCTGCAGGTGGAGATCTGCTCCACCGTGGACCTCCATGGGCTGCAGGGGGACAGCCTGCCTCACCATGGTCTTCCCCACGGGCTGCAGGGGAATCTCTGCTCCGGCGCCTGGAGCATCTCCTCCCCCTCCTTCACTGACCTTGGGGTCTGCAGGGTTGTTTGTCTCACATGTTCTCACTCCTCTCTCCAGCTGCAGCTTCTGTGCCCCAGCAACTTTTTTCTTCTGTTCTGAAATACATTATCCCATAGGCACTACCACCATCGCTGATGGGCTTGGCCTTGGCTGGTCCGTCTTGGAGCCAGCTGGCATTGGTTCTGTTGGACATGGGGGAAGCTTCTAGCAGCTCCTCACGGAATCCACCCCTGTAGTGCCCAGCTACCAAAATCTTGCCACGCAAGCCCAATATACTGTGTTCCTGCTATGTCTGACAAATATATTCCATATTCTGTTATTGCACACTTTTTCTCCCCATCTTGTAATAGGACATTGAATGGTGGTTCATTTCTGCTGATTTATTCCATGCTCCACAAAAAATCCCAATCTCAGGGTGTGATGTGGAAGGGGTTGGCACTGGTCAGTAAGAGCTGAAGAATCACCACAGCTGCTTCTTCATTGCCATGTAAAGGTTGACAAGACACTCAGAAAACAAGAGAAAACACATTTACTCTCAGCCAAGTGCCTTGTTAGAGAGAAACAACCAGTATTTACTTATTTAAGGCCTTTACTTATTTACATTCAGCTTCTCCTAATGTATGAGGGCTGTTTTGCTGCTTCTATTTTTGAAACCCAAAGTAAACCCATAGAAAAATACTAAGTGTAATGAATGGGATAATCTATTATCATTGTGTTATCAGAGGGAGTTCCCTGGTGAGTGACACGTGACAAGTCAGTGTCTTTTGTAATCTGAAGCTTAGGTCATGGTCTTTCTCCATGCCTTGAGTAGCAAGTGCATTTCCTTTATGAATTTACTTCAGCCAGTGCCCTGTTCTGTCTGACACAGTTATAGACTCCCTTTGATCACTTAAAATATTATTTTTAAAAGGAAAGAAGAATCTGTCTGTTTCATCAATGCTGTTTTTGAAAATGAATTACTTGTGTACAGAGATTCTTGTCTCAGGCCGGCATAGGGAATATATAAGGAGTTATGTTCAACATTCTTGTCTGGATGCTACTTCCCTCAGAGTTCATCAGCAGTCCTGCTCTGAAACATGACTTTGATTTAGGTGCATTTGTTAGCTGCAAATAGATGAGAATAAATTTTAGGATTATTAATGAGTCTACAAAGACAGAATCATAGCAGTGAAAGAAAACAGCCTGACATCCTCCTTTCAATGAAAGATTGTATGGTTTCCCGAAATTAAGTAACTAGGGTGAGTCATATAATTGGTACTCATAGGGTCAGATGCAAATTTATGGTCCCTAAGTCCTCTCTAAATGCAAGTACTGGGGATAGAATAGTACTTTGCTAAAGAATTGGGTATTGGCAATTTCAGCATGCACTGAAATAGGCTTAATTAAAACAGTTTTAGTGGACTCAAGCTACATCTTTAAAACTGATCTCCTTGTCATAAAAATTACAGTTTCTCTGTCTAATGTCGTAGAAGCACAGAAAGCCAGGAATAAAGAAGTCACTACACTCAAACCTTCCTAGATCTTCCTTTTCTGGAAGCACAACAGGAGTACAGAGGAAAAGGTTATACAGACTTGCTCAATAAACCCCACGTTATAGTCAGGATATGACAATGTGGTCTGCTAGGCAGCACTGAACCAAATCACATGCATCTCAGAAAATTACTTACGGTCGCTTTGCAGAGCTCCTTGAAAGTTAAACTGAAGGTCTACTGAATTGATCACCAAGCATAATCAAACACAGCAAAAGCCAGAAACCACCTCTGTGCTAAAATACAAATATGTTGTTGTGAACTGCCTCTTAGAGGTGTTCATGTGTAGATATATGTTTGAGTGGTCAGAGAGAACAGACCTTGAACTAAGAAGGCTCTCTCAACCTATGAGTCATGATCCTCAGGTTGGGATTTCCACCAGAAAGCCAGTCCTTCACTGAAGAAGAGGAAGTACCTCCAGCCACATCTGGCCCTGCCGAAGTACACTACTTCTGTCACTTCTAATCTGTGACATAGACACAGTGGGAGCAATATTGGCAAGACAGACAGTCTAAAGCCAAGAAGAGTGTGTGTGGAGGGTGGAGAGGGAGACCAGAAGGGAGAAGCACCTTCTTTTGCTTCCTTTACAGTTAGATAATTCACTCCATCATTTTTATTAAATCATATTCGGATCAATTACCTTTCAAGTCTGCCTTAGAAACATTTGTGTTATATGGTTTCTCATTCCTCATCTATTATTATGTTTCAGTGTCATGAGGAAGGCATTCACCTAAATTGGTATAAAGCATATGTATTGTATCATACATCACTTATTATATTATTCAACAGTGAGAAAGAATAACATCCCTATGCCAAAAGAAAAGGCTTTATTGATATCTCAGAAATCCTTCCTTTAATCTTGCCATGTCAACATTATTCATTAAGAGGAAAAAATTTCATGGAGATCAGGACATAATACCTACAGCTTTGCATTGATGTGCACAGAAAAGATTGAGACCAAGAGAAGACAAATGGAATTCAAGGAGAAGCACGTAGCATCTCTAAGTCAGCAGAAATCCCTATGCTTAACTTCCTTCTCAAGGGCTGGTCTTTTATTAAGGAAGCTAATATACAGTTTGTGAGGGGAAATGGCTATGCAATAAGCTGTTTGCATATACATATGTACACTATCCTACTCTCTTCTGTTAAAAACTAATGACCTATTTTCACCCATTTGTGTTTACCTTTTGAAATCTACTACTAAAACTACTACTACTAAATCAAGCAATTTCTAAGTTACACTGTGTATTCTGATTAGGTTTGAAATTTACATGAAAGTCCTGATATTTTGTCTTAACATCCAAGGGAAAGATTAGCTTAATGGCAAAAAATGCTTTTTTAAATAGTTAAAATATTCTCACATATAAATGTATCCCCTTCTCCCTCCCCACCAAAAAAAATGCTTTGAGAATGAAACTGAAAAAATAAGAATCTGAAAGGAACTGAAAATAGACTCTGGAAAAGATTGGGTGACACAGTACATAACAATACAAATGAATGAGGTGGGTAAAATCACATTGGAGAGAATGTAAATGAAATTAAAGGAAAATTGAATTTAACAAGATAGGGGATATGATGTCAAATGAAAAATATAAACAAAAACTTAAAGGATACAGGGTGGAATAATAAGATAGTGATTGAAAATGGAGCAACATAGAAGGAGGTAAAAGGGAGCAATGACAAAGTATAAATGAAAGGGAATGAACAGGCAAAGAAATTTAAAGAGGCCAATGTCTCATGGCACTAAAATGAATAATTTCAATCATAATGTTAAAAAAATCCATAGGTGAGCACTACTGGAGAAAAGTATGAAATGGACTTTGGAATAAAATAGCTATGTTGACAAAGGTGACCTTTTCATTTGTGTCTTCAGAAAGAGACAGAAAAACAAATGTAAAGAAATGAAACAGATTTGTAAGTTTCCCTTCCATGAGTATAGTTAAGATGTGATAAGCTTGTTTGTATATGATTTTGGCAATAAGACTTTTGTTAGTAGCCATTATACCTGAAATTTTAAAGGAAAAAAAGAAAAGTACAGCATATCACATTGTTAATATTTTGACTACATATAAATTGTGCCTCTCAGCTTTTACATTACATGGAATGAATTTTGCAGTCCCAAGGTACTCAGGCATGGATGAATTCCAAATCACGTAATGTCTGTGTGACTGTGACAACTCATCACACTTGGGAAATCCAGCCTTTATCAGACCTAAGAGTGTAATAAAAGAAGGGAAAGACTTTAGCTCTATAGCTGCTATAGCAGAGTGGTGTATTGGACAAATCCTGTAAAATATAGCCAAACTGTGTCTACAACTGGCAGTTCTTTTGTGTCTTCTTTATTCTAAGCTCTGAGAATTATCAAAGTTACTCCCTAAAATTTCCAACAAAGATGCACATGTCCCTGTCTTGTATGAGCAAGAAAAAAAAAAAGGAAGGAAAATTTTTTTTGCTGAAAATGGAGTCTCATTAGCAAAAAGACCATGAAACAAAGAGTACACTGTTGCAACTGATCTTTTTCCTGTTAAAGGGTTGGAATCTTGCATTCAGTGTTATGAAAGTGAGATACGACTGTATTTGCCAACATATGACTATCTTGTGATTCTGATATCCAACAACTTCTGCCTGAACTTTGGAAAATCACTTAATCTTTAGTATGGTTTTATAGGTCTGAAGAGACCTATGACTCATAAAATACTTCATAAAATACTTCATCCATTGCCATTGATATACAGAAGTGATGCATTTTACTTTTTCATTCACATTGTCATACTTTCCATGTATTCACTATAGAAAAGTAACTTTCTGTTTGGAAGCCTTTCATACTAGAGTAAAGCATCAGAGAGATCTAAAACAAATATACAATTTTAAGAGAGACTGTAATATTTACATATCTGTCTGTAACATTGGCCACCTTGAATTCCTTATACTTTTGCCTTTCAAGAGACAGTGAGATCAGTTCTTTACATTTTAAGCTGCCTTCAAAAAAGACAGACAAATCAATCACATAGACCAGTCATGTATTTATATACAAAACTGAAGACAAGTGTTCTGCTATAAAACTAGTAAAAGAATAATGAAGAAATAAAGCTTTCTAAGCTACTCAACACTATTTATGTGATTAAAATCCATAATCTGTCAAATTCCCTTACAAAGTTTTGCAATCGTTTACAATGTAGAGAGATGACTAATACTTACATTTGCTCGCAATCTGCCTGTCTGACTTTCTGGTTTGAGACGAAACAGGTGTATCTTCTGCTAATATAGAAACCAACAGATATCAAATAAAAGTGTGCATCAGTTGATATTATTGCTGCAACATCATCCAAAGTTCTGAAGGAAAAATGTTGTATAATGTACATAGGTATACTATAAGTACAGTATTGTATC